>NC_140994.1:169225417-169608599 GCF_052327205.1 Somniosus microcephalus | reverse complement strand
GGGTGGGAGGAGCTTGCCACAAAACAATTGCCTAGGGTCCAGCATGGCTGGCAACAGATGCCCAGGCTTCGAGGCCCACCTGAAAAAACGGGGAAAGGTAGGAAAATTAATGAGATTAGATAAAAGATTTAGAAAGTAATTAACTTTTTAAAAAAACTATATGTGTTTTAAAAGCAACTTTTTTTTTAAAGACGCAGAAAGCGGGAAAAAGAAATGAAAAGTTTGGAATCAAGATGGCGGCGACTCACCTCGGTTCAGAACGATAAGGCCCGCCCAGACACGCACCGATTGGTCGACCATCAGGTCACCGAAGCGTAGGATTGGTCAATCGTCCCATCACTCGACTCTAGGAGGGCTCGCCCGCAAGCGCTAGGAACCCACCCCCGCCACGCAGCGATTTGGTCGACTGTCGGGTCGCTCGACTGTACGATTGGTCGACCTCAACGTCACTCGATGCTAATGAGTGGATAATGAGCGGAATGTTGAACGTTTTTTGGATACTGCGGGCGCAATTTTTGTCTCGCCGAAACGTAAATATGCTTATGATGGTTCTGGAATCGTAAGCTTTCATTCGATGTAACACACGTGTAGGTACGCTCTATAACTTTCGAGTTTATACAATACAGACAGACAGACAGACGGAATGACAGACAGATGTATCCTTTATATATATAAGATAGATAGATAGATGCTGAAGTGCCCGGCGGTGCTGAGGGTCTTTTGAGGGGATGTTGTTGTTGGAAGAGAGAGAGAGAGCGACTGCGGGGAAGAGAGAGAGCGACTGGAGGAAGAGAGAGAGCGACTGGGGGGGAAGAGAGAGAGCGACTGGGGGGAAGGGGGGCTGGGGGGGGAGGGGGGAAAGAGGGGGGAAGGGGAGGGGGGGAATGAGGGGGGAAGCGGACAGGAGGAGGGGAGGGGAGGAGGGGAGGGGGCGGGGGGGGAGGGTGGAGGGGGGAGGAGGGGGGAGGGGAGGGGGAGGTGGGGAGGGGGTGGGGAGAGAGGGGGAGGGGGGAGGGGAAGGGAGGGGGAGGGGTGGAGGCGGGCAGGGGAGGGGAGGGTGGGAGGGGAGGGGCGGGGGGAAGGGGGAGGGGGAGGAGGGGAGGGGGAAGGGGAGGGGAGGGGGGAAGGGGAGGGGAGGGGAGGGGAGAGGGGGAGGGGGAGGGGAGGGGGGGAGGGGAGGGGGAGGGGAGGGCGAGGGGAGGGGAGGAGGGGGCGAGGGGGGAGACCCCGAGCCCCGCCCCCAATGTCCCAAGCCCCGCCCTCCCGAGGCCCGATCTCACGATGCCCCATCTCCTGAGCCCCCACGCCCCGCCCCCCCCGATCTCCCGAGCGCTGATCTCCCGAGGCCCAATCTCCCGAGCCCCGCTCCGCCCCCCGATCTCCCGAGGCTTGCCCCCCCCCCGATCTCCGGAGGCCCGATCTCCCGAGCCTCGCCCCCCGCCCGAGCCGGCTTCAAGAGCAGAGAGAGAGACGCCGCCGCGCAAACTACCGCGTGAGGCCCGGCCGGACTCAAGTCTCGCGCGCTGACTCCTGCCCCATCCGCCCTTTACTAACATGGCGGCGGTGGCGACGCTCGGCTCAGGCCCGCCCCCTCCAGCCTTCACAAAGATGGCGGCGATCGCGAGCCGCTTGTTCAGCGCGACGGGAGGTGCCTAGCTCGGGCGTGGCTGGGCAACAGGGGCCCAGGCTTACAGGCCTGGAAAAACGGTTAAAGGTAGGAAAATTCTAGATGTTACAGAAAAGATTTACAAATTAATTAACTTTTTTAAAAAACAATTTGTGTCTTAAAAGCAACTTTTTTTTTGCTGGAAATGTAGATTTGAAAGGAAACACAGCAGAAAGCAGGAAAAAAGAAATGAAAAGTTTGGAATCAAGATGGCGGCGACTCACCTCGGTTCAGAACGATAAGGCCCGCCCACACACGCACCGATTGGTGGACCGTCAGGTCACCAAAGCGTAGGATTGGTCAATCGTCCCATCACTCGACTCTAGGAGGGCCCGCCCGCACGCGCCAGGAATCCACCCCCACCATGCAGCGATTGGTCGACCGTCGGGTCGCTCGACCGTACGATTGGTCGACCTCGACGTCACTCGATGCTTAATGAGCGGATAATGAGCGGAATGTTGAACGTTTTCTGGATACCGTGGACGCAATTTTTGTCTGGCCGAAACGTAAATATGCTTATGACGGTTCTGGATTCGTAAGCTTTCTTTCGATGTAACACACGTGTAGGTGCGCTCTATAACTTTCGAGTTTATACAATAGAGACAGACAGACAGACGGAATGACAGACAGAAGAGCCGCTTTATATATAGGTATAATATAAATCTATCTTTTTTATTTATATATATAAACGGATCGTTCTTTCTGTCTGTCTGTCTATCTGTCTGCCCTTCTGTCTGTCCTCGGGTGTGCGTCTGTCCGGCTATGCGCTCGAAAGTTATACAGCGTACCTATGCGTGCGTTACCTCCGAAGAAAGCTTACGCTTCCGGGACGCTCGTAAGCGTATTTACTTTTCGGTCGGACGAAAATTGTTCGCGCCTTATGCAAAAAACCTTCAAAATTAAACTCATTATCTGCTAGCATTGATTGACTGACGTCAAGGTTTCGACCAATCCTGTGCCGTCACGATTGACCCAGCCTACAGTACGGTCCCCTGATGGTTGGCCAATCGGTGTGTGTTGTGTGTGGGCGGAACTAATCGTTTTCATCTCAGGGATCTGGCAGCCATTGTTTCACTGCCATTACTTCAGCTTCCAGCTCAAACTACTTTGATCATCCAGCTTTGAAAAAGTTAGTATCTCTTTTAAAAATAACATAAGATTTACAAAAACGTTTTATAAGTATTTTCACTTTCATCTTTCAAGGTATTAAAGGTAGAAATGTTGCCCGGCAGCAGATTCACACAGGGAGAGACAGGGCCTGAAAGCCCTTTGATCATCCAGCTTTGAAAAAGTTAGTATCTCTTTTAAAAATAACATAAGATTTACCAAAAATGTTTTATAAGTACTTTCACTTTCATCTTTCAAGGTATTAAAAGGTAGAAATGTTGCCCTGGCAGCAGATTCACAGAGGGACACAGACAGGGCCCAAAAGCCTGGGACTCGATTTAAAATGTTGCCCGGCACCAGATTCACAGAGGGACACAGAGAGGCCCCAAAGCCTGGCACTCGATTTAAAACCGCCCGGCCCACAAAACAGCCCTGGCAAAGCCGGGCTCCCCCAGCTAGTATATTATATAATAATATAGATAAAAGGATCGTGGTGTCTGTCTGTCTGTCTGTCCGGGCATCACTGAAAAGTTACAGAGCGTACCTACACATATGTTATATCAAAAGAAAGCTTATGATTAGGGGAGTGTCATAGGCATATTTACTTTTTGGTCAAACAAAAATTGTTCAGACAGTATACAAAAAACTTTCAAAAAACGGACAAAATCCACTCATTAGCGGTTGACCAATCCTACACTCATTTGCGTTGAGTGACGTGATGGTTGCCCAACCCTACAGGGACACGGGGGGCATTTCATGGCATTTGTGGGCGGGGCCTAATCCTTCAAACTGCCGTTCGTGCGGGAGCAGGAGCTGAGCTGAGGTGAGTGACGGCCATTAAAGACCAGCCGGGCCTAAAGCTAAAAAAATGGTCATGGAGGTGAGGAAATTGTTGATTCATTAGTATTGATTCAGGAATTTCTCTCTCTCCTTCCCCCCTCTCTCTCTCTCTCTCTCTCCTTCCCCCCCTCTCTCTCTCTCTCTCCCGAAGCGGGAGCTCAGCTGAGGTGAGTCGCGGCCCGAGAGCCCGGCTGGGCCTGAAACACTAGGCCACGCATGGCCACCGTGGCCGGGCTCAATTTTCCAAGCCCTTCCCTGGGTGGCAAATTAAATGGCGGCCGCCCTTCTTCACCCGCAAAATCTCCCTCCGGCTCTCACCTTTTAGCGGGGGAGAGGCTGCTTTTAAATTAGATCGTTCACTCAGTTGCGTCTCTCTTCATCTCTTTTGTTTTTCTTTTCTCTGGCTGGCTGTGCGGGAAAACAGAGAACCACACGGCCCGAGAGACAGCGAGCAGGGGAGCAGCGGCGGGGGCTCCGGCTCAGTGGATCGGGCGCTCATCAGGGGTCGGCGCGCAACACATCAACCGGAGGAGCGGCGGCTCTCTCTCTCCTTCCCCCCTCTCTCTCTCTCTCCTTCCCCCCCCTCTCTCTCTCTCTCTCTCCTTCCCCCTCTCTCTCTCTCTCCTTCCCCCTCTCTCTCTCACTCTCTCTCTCCTTCCCCCCTCTCTCTCTCTCTCTCCTTCCTCCCTGCCTCTCTCTCTCTCTCCTTCCCCCCTCTCTCTCTCTCTCTCTCCTTCCCTCGCTCTCTCTCTCTCTCCTTCCCCCCCTCTCTCTCTCTCTCTCTCCTTCTCTCTCTCTCGCTCTCTCTCTCCTTCCCCCCTCTCTCTCTCTCTCTATCCTTCCCCCATCTCTCTCTCTCTCTCTCCTTCCACCATCTCTCTCTCTCTCTCCTTCCCTCTCTCTCTCTCTCTCCTTCCCCCCTCTCTCTCTCTCTCTCCTTCCCCTCCCTCTCTCTCTCTCTCTCCTTCCCTCTCTCTCTCTCTCTCTCCTTCCCTCTCTTCCTCTCTTCTCTCTCTCCTTCCCTCTCTCTCTCTCCCTCCCCTTCCCTCTCTTTCTCTCCCTCCCCTTCCCTCTCTCCTTCTCTCTCTCTCTCCTTCCCTCTCTCTCTCTCTCTCCTTCCCCCCTCTCTCTCTCTCCTTCCCTCCTCTCTCTCTCCTTCCCCCTCTCTCTCTCTCTCTCCTTCTCTCTCTCTCTCTCTCTCTCTCCTTCCCCCTCTCTCTCTCTCCTTCCCACACTCTCTCTCCCTCCCTCTCTCTTGTAATGATCAGTAACCTGTCATTCTAGAATGCTACACTAGGTGGAGCTGTAGAGCTGTATGTTGCTGTATGTTTAGCTGTATATATAAAAGAGTGGACTACCCACGATGCACTAGGCTACACAGAAGGCAGTAGTCAAGATGGATGCTGTACAAGTCCACATGGCATGAAAAAAGTGACTAGCTAGAAGCTAGCTGTTCATAATGAAAACTGTAGTGTATGTGCCTTTAAGTCAGAACTACTTTTTACAGCTCCTGTATACTGTAGTACCGGCAGTGACCACACCGGTATATAAGCTGTGCACGTGCCTCTGTACCCCAGTCTAGAGATTACCCTCCTCCAGTAAAGACCTGTTATTTGTTAATGTACAGCATCAGTGTGATTATTTATCCACTGAACCACGGATCTAACAGTGGCGACGAGTGTCGATTCGACTCTACCTGCAACATAAAAAAAAAATAGTCGAGTCCAGGAACACGGGCGTCGACCGCGAGCAACCGCCCAGCAGTCAGGCAGAGATCCAACTTCACTGGGGAGGCTGTGGAGAGCCGGGCTGGGTTCCCAGCCACAACGAGCAGTAAGAGGCCGACGACAGGTCCAGATTAGACCCTTCCCAAGCAGCGGCGGCTGGAGCCGACCGACGGCAGAGAGAGAGAGCCGAGCAGCGTCGACGGGGTAAGAAAGAGGGTGAAGAGAGCAGGGCGCAGCCGGGGGTTGATCACCGAGCGGCGTCGAGCAAAAATACTGCAAACTGGAGAGAGAGAGGGTAAGAAACAGCCGGGTTCTAGACTGAGCGGCATCGACAAATATCAAGAGAAGAACGCGCAGAGCACAGCCAGGGATCACGGGCTGATCAGGATCCGCGGGGCAAAGCAAGGGGAGACGCCATTGAGCCGCGGAGAAGCAGGGAGCGTGCGGGAGATGCCATTGGGCCGCGGAGAAGCAGGGAGAGCGCGGGAGATGCCATTGAGCCACGGAGAAGAAGGAAGAGCGCGAGAGACGCCATTCTGCAAAGCCGCAGCGGAGAAGATGGGTGAGCGCGGGAAGGAAGGAAAGCGCGGGAGACACCATTTTGTGCCAGCGGAGAAGAAGGGGAAGCGCGGGAGGCGCCATTGGTGATAGTTAACGCACAACCAAGGATGCCGAAGAGAGGCAGTATCTCTACGTTCGACAATGAAGTCGAAGATTGGGCGACATATGTGAAACGTATTGAGGTGTACTGCAGGGCGAATGAAGTGCCAGATGCTAATAAAGCACTGGTTCTGTTAAATTCCATGGGTGCAAAAACTTATGGGTTACTGCGAAATATAATAACCCCAGAGAAGCCGGTAAACAAGAATTTTGAAAGCATAGTAGAAATCCTACAGGACCACTTAAACCCCACACTGCTGCTGATAGCAGAACAATTTAAGTTCCATAAAAGGAACCAACACAAAGACGAAAGCAATGCTGAGTACCTAACAGAACTGCGCAAGCTATCGAAATACTGCCAGTTTGGAGCGGGACTAGCAGACACGTTAAGGGACAAGTTTGTGTGTGGGCTACAAAGTGAAGGAACCCAGAAACGGCTTCTATCAGAAAAGGACCTTACGCTGGACAAAGCTTTCAGTATGGAAGTATCACATGAAGCAGCCGCAAGGGGCACTGCAGAGATACAACGGAGACTGCAAGAATATGGCACCAACGAAATGACCTAGGGAACAGGGAAGTGCTATCGCTGCGGCAGAACAACACATGACCAGAAAGATTGTTGGTTCAAGGACTAAGTGTGCAGACAGTGTGGGAAAGCAGGACACATAGCAAGAGTCTGCAGGTCTGGGATGAAAACCAACAGTAAGAAATCTCCACAGGAGAAGTACAAAAAGGTACACCAGGTGATGGACAGCGGTTCAGATGAACAGAAAAGTGACACAGACTCCGGAAGCAAGGAGCTGGGTTGTCTGAAACTACATAATGTAACTGAAATGGAGGATCACCAGACTATCTGGGTTACACTCAAGATAGACGGAGTCCAAGTGGAAATGGAATTGGACACAGGGTCAGCTCTAACAGTCATAAATCAAAGAGACTACAAGTGGCTATTTTCACACATACCCTTGAAAGCTACAGGGATTTTCTTGAAGATGTATACGGGGCAAAAAGTCTACCCCAAAGGGAAAATAAGGGTGAAAGTGACATATAAAGGTCAGGAAATACCTAAAATGGATATATATGTATTGCCAAATGGAGGACCACCACTGCTAGGGTGTGAATGGATCCGGAAGATACAATTAGATTGGCATTCCATACAGGCACTAAAGGTTGAGGCCAAAAAGGATGACGACGTCACACCTGGCTGACTGTCAAAAATGCTAACTGACGCCAAAGAAGTGTTCCAGGAGGGACTAGGAACACTAAAAGGAATAACAGCAACAATTAAAATAGAGGAAAATGCAAGCCCAAAGTTTCTGAAGGCCAGACCAGTGCCTTATGCGATCAGATCAGTGGTTGAAGCAGAGCTGGAAGGGTTGGAACATTCAGGAGTACTGTCCAAAGTGGACTGGAGTGAGTGGGCTACACCCATCATTCCTGTAATGAAGAGGTCGTTGAGTAATATGCCTGGGGAACCAAAGAAGGTCCGCATCTGTGGGGATTTTAAGGTGACAGTGAACCCAGTCCTTCACACAATGCAATATTCGCTTCCACGAATTGAGGATATTTTCGCCTCGCTATCTGGTGGTAAACGCTTCACAAAAATTGATCTAGCCCAGGCGTACTTGCAAATGGAGGTAGAAGAAGCTTCGAAACATTACCTTACGATCAACACCCATAAAGATCTCTATCAATACAACTGGCTGGTGTTTGGAGTAGTCTCGGCTCCGGCTATCTGGCAAAGGGCGATGGATCAGGTCCTGCAAGGGATTCCAGGGACCCAGTGTTATTTGGACGACATCTTGGACACGGGCAAAAATGACAGTGATCACCTCGCTAACTTGGAGAAGGTGCTTGCCAGATTAAAGGAATATGAGCTACGAGCTAATCGCCACAAGTGCGAGTTTTTCCAGAAACAGATCTCGTATTGCGGCCACGTCATCGATGAAGAGGGGTTACATAAGTCCCCTGACAAGATTGAGGCAGTAGTCAAGGCTCCAGCACCGGGAAATGTTTCACAACTGAGGTCGTTCCTCGGGCTGGTAAACTATTACCACAAGTTCTTACCAAATTTGTCTACGGTATTACACCAGCTGAACACCCTACTGCAAACAGGGGTACCATGGAAGTGGGATGACGAACGTAGATGAGCTTTCCAGAAGTGTAAAGAATTGATCACATCAAAAGAGGTGTTGGCCCATTTCAACCCAGCACTACCAATTCGTTTGGCATGTGATGCATCACCCTACGGCATTGGAGCGGTGCTGTCACACAAATTCCCAGATGGGTTGGAGAGGCCAGTAGCCTTTGCGTCTCGGTCACTAACCTCAGCCGAGCGCAACTACGCCCAGATTGACAGGGAGGCCCTCAGCCTAGTATGGGGAGTAAAAAAATTCAACCATTATCTGCATGGGCAGAAGTTCACCTTGCTGACTGACCACCAACCACTTGTCTCCATCTTTAATCCTAAGAAGTGCGTTCCAGTAATGACTGCACAGCGGTTACAAAGGTGGTCCCTGTTTCTAGGGGCGAATGAATATGAAATAGAATATAAAGGCACGAAACAGCATGGGAACGCTGATGGGCTATCGCGCCTGCCACTGCCTACTGTGGAGGAAGCACCAGCAGTGTACCCTATCGAGATATTTTATTCGTCGATAATTGAACGATTGCCAGTAACAAACGCGGATACAGAGAAGGAGACCCACAATGATCCGACGCTGTCACGGGTATATGAATTGACAGTGAGGGGATGGCCAACACATGGCGACTCACTGTTGCCAGCATTCTCATCCAGAAGAGAACAGCTGTCAGTATGCCAGGGGACAGTGATGTGTGGATCCAGAGTGGTGATTCCACCCAAGTTAAGGGAGAGAGTGCTAAATGAGCTACATGAAGGTCATCTGGGGGGAGTGAAAATGAAAAGCCTTGCTAGGGCTTATGTGTGGTGGCCGGGAATCGATCAACAAATCGAAGACCTAACTAAGAGCTGCTTAGGATGCCAGAAGGTCCAAAATGCACCACCACATGCCCCTCTACACCCATGGGAGTGGCCCTCCTCTCCATGGCAACGGGTGCACATTGATTTCGCTGGTCCATTCATGGACTCAATGTTCTTAATAGCAGTGGATGCTCATTCAAAGTGGCCTGAGGTGATAAAGATGTCTTCAACCACTACAGAGAAAACGATTGCAGTCCTACGGACCATATTTGCCAGAAACGGTTTGCCAGAACAGATCTGCTCTGATAATGGACCACAGTGTGTGACCGATGAGTTCCAAAAATTCATGAAAAGGAATGGGGTAAGGCATTACACATCCGCCCCGTATCATCCAGCCACCAATGGATTGGCTGTGAGGTTCGTACAAACCTTTAAGAAGGCGATAAAGGCCATGTGCGATGAGGAAATTCCACTACAGCATAAGATGGACAATTTCTTATTGGCCTACTGAAACGCGACACATGCAGTTACCAACCAGACCCCGGCCATGATGTTCTTGAACCGAAGGTTGAGATCTCGTCTGGACTTGCTCAGACCAAATGTGCGAAGAAATGTTGAGGACAAACAATTCCAGCACATCAACGAGAAGCCGACAAGGAGCTTCAATGTAGGGCAACCAGTCTTGGCCCGTGTAGTGTCCGTGTGTTGATAAAGACACTGAAGACAGGAGTTGGTTCATAGGTGTTTAATAAGCCAAGTCTGGGGGGGGGTTCTAACGGATATACACAATATACAAGCTTATATAGCCCGAGTGGCAATTACCGGCATTACAGCACACCTGGGGCTCTTAAAGGCACATACACTACAATTCCTCCCCTTTTAGCTAACCAGTACATTATATTTTAAGTAATTATTTATTACATGTTATAAGAAAAATAATATAAACATTGCTGTAGTTAATTAATTATAAGTCAGTCTCTCAGGAGGCTTCCTGACTTGGTCTGGATAATGCCTCAGGGGTGTAGTAGTTTCTGGTGGTGTAGTAGGTTCTTTTGGCAAGGCTTATTCGGCTTGAATGCCAGTGTCGGGTTCATCGGGTTCCAGTATCACCGGATCGGAGGTAGATATGGGTATCTCTACTTCATCGTTAGACGTATAGAGTTGTGGTGTAGGTTGTCCCTTTTCGGATGACTTTATGATTTGGTCAGCATGGCGCCTTATTATGCTTTCTCCGATGTCCACGGTATACATCAGTGGTCCTAGTCGTGTGCAGATAGTTCCAGGCTGCCATTTCTCGGTACGGTAGTCCTGGGCCAAAACTTGTTGACCTATCTGGAAGTTTCTAGTTGGCCTTTCATTCATGCCTTGAAATTGCCGGTTCTCCACGTCCCTTCTGATGTTGGGCTTGACCAAATCCAGCCGGCATCTTAGGTTTCTATTGAAGAACATCATGGCGGGAGTTTGGTTGGTAACCATATGTGTTGCATTCCTGTATGCGAATAAGAAGTTATCCACCTTGTGCTGAAGTTTTATGTCTTCATTACCCATGGCCTTTATGGCCTTCTTGAAGGTCTGGACAAACCTTTCAGCCAATCCATTGGTGGCGGGATGATATGGGGCGGACGTGTAGTGCTTAACCCCATTGTTTTTTAAGAACTTTCTGAATTCTTCGGACACAAATTGCGGTCCATTATCAGAACATATCTGTTCCGGCAGCCCATTCCTGGCAAATATGGTCCTTAATACTGTGATGGTTTTTTCCGTGGTGGTGGAGGACATCTTTATTACCTCCGGCCACTTGGAGTGTGCATCAACTGCGATTAAGAACATTGAGTCCATAAATGGACCAGCAAAGTCGATGTGCACCCTTTGCCAGGGAGATAAGGGCCACTCCCATGGATGTAGAGGGGCTTGTGGTGGAGCGTTTTGGACCTTCTGGCATCCTAGGCAGCTCTTGGTTATTTCTTCGATGTCTCCATCGATACCTGGCCACCATACAAATGCCCTAGCTAGGTTCTTCATTTTCACTCCACCCAGATGCCCCTCGTGAAGCTCCTTTAGCACTTTATCCTGGAGTTTGGGTGGAATCACCACTCTGGATCCACACATCAAGGTTCCACGGCACACTGACAGCTGTTCTCTTCTTTGCGAGAATGCTGGCAACAGTGGTTCACCATGTGCTGGCCATCCCTTCACTGTTAAATCGTAGACCCGTGAGAGAGTCGGGTCATTTCGCGTCTCCCTTTCAATGGCAGAATTTGTTACTGGTAGACATTCCACTATGGTAGAGTGGAACATCTCTACTGGGTCTACTGTAGGTGCCTCTTCTACCATTGGCAACGGTAGGCGCGATAAACCGTCAGCATTCCCATGCTGTTTTGATCCTTTGTATTCTATGTTATATTGGTGTGCCCCTAGAAAAAGGGACCACCTCTGTAGCCCTTGCGCTGTCATAATGGGAACACACTTTTTAGGGTTGAATATGGAGATGAGGTGTTGATGGTCAGTCAACAAGGTAAATTTTTGTCCGTGTAGGTAATGGTTGAATTTCTTCGCTCCCCATACCAGGCTGAGTGCTTCCCTGTCGATTTGGGCATAGTTACGCTCAGCTGAGTTTAATGAGCGTGACGCAAAAGCTATCGGCCGTTCTGAGCCATCAGGGAATTTATGGGATAATCGTGCTCCTATGCCGCAAGGGGATGCATCGCACGCCAGTCTGATTGGCAGTGATGGGTTGTAATGAGCCAAAACTTCCTCGGATGTGATTAAGTCTTTGCATTTATGGAAGGCACGTTTACAGTCTTCGTTCCATTTCCAAATCATTTCTGTTTGTAGAAGTTCATTAAGAGGGTGTAGAAGAGTTGATAAGTTGGGTAAAAATTTATGATAGTAATTTATTAATCCCAGGAACGACCTTAATTGTGAAACATTTTCAGGTGCTGGAGCTTTTATGACCGCTTCAATTTTTTCAGGTGACTTATGCAATCCTTCATTATTAATTATGTGGCAACAATATGATATCTGATTTTGGAAAAATTCGCACTTGGGGCGATTTGCTCGTAGGCCCCGTTCTTTCAGCCTAGTGAGCACCTGCTCTAAATTGGCAAGGTGCTCGTTGTCGTTTTCTCCTGTTACAAGGATGTCGTCTAAGTAGCATTGAGTCCCCGGAATCCCTTGCAGGACTTGCTCCATAGCTCTTTGCCAGATAGCTGGAGCTGATGCTACTCCAAAAACCAGTCGATTTTACTGGTACAGGCCTTTGTGTGTGTTTATCGTGAGATACATTTTAGAAGCCTCCTCAACCTCCATCTGTAGATATGCCTGTGCCAAGTCAATTTTGGTGAAACGTTTCCCTCCGGATAGTGAGGCAAAAATATCTTCTATCCTCGGAAGAGGATACTGTACTGTGTGAAGGACCGGGTTTACAGTCACCTTGGAGTCTCCACAGATGCGAATTTTTCTCTGTTCTTCAGATTTATCATTATTCAATGCTTTTTTCATGACTGGAACGATGGGTGTTGCCCACTCGCTCCAATCTATTTTGGATAATACGCCTGCCTTTTCCAAATTCTCCAGCTCTGCCTCGACTGCTGGACGAATTGCGTATGGTACCGGTCTTGCCTTAAAAAATTTGGGAATTGCTGCATCTTCCACTTTTATTGAGGCGGTGATGCCTTTCAAGGTTCCTAGTTTCTCTTGAAACACTTCTTTGGCGTTGGCCAAGATGTCTTTTAATCGTTCAGGTATGATGTCATCATTGTTTTTTTTCTTACTGGTCACCGTCAGTGCCTGAATGGAATGCCAGTCTAAATGTATCTTTCTGATCCATTCACGTCCCAACAACGGTGGACCACCATCTTGTAGAATGTATAAACACAACTTTTGTATTTCTTTGCCGTTGTATACAACAGGCACCCTTATTTTTCCTTTGGGGTAGACTTTCTGCCCCGTATATGTTTTAAAAAAAATGGATGTGTCTTTTAGAGGTATATGCGAAAATAGCCTCTCGTAATCCCGTCGATTTATTACGGTTAGAGCTGATCCTGTATCTAGCTCCGTTTTAACTGGGGACCCTGCTATCGTGAGGTTAACCCAAATGGTTTGGTAATCATCTTTGGCAAGTACATTATGTAATTTGAGACAGCTTAGTCTCTTGTTTTCGGAGTCACTATCGCTCTTCTGGTCTTCGGAGCTACTGTCCGTCATCATTTGTACCTTCCTGCACTTTCCTTTATTGATTTTTTTTTTTCTGTCTGTGGATTTATTTTGTCCAGATCGGCATACCCGTGCAATGTGTCCAATCTTTCCGCATTGCCTGCATGCTTTGTCCTTGAACCAGCAGTCCCTCTGGTTATGGGTGGATCTGCTGCAGCGATAACATCTTTCAAAACCCTGTGTCATTTCATGGGTGCCGAAGTCCTGTGTCTTTTGTTGTATCTCTGCAGCTCCTCTTGCTGCTGCTTCATATGATACAGCCATACTGAAAGCTTTGTCCAATGTTAAAATTTTTTCAGAAAGCAGCCTTTTTTGTGTTCCTTCACTTAAGAGACCGCAAACGAATTTGTCTTGAAGATAATCTGACAGTCCTGCCCCAAATTGGCAGTACTTTGATAGCTTTCTTAATTCAGTTAGGTAATCAGCGTTACTTTCATTCTTGTGTTGATTTCTCTTGAAGAATTTGAATCGTTCCGCTATCAGCAGCGGTGTTGGGTTTAAGTGCTCCTGCAGGGTATCAACAATTTCTTTAAAATTCTTGTCCTTTGGTTTGGCTGGAGTGATTAAATTTTGTAACAGCCCGTATGCCTTTGCGCCCATTAGATTCAGCAGTACTGAAGCTTTTTTTTCATCTTCTATTCCATTTGCAGTGCAATATACCTCTACTCTTTCCACGTATGTGGTCCAATCCTCTATTTCGCTATCAAAAGCATCAATATTGCCAGACTTAGGCATTTCAGAAAAGATATGGCGCTTCCCGCGCTTTTCTTTCTTTTCTGCAGCAAAGATATGGCGCTTCCCGCGCTTTCCCGCCACTGCTGCCGATGACAACGCTTTTTTTTCCCGCGGTTTCCTTTCTTTTTTTTAAATTTACAGTTGGAGACTCGTTCCCGCCGGACTTTCTCTCCAGGTCTGAACGCTGACCTGCTTGCCGCGCCAGCCATCTCCCGCGTGCTCCCTCCCAGTCTGCTATTGCTTGCCTCCGATTTTGCTGCCTGTCTCAGCTGTAGAGCCAGCCGCTGGAGCTTCAGCCTGACGCCCAGGAAGGATTAGCGCAGTACCTGCCACCAGCTTGGCCAGCTGGTGAAACCACAGCTTCTCTCACTTTCTTGAGTCTTCTGGACGCCCGAGGAATTGATGTCCTTGAGGTGCTGCCGAATTGCAGGTAAGTCCGTTTCCACTTCGTCGCCACTGTAGTGTCCGTGTGTTGATAAAGACACTGAAGACAGGAGTTGGTTCATAGGTGTTTACTAAGCAAAGTCTGGGGGGGGTTCTAACGGATATACACAATATACAGGCTTATATAGCCCGAGTGGCAATTACCAGCATTACAGCACACCTGGGGCTCTTAAAGGCACATACACTACAGCCCGGGACTATCGAACAGAGAAGTGGCAACCCGGAACGATATGTACAAGGCAGGGACCATTAATGTACACAGTGGATGTCGGGGAGAACATTGTGAGATGCCACGTCGATCAGATCTTAGCATCACAGGAATGCGTCAGCCCCATGTCTCGAGTACCTGGGGATGAACCCGACATACCGGTAGCATCTACTTCAGACCCAGTAGCAGTGGAACCCGATGAACTACCCGATGAAAAGGGGTCAGAATCGCCTCTGCACCAAGAACAAGAACCTCTGGAAAGGCGCTATCCCGAAAGGATCAGGAAGCCGCCCCGAAGACTGAATCTCTAAATGGACTTTTGTTATTGAATGTACATTTAAAAATGTAATTGTTATTTGAATATTAAGGGGGTATTATTAATCTAAAAAGGGAGGAATTGTAGTGTATGTGCCTTTAAGTCAGAACTACTTTTTACAGCTCCTGTATACTGTAGTACCGGCAGTGACCACACCGGTATATAAGCTGTGCGCATGCCTCTGTACCCCAGTCCAGAGATTACCCTCCTCCAGTAAAGACCTGTTATTTGTTAATGTACAGCATCCGTGTGATTATTTATCCACTGAACCACGGATCTAACAAAAACGACAAGTTATTAATGAACATAACATGGTACCAGGATTGGTAAAATCTGCTGAATATTGTGAAACATGACATGGAGACTGTGAAGCCACCGGAGGGTTTGAAACTCACGGGGAATGTTGACTGCAATTGGCGGACTTTCAAACAACAATTCGAACTCTACATTGCTGCCATCGGATTCGGTACGAAGACAGACGCAAGGAAAATAGCATTGCTGCTTACGGTTGCAGGCCCACAGGCAATCGAGGTATTTAATATGTTTGTATTTGATCAAGAGGAGGACAGAGAAAAACTGGACGATGTGCTAAAGAAATTTGATACACATTGTTCTCCCAAAAAGAACGAAACCTATGAAAGATACGTGTTCTGTTCAAGGACACAGCTGCAAAATGAGACTTTTGATAGCTTTGTGACTGATCTGAAACTGAAAGCACAGACATGTAATTTCTCTGAACTGAAATCATCCATGATTCATGACCAGATTGTGTTTGGTATTCATGATAAAAAGGTCAGGGAACGTCTGTTGAGAGAAACCGAACTAACATTGGAAAATGCTGTGAAAATATGCCAAGCCAGTGAGCTAGCTCAAAAGCACGCAAAGACTTTCAGTGAAATTAATAACGATGCGACTGTAATAAGTGATAGTGCTGAAACGTGGGCAGAACAGAAATGGAAAGCAATCGGAGGAAGGAATTTTTAATTGTAAATGCTGTGGTTACAAACACCAGTCACGAAAATGCCCAGCGTTTGGAAAAAAGTGCACAAAATGTCATGGAAAGAATCACTTTGCCAAACAATGCCTTTCAAAAGTAAAAACTAAGAAAGGGCAACAAGTTATTGTGATTGAGGACACTGATTTAAGTGAGACATTTTTTGTACGAATGGTGTCATGTGACAATATAGAAAAGGATACAGAAAATGTGCAGCCCTCAGGAATGAACAATGCTGAACATAAATTTAATGCAGTAAAAGAGGACAAATGGATAATGTCACTGCAGGTAAATGGAGCATTAGTTACATTGAAACTAGACACTGGGGCAAAAGCAAACTTAATCAGTATGAGTGACATTAAAAACATGAAAGAAAAGCCTAAATTACAGAAAAAGTCAGTACTACTGAAGGACTATAATGGACAGAAAATAGATAGCTTAGGTGTATGCAGACTTAAAGTGACAGTCAAAGACAAAGTGCATCATCTCATGTTTTCTGTTGTGGCTGAAGGACTTGATTCACTACTAGGTGACAAAGCTTGTGAGGACTTAGAACTGGTCAAGAGAGTCTACCGTATAAACTGTGCCATAAGCAGACCAGATGACTCAGTGGATTCTGTAGTGAGTAATTTCCAGGATGTGTTCAAAGGATTTGGAGTTCTACCATTCACTTACAAGATGCAGCTAAAGGAGGATGCTCAGCCAGTGGTACATGCTCCACGGAGAGTTCCAGCACCCCTGCGTGACCGGCTCAAGAAAGAACTGGACAGAATGACCACACTAGGAGTCATCAGGAAAGTCGAAGAGCCAACAGACTGGGTTAACTCCATGGTATGTGTAAAGAAAAAGAACAATGATCTAAGAATATGCATGGATCCAAAGGACTTAAATGCAAACATAAAACGTGAACACTCCCAGATTCCCAAACGAGAAGAAACCACCAGTAAAATGTCAGGTGCCAGATGCTTCACAAAGCTCGATGCCGCACAAGGATTTTGGCAACTAAAACTGGATGAAGAGAGCACCAAATACTGTTCCTTCAACACACCGTTTGGCAGGTATTGTTTCCTCAGAATGCCTTTCGGGATAATATCTGCATCTGAAATCTTTCATAGAGCGATGGAACACATAATTGAAGGTCTGGAAGGAGTTCAGGTCTATGTTGATGACATCATCATCTGGGGCTCCACACTGAAAGAACACAATGAGAGACTGACTAAAGTGCTACAGAGCATACGCCGGAATGGACTGAAGCTCAACAAAGCCAAGTGTCAGTTTGGCATCCAGGAAGTCACTTTCCTAGGAGATAATCTATCTGGTAAAGGAATAGAGCCAGATGTGGAAAAAGTAAATGCCATACTCAACATGCCCCGACCCACTGACAAAAAAGGAGTACTACGCATCATGGGGATGATAAACTTCATTGGAAAGTTCATTCCTAACTTGTCAGCCAAGACAGCCTGTCTGCGAGACCTGCTACATAAAACAAATGAGTTTGCATGGACAGAAATCCATGAACAAGAGCGGATGAACCTCAAAACAGTGCTGACAACCACACCTGTACTCACCTTCTTTGACCCAACAAAGAGAATCAAAGTGTCAACGGATGCATCAAAAGATGGCCTAGGCGCGGTCTTGCTACAAGCAGAGGGTGAAGATTGGAAGCCTGTTGCCTATGCCTCCAGGTCTATGACTGATTCTGAGTGTCGATACGCCCAGATTGAAAAGGAATGTCTAGGCTTGGTAGTTGGACTAGAAAAGTTCCATGGCTACATATATGGACTTCCCACCTTCACAGTTGAGACAGACCACTGCCCACTGGTTGCCGTCATAAAAAAAAATCTGAATGAGATGTCTCCAAGGATTCAACGACTCATGATGAAGCTGCAAAGATATGACTTTGAACTGATCTACACACCAGGCAAACACATAGGCCCAGTAATTCCTGTCACAACGCGTGAGTACGGACAGGGTACTCACACGTGTGCCAGGAGGAATTGCCGGTTTTCAGCATGCACAGTGCATGCGCTGAAAACCGGCATTTCCTGTCCTCTGACCCAAGGGGTTAAGAGGCTGAACGCATGCGCGGTATTGGGCAGCGCGTGCGACTTGGATTTCCTGTATTTTTACAGATTTGCGCATGTGTAAAGGGCTCCGGTTTTTACGCATTGAAAAACCACACGTAAGTACTTAGTTTTACAGGTAAGTGGTCTTTTAGTACAATTTAGAATTTTTTTTTCCACAGGTTTATTATTTTTAAAGAATCTACAGTAAGGTAAGTTTAGTTTTAGACCCTATTTTTTTTTAATTTACTTTTTTCAAAAATTTGATTAATTGTTTAAAATAGTTTTTTAAAGTTATTCATAGTTAATTTAATTATTGGGATGCTTTTTAAAATTTTATTTAAAGTTTAAGTAGTGTTTTGGGGTGCCGTACTTTTCATGAGTTTGACAGTCTTTACTATCAAACTTATGAATGAAGTTTCCCCTCCCCTGATTGGCTGAACAGTGCTCACCTGATCCCAGCCGGCACATCGCACTAACTACGCCGCTGGGTCAGGTTAGCACAGCGCACCGAGATCAGAACTGGGCCACTTACAGGAAATCCACTGCGGGCCAGGTTTCAGATGTCGGCGCACCGGGTAAGTGCACATCGGGGGCTTGCACGCGCGGCAAGCCCCCGACACCAAGTTCTGGGCCATAGTGTTAGCAGATGCACTATCCCGAGCACCCACAATGAGTCATGTGAGCTCTACTGAAGAAGACGTGGATGTTCATGTGAGTATGGTCACTGCTGCGCTGCCCATGTCAGACACAAAATCAAAGCAAATAGCAGAAGAAACAGTAAAAGATACAGTGTTACAAACAGTAATAGAGAACATTCATCATGGTTGGCCAAAAGGTTCCTGTCCAAAGTACTATCACATAAGGTCAGAGTTGAGTGTCGCAAGTTGACTATTACTAAAACAGAACAGAATAGTCATTCCACAGGCTCTACATCAAGACATGCTCAAAAGGATTCATGAGGGACAGCTCAAAATTGAAAAATGCAAAAGGAGAGCAAGAGACACTGTTTATTGGCCTGGCATAAATAAGGACATTGAGAACATGATAGGCATATGTGAGACATGTCAGAAACACCAAAACAAACAAACAAAGGAACCAATGATAGTAGCTGACTTACCAACAGCACCATGGCAAAAGGTGGGTATGGACCTTTTTCATTTGAATGGTAAAGAATATCTAATAGTGATTGACTACTATTCTAACTATCCTGAGATGGTGCTGCTCTCAAGCACAACAGCAAGCAGTGTCATAATGCATGTGAAATCCATCTTCGCCAGACATGGAATTCCCAGGATTGCTGTTAGCGACAATGGTCCGTGCTTCAACTGTAAGGAGTGGCAACAGTTTGCAGCAGAGTATGACTTTCAGCATATCACATCCAGTCCTTTGTATGCTCAGTCGAATGGTAAGGCAGAGAAAGGTGTTCAAGTTCTCAAACAGCTACTGAAGAAAGCGACAGAAAGCAAGTCTGATCCTTATCTTGCCCTGCTGAGCTACCGAGCCTCACCTTTAGACTCTGGTTCTTCACCTGCTGAACTCCTAATGGGTCGCACGTTGCACACAATGCTACCCTGCTGTGCAAAAGAAAAGCAGAGTAAGGAACTGAGACAGAGACTTCAACTGTTAAAGCTGAAACAGAAATCAAACTATGACAAGTCATCCAAAACTCTGAAACCATTGACAAGGGATGATGTTGTCAGGATTGAGGATCCAGATGCATGGAACAGGAAAGCTACAGTTCTTGAGGAAGTAGGACCAAGGTTATACACTGTTAGAACTGAGGAAGGACAAATTCTCAGGAGGAACCGCCGTTCCCTCCTGAAAACACAAGAAATTATCCAAGAGCAAATTGATGACAATGCCGCAACTGCATCTTGTCAATCACCACCAGAACAATCTAACACAAACACACATACAGGCTCTCATGAAAACACATCAGATTTACCTGTGCTGAGAAGATCCACACGTGAAGTAAAAAAGCCTGATAGACTTAATCTTTGAGTATAAAGTAAAGCTTTGAAAATGTGTTGACTGTTGTGAAAATGTTTATGTTTATAGAGCACTAACAAAAGTGTTACTGATATTATCTTTATCGTTTTTCTTGAAAGTTCATTGAAATTGATTTTGTTTAACCTCAAAGAAAGGGGGATGTAATGATCAGTAACCTGTCATTCTAGAATGGTACACTAGGTGGAGCTGTAGAGCTGTATGTTGCTGTATGTTTAGCTGTATATATAAGAGTGGACTACCCACGATGCACTAGGCTAACCAGAAGGCAGTAGTCAAGATGGATGCTGTACAAGTCCACATGGCAAGAATAAAGTGACTAGCTAGAAGCTAGCTGTTCATAATGAAAATGACTAGTTATTAATGAACATAACATCTCTCTCTCTCTCCTTCCCCCTCTCTCTCTCTCTCTCCTTCCCCCTCTCTCTCTCCTTCCCCCCTCTCTCTCACTCTCTTTTTTCTCTCTCTCTCTCCTTCCCTCTCTCTCTCTCTCCTTCCCTCTCTCTCTCCTTCCCTCTCTCTCTCTCCTTCCCTCTCTCTCTCTCTCCTTCCCTCTCTCTCTCTCCTTCCCTCTCTCTCTCTCTCTCTCCTTCCCTCTCTCTCTCCTTCCCTCTCCCTCTCTCCTTCCCCCTCTCTCTTTCCCTCTCTCTCCTTCCCCCCCTCTCTCTCTCTCTCTTCTTCCCCCTCTCTCTCTCTCCTCCCCACACTCTCTCTCTCCTTCCCCCCTTTCTCTCTCTCTCTCCCTCTCTCTCCTTCCCCCCTCTCTTTCTCCTTCCCACTCTCTCTCTCTCCTTCCCCCTCTCTCTCTCTCTCCTTCCCCCACACAGACAGACAGACAGACAGACTGACAGATGGACAGACTCATTGATATATATGAATAAAAATTAATTCTACTTTTTTCATAACAACATGCCCTCAAAAAACCCTCGGCACCGCCGGGCACTCCAGCTAGTCATCTATAATCCAGGTGTGGTGTGGGAAGACATTTCACATTGCCCCTATCTGCATGGCTGACGAGGCCTTTTTCTTATCTTTCTGGGGAATGCTTTGTTATGTTTCTTTAAGGACATTTTATGACTTCGCGGCTCCTTATTGTTTAGCTAAAATTTTATCCTCCTGTGTTTTCTTGCATTTTACACTTCTCTTATCATTTTGGCATTTGTTATTTGACCTTGCTGACACTTCAACCATTTGTTCCTGACTGCATTTTAATTTCTGTTCTAAGAGTCAAACTTCATCTATGAATCTAATAGCTATTTCTTACACCACACAGGTGCTCTGAACTGAGAGGGTCTCTTCCCATTTACAGGGGCAGCATCAAGAAGTGAGGAGATAAGAATGGGACAGGTGACTTCTAACAGGATTGTTGGAAAAAGGTTTGAGTAACTGGACAGAGATTGGCCAGCCTGCTGTCACCATTTGCAACAAAATGAAAGGTAAGAAAATGAGCTGTCCAGCAATTTTGAAGTACTTTCAATGTCATTTGTCACCTGCTAACATGGGCCCAGAAATTCGGGTCGGGGGCTTCCAGCAGGTGCAAGCCCTCGACCTGCACTTACCTACCGCGCCGGCCGTTGAGCTGTGGGCCCGCGTGGGATTCCGATCCTGGGCCTCCTCCAACTGCCGGCGCGCAGTGCTTGCGTATCCCAGGGGCGCAGTTAGTTCAATGCATCCCCTGGGATCATGTGGGCCATGGAGAGCCAATGGTAGCAGGGAATGCTTCATTCATAAGTTTGACAGTCAAACTTATAAATACTATAAGCCCCAAAACATCACTAAATCTTCAAATAAATTTTTTTAAAACATCACATTTTTAAAATAACTATAAATTATATGAAATAACTATTTTAAACAATAATTTAAATTTTTGAAAACATTAATTACATTTTCTAACGGGGCTAAAAATAAACTTACCTTTCTTTAAAGTATTTAAAAATAGTAAACCAGTGGAAAAAATGTTTTAATTTTAATTAATTCACCACTTACCTTGTAAAAAGCAGGCCTTGTGCCTGCTTTTTAAAAGTGTAACTCCTGGAGACTTACTCTCCTGGGAAAACCTGCAAAAAAAACGTAAGTTCGATGCGCACGCGCAGCCTCTCCTGTGCATGCGTTCCACCGCTGAACCCCTTCTTTCAGGGGAACGGAAGTGCCGGTTTCCCATGCATGCGCAGTGCATGCATGAAACCGGCACTTCCATTGGGCTTACGGGTGAGTACCCCATGCGTACTCACCCGTGGAGACCCGAATTTCTGGGCCATTAATATGTTTCATGTGTACATGTAATGTTGGTAAAATTCTCAATGAAGTACTAACTCCACATAGCCAACATTGTGCTTTTGTTGACCAGACCTCTCTAGTTAACAAAGTATTTTGGCCCGGATTTTGTGGTAAAAATAATGGTGAGGCTATCAGTGCTCTCCGTTATTATGGAGTAAAATCGAACAGCAACTTCCAGCAACCGCACATGCACAGTTAAACGTGGAAATCAGGAAGTTGCTGTCCGAGTTATCCTGCTCCTCCAGAAGCTTCGCTACACCAGTATCTCACCAAGAGACTCGGCATTCAAATACATAGAACGGCATGAATTTGCAGCGCTTGCATGATAGATACCCACTAAATGCATCAGAAAAAGTTACGGCTTGTCCATTCAAGTGTAACTGAATTTTTAATGGTGTGATAAGTCTTAATTACTACTAAACAACCTCACTGGCACTGAAAATTAACTTTTACATGTGTGGAGTCTGATTCCTTCAGATTTTAATTATTGTTGGGGATTTTGAAAAATGTAAAAATTTAATTTTTTTTACTATTTCTTTCTGTCTCTTATCTCGTTCTCTTAATCCCATCTTTCTTTTCATTTCTCTATTTCACTTTCTGTTCATGATTTGACATTGAATTAACTATTCTAACTTACATTTCCTAGCCTACATTTCGTTGTACTGCACTTGTGCACTAACAATGACAATAAAAGTTGATTTGATTTGATTTGATTTGATTTGGTATAGTCTCTGCAGGCAGTAATTTCCACTAGGTTACGCTGTTTTTTTTCAGCGTAACTTGCCTAAAATCAACCAAGCCAGCGCAAAAAAAAATCGCAGAATTTTAAGCGCAAATTATGTTCAGCACAAATCGAGTTTCTGCGATCTTTTGCGCTAGTTTAAAAAACATCGCATTAGAAGCTGGCCCCACCCACAAAACGGGCCATGCCCCCAATATGAATCAATCACCATGGCGAATTTCCGCTAATTGCGCCCGTTTGCGAGCCTTTGAGGGGGCTCTTAAAATTATGCTTAAATATAAGTGCAAGGAAACTAATAGGCACGTATTAAAAGCTTTTACTTTTTAAAAAATTTAATAAGAAACTGACTACTGTACATCAATGTAACTACAATGTAACCGGTTAAGCAATACCTCGATTTCAAAATTTTCATCCTTGTTTTCAAATCTGTCCATGGCCTCACCCCTCCCTATCTCTGTAATCTCCTTCAGCCCCACAACCGCCCCCCCCCCCGGGATACCTGCACTCCTCTAATTCTACCCTCTTGAGCATCCCTGATTATAATCGCTCAACCATTGGTGGCCGAGCCTTCTGTTGCCTAAGCCGTAAGCTCTGGAATTCCCTTCCTAAACCTCTCTGCACTATACCTCTCTTTCCTCCTTTAAGAAGCTCCTTAAAACCTACCTCTTTGACCAAGCTTTTGGTCACCTGTCGTAATTTCTCCTAATGTGGATCGGTGTCAAATTTTTTGGTCTTTTATTACTCCTGTGCAGCACCTTGGGGCATTTTACTACGTTAAGGGCGCTATATAAATACAAGTTGTTGTTGTTGTAGTCACTGATTCTGTACATTTTTTAAAGTCATATTCAGTCATTTAAAATTGGGTTACTCACAGGTGATGGACCAGACACTCTGATTAAAAATGCTTATATTTTGTGATAAACCCATTTTCAGCTGTATTAATCAAACTGCACCAGGTTACACTCTTAAATATATCAAGCAATATTTCTCAATGCAAAATTTTTTTTAAAATTACATTCTAAAATGCTGCCCAATTGCGCTGGCAGATTTAACATTTGACGATATGCAAATGAGTTTGAGAGGATATATGGGAAAAATAAACTTCTCAAAACTAGTGCAATTTTGAGCACAATTTGTGCCTGTATTGCTGATTGTGCCCAATGTGGAAACTCTTGGCCTGCATTTCTCTGTAAGGACTCTTCAATCTGATTATTTAAGGAGACACAACATTGCTTGCCCTGTTCACACAGGTACCAGATCCCCTGTAGAGGGCAACACGCTGTTTTTACCCTCTAATAACCACAAATTCTAATGCAAAAGCCCACAGAATGTTTGTGGGCAAGTGTAAATGTATTAGCCTGGAATTTGCGGTCAGCAGTGAAGGAACGGCGCTTGCCATTCACCTTGCTGACAGCTGCCCACAAAGTTTTGACATGTGTTGGAGAACAGACTTCCTCTAATCCAGTACGATAGCAAAATACTGCAGATGCTGGAAATCCGAAATAACAACAGAAAATGCTGGAAAAACTCAGCAGGTCAGGCAACATCCGTGGAGAGAAATTTGAGTTGACGTTTCGGGTCGAAACCCTTCTTCAAAACTGGAAAGAAAAGAAAATAGATCGAAGGCAAGACTGCGATCGAACAAAAGAAGAAAAAGAGACAATAAAAGGTATTCGAAGCCAGACTTCACACCTAATCTCAGCTGCCTTTTGTCTCCACGGGCCTATTACCATCTCGTCTGGCTTCGAATACCTTTTATTGTTTCTTTTTCTTCTTTTGTTCAATCACAGTCTTGCCTTCAATCTATTTTCTTTTCTTTCCAGTTTTGAAGAAGGGTTTCGACCCGAAACGTCAACTCAAATTTCTCTCCATGGATGTTGCCTGACCTGCTGAGTTTTTCCAGCATTTTCTGTTGTTATTTCCTCTAATCCAGTGTCTGTTCTAGCGCGGCACCCTCTACAGGGCATTTGTGGTGTCTGTGAGCAGATAAAGTAACAGCAAGGCTCTTCAACCAATCAGATTAAAGAATCCTCACTGAGACATGCAGAGTCCAAACCAGGGAGTATAATGCAGGAAATCTTAATTAGATTTAAATGATGTACAGAAAGTGAAATAAAGATCTGAAACTACAGATGGGATTAAGGGAGAGAGATAAAAAAGATAGATAGAAAAGGAAAAAAAATATTTGTTTAAATCTCCAACTTCTTCTGAGGGAATGAGACTCCACACTTGTAAAATTAAAATTTCAGGGCCAGAGAGGTTGATGAGCAGTAATTATCACTTATCACACCGTTAAAAACTCACTTGCTCCTGAATGCACCAACCCTAACTTTTTCAGCTGTCTTTAGTGAAGAACTAGTGGGCAAGTACAGCAAAGTCGCAACGTTGCCGTCATTTCAATGCCGAGTCTATCGGCAAGGACTGCAACAGTGCACCCTGTTGAGTAGCAGGGCATCTCTGACAGCATCTTCCGTATTTCCACGGTTAACTGCGCATGTGTGGATGCCAGAAGTTGCTGTCCGATTTACCCCTTAATAAAGGTTAGCACTGATAGCTTCACCATTATTATTACCGCAAAATCCAGGCCAATGAACAGCTAACGCCGTTCATTCTCCTCTGACTGCTAAATCCGGGCCATTGGAATACTGCTCTACTGTGACCTGTTGAGCTGCAACCCCAGCTGAGATGATTAAGGTTCACAGTGTAAGATTCGCAATTTTCAGCAAAAATCACGCAAGAAAACTGGATAAAATAAGACTGTTTATTGACCAAAGTAAGCTTGCACAGAAAAACCTTTGATAAAAGGGCATACAAAATGGCCGCCAGGCCCCGTGATCAGTTTATGAACCATTTTATTTCTGTTACTGCAAGCCAGACAGGCTTGTGGATTGAAGACAGTGAGCCCACGAAAGCCAGTCTCTGGGAACCGAAACTCAGAGCAACAGCATACATATTCAATGGATTATAAGTACAGGATGGGGCCCATCAAGATATGGGCGGACAATGTAAAAACACTTATACCCATTTATCGTACAAAGGAAAAACCGTTTAGCAGCCATCAAGGAAAATGTCCGGACCGATCAATATGCGAACCGAGCCACGGTGACAATGCAAAAGACATTGAAAGACATTATCGGCCAGGAAGGCCAGTTTAAGTTATCACCGGCTCCGTTACAAGACAAAGCGCCCCTGCAGAGATTTCTGCCCGCCAAAATTAATACAAAGACAGGACTATGATTTGGCGGGAGATAAGACTGTCCCAAAAGAGTATAACTATGGATTGAAAGTCCATCTAAGTTACTTCGGACTCCGGGTTACTTGAACAACTTCTTCTTCACTGCCACGGCTTCTTGTTGGGCGACTTCAGGCTTCCATTTCTTCAAGAACTTTCTTCTACGAGGAACGAACGAAGGGCGGACGGTGCCCGGATCGGCGCCTCTTCCACTTCGGCAGATCGATGAAAACGTTTTCGTCTTTTTAAAGACGGACGGTTTCGGTAAAAGGACAACGTGGTCGGTGTTCAGCCAAACAAGGCTCGGCCACGACGAGAAGACGACGAGGGTGGCCCGGGTACTGGGGTCAGGAGATCATCGACGACCCAGGCCGACGGAGAAGAAACCCTCTGGAGGACTGGCGATCTAGGCCACAAGATTCTCCCAAGTGCATAGCCTGCATCTGGGTCTGCTCCATGAACCCAAATCGACCTAGTGGATCTCAACCTTAACGAGCGCTCATCGAGGCTGGGTCTACCCCACCGCCTCGAGGGAGGAGAGAATATCGACTGCGCCAGAAGTTTCCAAATCCACGTGACGACGGAAAGCGGTGCCAAAAAGGCTGCGAACCCCCCCTTTCTCGCGATTTCGAGAGTGGTGAGCATGATCCCAAGTTTCCCAGGTCGAAACTTAGTTTAGGTATAGGGGAGGGAGTTAAGGGAAATCGTAATGTGTTTCCCCTTTTACGATGTGCCGTGTGTTCCCCATTTCCATAGAGTCAAGTTCATAAATTTGTGCATGATTGTAGTAACTTTAATCTGTGCCTATGACATGTATTTTGTAATGCTTCAAACTGTTTAAAATAAAAGCATCCATTTCGTGCTATTCAACCTGGTCTATTGAGTTCTTTCTCTGCACTATTGTTCTCTGCACCTAAGTCCAAGGTCTAGAACCGTAGGGGGAGTGGGTCGAACCACTCAAGGGTAATTATTGCACGAAGCCTGGCAGGAGACCAGAAAGAGCAAGAGAAACCCCCTACAACAGCCCCCGGTGGTTCCTAAAGATAATGGCCTAGAAATTGGGTATAGCCCCGCTTGGGGCGTTAGAATTGGCGCTGCGCAAATTTTATAGCCAGACGCAACTTATCGCCATCTCACGCGATATTGGGTTGCAGCGCCCCTAAAGGTGATTGAGGCGCAAAATCAGGCATTACATGGGAGTCCTAAGGCGCTAACCTTGCGGCACTACTCAATATCGGGGCGGGCGGGCGCAGCGCAGGTGCTGTCAATTACCGCTGACCAGGAGACTTTCAGGCGCCGGCCAGCTCTTAAAGGGGTGGGTCAGTAAAGATCAGCAGCCACACTCTGCGCCTTGTAGGCCTCAAAATCGGAGCTGGCCATTCTGTGGCATTACAAACTTTGAGAAGATGGAGAGGGTGAGGCAGAGAGTGGAGCGCTTCACCAATGGGGCACTGGATGAATTGGTAGGCGCAGTGGAGCGCCGGCGAGATGTGCTGTACCCCGACAATGGCAGGAGGCCTAATCAGAAGGAATACCAAAGAGCTTGGAGGGAAGTTCCTCAAAAGGTCAACTCCAGCAGCATGGTGACCAGGAGCCCTGTGCAGTGCAGGAAGAAATTCAATGACCTCACCCGGGTCGTGCAGGTGAGTGGTGTTTCGCCAAACTTCTTCATCCCTCCATCTGCAACTGACTTCATGGCCAGAGGGTGCGCAATGCCCCATTAGCCATCTGTCAGCAAGCACCCATGGCCCTTTCTGGGAACATACATGCACATTGAACTCAGGGCATCATGTAAGGGCTATTCCACCATGGGGGGCATGAGATGACAACTCAGGGCATCATGTAAGGGCTATTCCACCACGGGGGGCATGAGATGACAACTCAGGGCATCATGTAAGAGCTATTCCACCATGGGGGGCATGAGATGTCAACTCAGGGCATCATGTTTCATTACTTCCCGTCCGTTCTCCTGCAGGCCAAGCTGGCGAGGAACCGTAAGGAGCAGCTTCGCACCGGAGGAGGACGTCCTCAACTCCAGACTCTCTCGGATCACGAAGAGAGTCCACCAGATTGTTGGAGGCCGTATGATTGGTCCTGTCACCACTGGAGTTGCCGACCCCATTGTGCACAGCGATGGTAAGGTCCTCACCTTTTTGAGCTGCCTCCTTCCACTCGTTCCCCCACCAGCATGCTTTTTCACTCTGGACCCATGTCATAGCATTGCAGCAATCTTGCATCCCTTGCTGCCACCCTGTCCTTTCGCTAAAGCCACTCTTCAACCTCCCTGCTTTCAGATGCTGCATCACCAGCTCAGGAGCCGGGCCCTCAAACTGCCAGTGCCACTGCCTCCGGAGGCGACGAGCAGGAGGAACCTGGAACATCCATGCCAGCCTCAGGGAAGCCACCCCATCTGGAGACTGGGGATAGTAGTTCACTGGAGGGAAGGCGGGGGGGTCTCTGATGAGGAACCAGTTGCAGGAACCAACGGGCTGCAGCAACGCGAGGCGGGTAGGGAAGCTCGAGGGCCGTCTCCCCGGAGGGCGAGGCAGGCCACGATGACTGCTGCACAGAGTGCAGAGGAGGTGCGTAGCTTCTCGGAAATGAGCGCCCAGGCTCGGCTCAGTCACACTGAGCTGATGGCTGCAGTGGGGAGGATGCCTGCCTCCATCGACACACTGGCAAAGAGTGTGCAGGACTTTGGGGCAGCAATGGAAAGGACTGTCCAGGGCTTCGGGGCAGCAATGGAAAGGACTGTCCAGGGCTTCGGGGCAGCAATGGAAAGGACTGTCCAGGGCTTCGGGCCAGCCCTGGAAAGGTCTGTCCAGGGCTTGACCGAAGCAGTGGAAAGGACTGTCCCGGCCTTGTCCGAAGCTGTGGAAAGGACTGTCCAGGGCTTGTCCGAAGCAATGGAAAGGACTGTCCAGGGCTTCTCCGAAGCACTGGCACCTGCCACGCAAGTGCTCTGTGCTGCCATGCAGTCACTTGCTGGCCTCCTGCACACGCACATTGAGGCCACGCGAACACTGACTGCTGCCAACCTAGCTGGATCAGGCAGGATTACCCGAGGCCCTTGCAGCACCACAGCAGGCCATCAATCTTTGGACCAGCCAATTGTGACGCATGCTGCGGTCCTGCCCCGTCAGAGTGCCAGTGTGTCGGCCGACCACAGAGCAGGTGTCCGCTCTCAGGATGTAAGCATACCTGATGCCACCGCTGGCAAGTCTCCACTGCAGCTGCCAGCACCTGTAGGACAGACTGCTTCCAACCATTCACAGTTGGACCAGTCATCATCCGGGCCCTCCAAGCCCAGAGGTCATCCAGGCCGTCCCTCAGGGGCTTCTGCCCTTTCGGACACTCAGCAGGCATCCCCCAGCCTTGACGCAGCCACTGGGGTACAATTACGGAGGAGCTGCAGGGAGGGAAGGGGCCGATCTCGTAAGAGAAGTAGATCTCCATCAAGGGGTAAAGAGTAGAGGGAGCTGTTGAGATGTCTCATTTGTAGAATTCAAGGTCGTCTACACCTGCTGTGAATGTTAGTAATGTTTTGGGTAGTGTCGCGGGTTTGCCAGACAGTTATGTGTTAGTTCGTTAGTTATGCTTTCTGTTGCCATTGCTTTGTCATGCTGGAAGGAAGCACTTTTTGGAAAATGAAGAAAATGTTTTATTTACACTGGAACTCCAGACTATTTACAAGCATGGTGGCCTTCATAGGCTTTGGGCGAACCGAAGGGCACTGATCCAATTACACCCAGCATTCCGTCAGAGGGGCCTAGAACCGAGTCCTTATGAGCCTCTGACGGACGGCCCTTCCAGTCTCTGGGCCCCTCCCGTCTTCCTCCTCCTCCTCCTCCTCCTCCTCCTCCTCCTCCTCCTCCTCGTCCGCCTGCTCTGCTGGACCTTCAAGGTCGGCTGGCATTGGCTGGGTGCGTCGGATGGCCAGGTTGTGGAGCATGCAGCAGACCACGATGATGCGCGACACTTGCTCCGGTGAGTACTGCAGGGCGCCCCCTGAATGGTCGAGACAACGGAACCGCTGCTTAAGCACACCGATTGTGTGCTCCACAATGTTCCTGGTCGCCTGATGGCTGGTGTTGTAATGCTCTTCTGCCGGCGTGCTGGGCAAACGGAGCGGGGTCATGAGCCATGGGCAGAGAGGATAGCCCTTGTCGCCAAGAAGCCAGCCACGTGGGTGAGTTGGGGCCTCGAAAAGGTCAGCCACTGAGGTCTGCCTCAGGAGGAACGCGTCGTGGCTGCTGACAGGGAATTGGGCGTTGACCACGATGATCATCTGCCGGTGGTCACAGACCAGCTGCACATTGAGGGAGTGGAACCCCTTGCAGTTGCGGAACTCTTCAGGATTCTGTAATGGCGCCCGCAAAGCCACGTGTGTGCAATCAATGGCGCCCTGCACCATGGGGAAGTCCGCTATAGCTGCGAAGCCCTGTGCGCGCTCCCCCTGCTTCTCCAGAGTCAAAGGGAAGTTGATTAATTCCCGCCTCCTTCTATATAGGGCAGCTGTAACTTGCCGGATGTAGCAATGCACCGCAAATTGAGAAATATTTGCAATGTCCCCAGTTGCTGCCTGAAACGAGCAGCTGGCGAAAAAGTTTAGGGCAACAGTGACTTTGACAGCCACCGACAGAGAGGTCCTGCACCGTAGCCGCGGCTGCAGATCTTCAGCAAGCAGGTGGCACAGCTCAGTCACCACATCCTTTGCGAATCGGAGCCTTTGCATACACTGCTCCTCCGACATGGCAATGTATGACACCTGCTGCCTGAAAACCCTGGCAGCGTACGGTTGCATTTGGCGACGTCCATTGCCCCTCCTCCTTCTGGCCATTCCCGGCCCTCTCTCCCTCCGCCTCTGTGCCCTTGCCATATGTTCAGCCAGCAGGACGTTCCCCTCCAAAGCAGCTCCCATTACAATGTGAGAGAAGTAAGACGCAGTAATATCTCACCAGCAAACTGTTGTGGACAGGGCTGAAGGTCCAAAGGAACCGCTGGCTCAATGAAGAGTACGCTCTCCCACTGAAGGTCAGCAACTCTCTCCAACAACCAGCAAGATGCCCACCCAAAATGGCTGCCACTTTTATACTAGTGCAGTCCCCTTTAAATAGCGCCCCCCTAGCCCGAGAAGGACTTGGGAACGTTCCATCAAGCTGTCACTATTAGTGCCAGGCGGAACGGAGGCGGGCGCCACTCAATTTCCGGTCCGGGGCGCCAAAAAGGCGTTGCACACTGAAATGACATCATGATCTGCCTGCGCCCGCGAGCGGCTGTTAAGATTTAACGCCGGTGCTAAAACCCACTCAATATAGCAAGAGGCGCTGGGTTCACTGCGCATGGGCAAAAATTGGCTAACGCCCCACTTTTTGGCCTCTTTAGGCGCTAATCACTGGTGCAACCAACCGAATTTCTAGGCCAATGAATTCTTATAATCTCAAGTCAACACAAGTCCACAACACAAAGCTGCTTTTGAAACATATACCACTAACAGGAGGCTGTAAGAGTGCAGAGAATGAGACATAGTGATGCAACACTACTATAGTAAAGGGTGAGGAGGGAATTACAGGTTAGCTGTGACTGCTAGTTTAAAACATGGCGAAAAAGGGCAACTGAAATATACCAATATCTATACAGGTATGTATTTTTATAATCATAGAATCATAGAATCATAGAATGGTTACAGCACAGAATGCGGCCATTTGACCTGTCAAGCCCATGCCAGCTCTCTGCAAGAGCACCTCAGCTAGTCCCACTCCCCTGCCCTTTCCCCATAGCCCTGCAATTTTTTTTCCTTCAGGTACCTATCCAATTCCCTTTTGAAAGCCACGATTGAATCTGCCTCCACCAACCTCTCTGGCAGTACATTCCAGATCATAACCACTCGCTGCGGAAAAAAGTTTTTCCTCATGTTGCCTTTGATTCTTCTGCCAATCACCTTAAATCTGTGTCATCTGGTTCTCTACCCTTCTGCCAATGGGAACAGTTTCTCTCCAGCTACTCGGTCTAGACCCCCCATGATTTTGAACACCTCTATGGAAAATAAGGAAATGGCAGTTGAATTGAACAGGTATTTTGCATTGGTCTTCACTATAGAGGATACAAGTAACATCCCAGAAATAGCTGTAAATCAGGAAATGGAAGGGAGGGAGGAACTCAAGAAAATTACAATCACCAGGGAAGTGGTACTGAGCAAATTGTTGGAGCTGCGGACTGACAAGTCCTCGGGTCCTGATGGACTTCATCCTAGGGTCTTAAAAGAAGTGGCTAGTGAGATAGTTGATGTGTTGGTTTTAATTTTCCAAAATTCCCTAGATTCGGGGAAGGTTCCATTAGATTGGAAAATAGTGAATGTAACTCCTTTATTCAAAAAGGGAGGCAGACAGAAAGCAGGAAACTACAGGCCAATTAGCTTAACATCTGTCATAGGGAAGATGTTAGAAGCTATTATTAACGATGTTATAGAAGGGCACTTAAAAAAGTTCAAGGTAATCAGGCACAGTCAACATGGTTTTGTGAAAGGGAAATCATGTTTAACCAATTTATTGGAGTTCTTTGAGGAAGTAACATGTGCTGTGGATAAAGGGGAACCAGTGGATGTACTGTACTTAGATTTCCAGAAGGCATTTGATAAGGTGCCACATCAAAGGTTATTGCGGAAAATAAAAGCTCATGATGTAGGGGGTAACATATTGGCATGGATAGAAGATTGGCTAGCTAACAGGCATAAATGGGTCATTTTCTGGTTGGCAAGATGTAATGAGTGGTGTGCCACAGGGATCAGTGCTGGGGCCTCAACTTTTTACAATTTATATAAATGACTTGGATGAAGGGACCGAAGGTATGGTTGCTAAATGTGCTGATGACACAAAGATAGGTAGGAAAGTAAATTGTGAAGAGGACATAAGGAGGCTACAAAGGGATATAGATAGGTTAAGTGAGTGGGCAAAAAATCTGGCAAATAGAGTGTAATGTGGGAAAATGTGAAATTGTCCATTTTGGCAGGAAGAATAAAAAAGAAGCATATTATCCAAATGGTGAGAGATTGCATAGCTCTGAGATGCAGAGGGATCTGGGTGTCCTAGTACATGAATCACAAAAGGTTAGTATGCAGGTACAGCAACAATTAGGAAAGATAATAGAATGTTATTGCTTATTGTGAGGGGAATTGAATACAAAAGTAGGGAGGTTATGCTTCAGTTATACAGGGCATTGGTGAGACCACATCTGGTGCACTGTGTACAGTATTGGTCTCCTTATTTAAGGAAGGATGTAAATGCATGGGAAGCAGTTCAGAGAAGGTTTACTAGAGTAATACTTGGAATGGGTGGGTTGGCTTATGAGGAAAGGTTGGGCAGGCTAGGCTTGTATCTGCTGGAGTTTAGAAGAGTAAGAGGTGACTTGATTGAAACATATAAGATCCTGAGGGATATTGACAGGGTGGATGTGGAGGGAATGTTTCCTCTTGTGGGAGAATCTAGAACTAGGGGTCACTGTTTAAAAATAAGGGGTCGCCCATTTAAGACAGAGATGAGGAGAATTTTTTTCTCACAGTGGGTCGTGAGTCTTTGGAACTCTTCCTCAGAGGGCGGTGGAAGAAGTCTTTGAATATTTTTAAGGCAGAGGTAGATAGATTCTTGATAAGCAAGGGGGTGAAAGGTTATCAGGAGTAGGCGGGAATGTGGAATAATCAGATCTGCCATGATCTTATTGAATGGCGGAGCAGGTTCGAAGGGCCGAGTGGCCTACTCCTGCTCCTAATTCGTATGTTTGTATGTATCAAATCTCCTCTCAACCTCCTCTGCTCTAAGGAAAACAACCCCAGCTTCTCCTGTCTATCTATGTAACTGCAGTCCCTCATCCCTGGAACCATTCTTGTAAATCTTTTCTGCACCCTCTCGAAGGCCTTCACATCCTTCCTAAAGTGTGGTGACCAGAACTGGATGCAATATTACAGTTGTGGTCTAACCAGTGTTTTATAAAGGTTCATCATAACTTCCTTGCTTTTGTACTCTATGCCTCTATTTATGAAGCCCAGGATCCTGCATGCTTTTTTAACTGCTTTCTCAACTTGCCCTGCCACCATTTGTGCACATAAAACCCCAGGTGCTAATGATTCCCAGCTTTCACAAAATCAACGCTTAAATCAAGCGCTCCACTTCCTTCCTGGAGTGTTAAAGACATTGGTTGTGCAATGCTGCACAATGTCCCGTGCAGTGCTGCCATGTTCCAAGGCTCCTTCCCTCCCTTAAGGGAAGAGCCATCGCTGCAGGCTCTGCAACGGGACCAGTCAGCCAATCCCCGACGGTGACCACGATCCGGCTCGATCAGCCTCATACACTGCAGCAGAGTGCCGGGCTGATCGAGCGCGGCCCAGGAGAAGGAAAAAAAATTGAACAATACCATTAAAAAAATGTAGGCATTTACCTTGGCAACCTCCCCTTTAACTTTCACCCTCGAAGCGCCCGGCCTCCTGATCAACACCTCCTGCAGCTGCCAGTGTTGTCGCCCGGTGATGCTGTAGGGAGCAAAACCGAAGTTTGGGTCCGGGGCGCTACCGGGGCGATGTGCATGGCAATGACGTCACGATCTCTGGGTGAAGGAGATCAGGGCACAACGCCATACCGCCACAGCAAACCTCCCACTGAATTTAGCATGAGGCAATATTGTCAGCATGCCCGGGTGGTAAGTGGGTAGCGCCCCGTTATCGTCCCCCGGAGGCGATAACGGGAGGCACAAAGGTACCCAATTTCTCCCCTCGGGTCTCTCTGTTCATGCACCACCTTTAGAATTGGAACCTTTAGTTTATATTGCCTCTCCTCGTTCTTCCTACCAAACATATATCAATATCAATAGCAACATATCAATTTAGTACAAATGAATTCCATTTCAACTTAAAAGTAGTATTCTATTAATGAGATAAATAAATATATAACTATGAGGCTGTGTACTGAATATGATAGTAAACAACGGGCAGACACACAAACCTTGTATCTTCATCTATGATTTTGATGCAGTCTCTCTCTGTTTGTCAACTATTGCAATTGTTGTAATGAATATCTCCTAATAATTGCAATAGTTTTTTTTATAATTGTTACTTTTCCTGAATACTAATAGATAATAGTGGTTTATGATACATTAATTAATCTTACTTTTACATCTTTACCATAATGTTCAAAATATATGAACATTTATTCCAAAAAATATTTTAGCCAGTTATGTGGAAACGATCTTTTTGGGCTTTGATCTATTTACATATGACACTATAATAATTAGTCTTTTAATTATGTAATTATATTTTAATTCAAAGCTAATTATCAAAAGTATGTGGCTTTGCAAAGCACCATCCTAGTAAAGTGACTTATGTGTTTGTATTTCCAATTTCTGATGCTTGATCCTGTATAAATTTAATAATCATAAATAACATGCAAGTCTTGAACACCCAAGGACTGACAAATATATTTGGAAAGTGTTCAAAATGTTCACTAATTAAACATTATCACTAATATGGTAAAATTGAGAAATATTTCTTAGTCATGAAAATAAAACTTCTCTGTAATCTATATATATAAATCGGTCGATCTGTCTGTCTGTCTGTCATTCTGTCTGTCATTCTGTCTGTCATTCTGTCTGTCATCGCCTGTGCGTCTGTCGGGCTATGCGCGCGAAAGTTACAGGGCGTACCTACGCGTGCGTTACCTCCAAAGAAAGCTTACGCTTCCGAGACGGTTTTAAGCGTATTTACGTTTCGGCCGGGCTAAAATCCCGCCCGCGGTATCCCAAAAACCTTCAACGTTCCGCTCATTAGCATCTCATTATCCGCTCATTAGCGACAGAGTGACCTCGAGCTCGACCAATCGTACTGGCGTGTGCCGCCGGGCCAATCGGTGTGCGTGTGGCCGGGCCTTATCCTTCTGAACCGAGGTGAGTCGCCGCCATCTTGATTCCAAACTTTTCCTTTCTTTTTCCCGCTCTCTGCGTCTTAAAAAAAAACTTTGCTTTTAAAACACATATTGTTTTTTTAAAAAATGATTTAGAAAGTAATTAACTTATCTAATCTCATTAATTTTCCTACCTTTCCCTGTTTTTCCAGGTAGGCCTAGAAGCCTCGGCGTCTCCTCCGCACCCACGCCCGAGCTAGGCACCTCCCGGCCCCACTCGAAGGCTGGAGGGCCGAGCCTCAGCCCAGCGCCGCTAGGGTGCGCGCGCAGCAGGAGCTGAGACGCGGCATCTCTCTCTGGCTCGGCCGGGGGGCGGGGCTTGCTGAGCGTCCAGCGTTACCCTGGCAACCGGGCCCCCCGGCCGCCCCGCACAGCCGCAATCGGCGGTCTTCACCTCGGGCGGGGGTGGGGGGGGCGCGACCCTCGGGGGGGGCGCGACCCTCGGGGGGGCGCGACCCTCGGGGGGGCGCGACCCTCGGGGGGGGCGTGACCCTCGGGGGGGCGCGACCCTCGGGGGGGCCGCGACCCTCGGGGGGGCACCCCCGCCCTCCCCCCTTTTCCCCCCCCCCCTCCCCCCTCCCTTCCCCCCTGCCCTCCCTCCCCTCCCCTCCCCTCCCCCCCGCCCTCCCTCCCCCCCTCCCCTCCCCTCTCCCCTCCCCTCCCCTCCCCCCTCCCCTCCCCTCCCTCCCCCCTCCCCTCCCCCCCTCCCCTCCCCTCCCCTCCCTCTCTTCCCCCCAGTCGCTCTCTCTCTTCCCCCCAGTCGCTCTCTCTCTCTCTTCCAACAACAACATTCCCTCGAAAAAGCCTCGGCACCGCCGGGCACTTCAGCTAGTCTATATATATAAATCGGTACTTCTGTCATTCTGTCTATCTGTCATTCTGTCTGTCATTCTGTCTGTCATCGCGTGTGCGTCTGGCGAGCTATGCGCTCGAAAGTTACAGGGCGTACCTACGCGTGCGTTACCTCCAAAGAAAGCTTACGCTTCCGAGACGGTTTTAAGCGTATTTACGTTTCGGCTGGGCTAAAATTGCGCCCGCGGTATCCCAAAAACCTTCAACATTCCGCTCATCAGCATCTCATTATCCGCTCATTAGCGACAGAGTGACCTCGAGCTCGACCAATCGTACGCCGGGTTGCTGGCGTGTGCCGCCGGGCCAATCGGTGCGTGTGTGGCCGGGCTTTATCGTTCTGAACCGAGGTGAGTCGCCGCCATCTTGATTCCAAACTTTTCCTTTCTTTTTCCCGCTTTCTGCGTCTTAAAAAAAAACGTTGCTTTTAAAACACATATTGTTTTTAAAAAAAATGATTTAGAAACGAATTAACTTATCTAATCTCATTAATTTTCCTACCTTTCCCCGTTTTTCCAGGTAGGCCTCGAAGCCTCGGCTTCTCCTTCACACCCACGCCCGAGCTAGGCACCTCCCGTCCCCACTCGAAGGCTGGAGGGCCGAGCCTCAGCCCAGCGACGCTAGGGTGCGCGCGCAGCAGGAGCTGAGACGCGGCGTCTCTCTCTGTCTCAGCCGAGGGGTGGGGCTTGCTGAGCGTCAACCGTCACCCTGGCAACCGCCCCCCCCCCCCGGCTGTCTCACACAGCCGCATTCGGCGGTCTTCACCTCGGGGGGGGCGCGACCCACGGAGGGGGGGGCCGCCAAGCGTCACTCTGGCAACCGGCCGCCCGGCCGTCTCGCACAGCCGTAATCGGCAGTCTTCACCTCGGGGGGGGGGCCGCGACCCTCGGGGGGGCCCCCGCCCTCCCTCCCCTCCCTCCCCCCCGCGCCCCCCCCCCTCCCTCCCCCCCTCCCCCTCCCCCCCTCCCCCCCCGCGCCCCCTCCCCTCCCTCCCCCCCTCCCCCTCCCCTTCCCCCCTCCCCCCCACCCCCCCTCCCCTCCCCTTCCCCCCTCCCCCCTTCCCTTCCCCCCCTCCCCCCTCCCCCCTTCCCTTCCCCCCTTCCCCTCCCCCCTCCCCCCCTCTCCCCCTTCCCTTCCCCCCCTTCCCTTCCCCCCCCACCCTCCCTTACCCCCCCGCCCTCCCCCCCCCCCCCCAGTCGCTCTCTCTCTCTCTCTTCCAACAACAACATGCCCTCGAAAAAGCCTCGGCACCGCCGGGCACTTCAACTAGTTGCATATAAGCTAAAGGACACTTAGCAAAAATTGCGAGGCTCCACGCCAATAGCAGAGCATTACAATCCATGATATTTATCACAAAGTTCACTTAAATTGTGCACAGCTTTACAAATACCAGAGACCAGAGATTGGCTGTAGTTTACATTTGCTCAGACAGTTTAGATTCTTTCTCACTTTTTCAAAATCTGCCTTTTTCAAAATCTGCTCCAATCATTTCTTCTGATGTAAATTCTGGTGCACGAGTCTTGCTCAATGTAACGTGGCTTCCACACCAAGGTGATCATAGAAACATAGAAGATAGGAGCAGGAGTAGGCCATTCGGCCCTTCGAGCCTGCTCTGCCATTCAATGAGATCATGGCTGATCATCCAAACCCTAGCACCCGGTCCCTACACCGACAGCCATCCCACCCAAGCCCTATCCCCGTAACCCCACATATTTAATCCCCCCTAACACTAAGGGCCAATTTTTATCATGGCCAATCAACCTAACCCGCACATCTTTGGGCTGTGGGAGGAAACCGGAGCACCCGGAGGAAACCCACGCAAACACGGGGAGAATGTGCAAACTCCACACAGACAGTCACCCGAGGCCGGATTTGAACCCGGGTCCCTGGCGCTGTGAGGCAACAGTGCTAACCACTATGCCACCGTGCTGCTGTGCTGCTTTCTGCTTGGCTGCCAGTATAAAAGTTATAGGTGGGACTTTTACATGGCATAATCGATACACCTGATTCTTGCCATCATTATTTTTAATATAAACTACTTGTGTAAAGATTTTTATTTTAACAACAATTAGACTGCTCTTTAAAAGAGTCAGCACAGGAATGATGGGCTGAACGGCCTATGATTAAAAATAAAAATGTTTACAGAATTTTCTTTTCAAAAAGAGTGGGGGAGAAATTCAGTTGGTTGCGCCACCCGTTAGCGCCTTAAGAGGGCGATAAGTGGGGCGTGAGCCAGCTAGCGCCTGGGCGCGGCGAGACCTGCGCCTCTCGCGAAATTGAGCAGACATTTAGCAGCGGCGCTAAACCGCAACGCCCGCTCAGCTGTGCATGCAGATGCTGACGTCATTTCAGAGTGCAACGCCCTGGGGCGCCCCTGACCAGAAATTCAGTGGTGCCCCCCTCCTTTCCGCCTGTCGCTCCCAACGACTGGTTGACTGGAACGGTTCCCAGTCGCTGTGGGGCTGGGGGGGGTGCTATTTAAAGGGGGCTCTTCCTGGCTTCTTTGTGGTAGCCATTTTTGGACCACTCCTTCTGAGAGAGAGAGAGAGATTTGCAGATAGACAAAGGGAGAGAGCTTTCTGCATTGAGTCAGCACTCGCTGAGGTACTTTTGGCATCTGACCAGAACTTTGTAGTTGATTTGCTTTTTCACCGGCATAACTTTGAGTGGCCATATACTATGGGGGCTGCAATGGATGGGAACGTTGGGCTTCTCCATTACATTGAGAGGGCACAGAGACGCAGAGAGAGAGTGCCAATCATGGCCAGACGGAGGAGGGCCAACAGGCGTCGGCACACGAGACCCTACCGTCCCAGGGTTTTCCGCCAACAGTTCTCATACCTCAATATGTCTGAGGAGCAGTGTTTTCGGAGGCTGCAATTCAGCAAGGAGGTGGTCACTGAGCTCTGCCATCTGCTTCAGCCAGATCTGCAGCCTCAACTGAGGAGCAGGAAGTCTCTGTCGGTGGCAGTGAAGGTAACAGTGGCCCTCAACTTCTATGCCACCGGCTCCTTTCAATCCGCTACTGGGGACATTGTCAATATCTCCCAGTGCGCGGTGCATTGCTGCATCCGTCAAGTCACAAATGCCCTCTTTAAAAGGAGACGTCAGTACATCTCCTTCCCCATGACCCCAGACAAGCAGCAAGAGCGCGCAATGGGCTTTGCAAGAATAGCGGGCTTCCCCATGGTCCAGGGTGCCATTGACTGCACGCATGTGGCTTTGCGGGCGCCACAAGAGAATGCCAAGGATTACCGCCACCGGAAGGGGTTCCATTCGTTGAACGTCCAGTTGGTCTGTGACCACAGACAGCTGATAGTCGCTGTCAATGCCCGCTTTCCAGGCAGCAGCCACGATGCCTTCATCCTGTGCCAGACTTCTGTGGCAGACCTTTTCGAGGCCCCGGCTCACCCAGGAGGCTGGCTTCTCGGGGACAAGGGCTATCCTCTGTGCACCTGGCTGATGACCCTGCTCCGTGCACCCAGCACCCCTGCTGAAGAACGATACAATGAGAGCCATCAAGCTACCAGGAACATCGTTGAGCACACAATCGGCGTGCTCAAGCAACGGTTCCGCTGTCTGGACCATTCTGGAGGAGCCCTTCAGTACTCACCTGAGCGAGTCTCCCATTTTGTTGTTGTGTGCTGCATGCTGCATAACCTGGCAATCCTCAGGACTCAGCCACCTCTTCTGCGCTCACTGTAGCAGGACTCGAGGCCAGACTCTCCCTCCAGGGAGAAGGCCGCCGAGCTTCCCTACCCCCCTCGCGTTGCTGCAGCCCACTGGGTCCTGTAGCTTCACCCTCATCAGACCATTCCCCCCAGCTCCCCTCCAGGTAAAGCGAGTCCCCATTATGGCCATGGGCTGCCTTGGCTGAGGGTGGCACTGATGGTCCGGCTTCCTCCTCATCCTCGCCTTCAGAATCACTCACCATGGCAGCTTGAGGGCCCGCCTCCTCACCTGGCGAATCAGCATTTGAAAGCAGGGAGGTACAAGAGTGGCTTTAGCATGAGGACAGGGTGGCAGCAAGGGAGGCATGAGTGCTGCAATGTACTGATTTGGCTCAAAGGTGGCAAAGTTTGCTGGTGTGAGGAACAAGTGGAAGGAGAGCGGTCAAAAAGGTGAATACCTTACCATTGCTGTCCATAACGGGGTTGGCATCTCCAGTGGCGACGGGGCCAATCATCCGGCCTGCCACAATCCACTGGACTCGCTGCTCCAGATCGGTCAGGGCTTGAAGGTGAGGCCAGCCTCCTCCGGTCCGTTGCTGCTGCCTCCTGTTATGCGCCAGCTTGCCCTGCAAGAGAAAGGACGGGCTCTGAGTACAGTGTGCAGCCCTGATCTTGGCTGCAATGCCTCCCATGGTGGAATAGCCCTTATAGTGTGCAGCCCTGATCTTGGCTGCAATGACTCCCATGGTGGAATAGCCCTTACAGTGTGCAGCCCTGATCTTGGCTGCAATGACTCCCATGGTGGAATAGCCCTTACAGTGTACAGCCCTGATCTTGGCTGCAATGCCTCCCATGGTCGAATAGCCCTTACAGTGTGTAAAGTGCTGAATGTGCGTGTGAGTTTCCTGAAAGGGCCATAGGTGCTGGATGAGGGCTGGGCATTGGGGCTTCCAGGACCTTTTGGCCATAAAGTGAGGTCGACATGTAGGGATGAAGAAGTTTTTGAAAAGGGCACTCACCCTGACGACTCGAGTGAGGTCGTTGAACTTCTTCCTGCATTGCACAGGGGTCCTAGGCACCATGCTGCTGGAGGTCACTCTGTGAGCCACTTCCCTCCGAGCTTTTCGATATTCGCTGGGCAGCAGCCTCCTGCCACTGTCCGGGTACAGGAGAGATTGCCTGCGCTCCACCGCGCCAACCAGAACCTCCAAGGCCCCCTTGCTGAACCGCTACGCTCGCTCCCTGGCCCTCTCCATGGTCCTTGGCTTAAGGATGTGGCAACAGGTCTGTCCAGGCCGAAATTCAGGGCTAGAAGCGCAGGGTGTGGCTGCAATACCAGATTGACCCTCCCCTTTAAGAGCTGACCGGTGCCAGCGTGTCTGTGTCCAATTGCTAACTGGCGCCACCTGTGCAGCGCCCGCCCTTGGAGGTAGCGCCTCGCTCCTCCGGCTTAGCGCCTTAAGACAGTCATGCAGCGCCTGTATTAGCACTCCAAGCACCTCCTGGGCCGAAGCAGGCCAATTTACCAGTAGGTGGTGATAATTTGCGCCGGGCGCAAAATTTCGCGCCTGGCCGATACTTACGCCCCAAATGGGGCGATACCGAATTTCTCCCCCAGTACATTCAAAATTGCAATCATTAATCATTATTGCAATATTCTATGAAGGGAATAATAGCTTGTGGCCTAGAAATTCATTGACGCCACTTTTGGGGCGCTAAAGTGGGGCGTCCGCTAAAGTTTGCGGCCGCCGCCAAATCTAGGTCACTTCTCCGATATTCATTAGCTTCGCCCTACTAGTTCGGGCGAGCGCTAAAACTGCTGCTGGACGCCTCTCTTTGGGCGCTAAGCCGGAGGTGGTGATCGATAGCGCCGAGGCCGGGCGCAGCGCAGGTGCGGCCATCTCGTGATTGACAGCAGACACCCTGGCGCCGGCCAGCTCTTAAGGGGGAAGGGTCGACTGTGTCTGCTGCCACGCCCTGGATAGTGGAGCCCTCCAGCTAGGCCTGAACACTGCTGCTGGACCCAAATAGCGCCTGAAGACATGGAGAAGGCCCGTGAACGTGCGCAGCGCTTCTCAGAGCGTGATCTGAGTGTGCTGCTTGCTGCTGTGGAGAAGAGGCGCCATGTTTTGCACCCGGACAATGGCAAGAAGGCAACGGTCCGCGTCGACAGGAGAGCCTGGAGGCATGTCGCCAGCAAGCTGTCAGCCAACAGCGACGTCCCCAGGACCGGTGCCCAATGCCGCAAAAAGTTAAATGACCTCACACGCATTGTCAGGGTGAGTACCCTTTCCAATGACCTCCTCATCCTTGCATGTGCACCTCACATTATGGGCAAAGGGACCTGAAAGCCCTAATGGCCAGCCTTCATCCAGCAGCTATGGCACAGGCATGAGCATCAATTGCACATTCTGCACTGAACACACTGGCCAAGCTATTCCACCATGGGAGGCATTGCACACCAGATCATGGCGACACACTGGCCAGGCTATTCCACCATGGGAGGCAGTGCACACCAGATCATGGTGACACACTGGCCAGGCTATTCCACCATGGGAGGCAGTGCACACAAGATCATGGCGACACACTGGCCAGGCTATTCCACCATGGGAGGCATTGCACACCAGATCATGGCGACACACTGGCCAGGCTATTCCACCATGGGAGGCAGTGCACACCAGATCATGGCGACACACTGGCCAGGCTATTCCACCATGGGAGGCAGTGCACACCAGATCATGGCGACACACTGGCCAGGCTATTCCACCATGGAAGGCAGTGCACACCAGATCATGGTGACACACTGGCCAGACTATTCCACCATGGGAGGCAGTGCACACAAGATCACGGCGACACACTGTACTTAGAGGCCGTCCTTTCTCTTGCAGGCCAAGCTGACGAATAATCGCAAGAGCCGGACTGCGACCGGGGGAGGACGACCCCATATCCAGCCACTCACCGACCTGCAACGTCGCGTGGAGTGCCTCATGGGTGGCCGGGTGATTGGGCCCGTTGCATGTGGAGATGCCGACCCTGTTCTGGGCAGCAATGGTAAGGACATCACCTTTTGCACCTCTCTCGTCCCACTTGCGCATCAGATCTACATCCTTTGCCACTGTCCGACCAATGCGCTGAATGCCACCACTCATGCATCCCGCACTGATGCCCTCTCCTCACTCTAAAGCTACTCTTGTGCCTTCCTGCTTTCAGATGGTCAAGAGGAGGTCCCTCAACTTGCCAGTGACAGACCCTCCGAGGAGGAGCAGGAGGAGGAGCAAGAGGAAGGCGGCCCATCAGGGGAACCCTCAGCCGCGGCCACCCAGGCCAATGTAGGGGACACGTCTTCCCTGGAGGGCAGCGTGGCGGAAGTGTCGAAGGGGAGGGGAGCTCCTGGGACCTGCGTGCTGCAGAAAGGCGGGAGGGGGGTGGAAGCTCGGCGGCCTTCTCCCCAGAGGGGGGATGCGTCGGAGGGGAGTCCAATTGCTGGGCCCAGCGGCCTCCAGCAACGCAGGAAGGGTCGGCCAGCTCGGCGGCCTTCTCCCCAGAGGGAGAGTCCAGCCTCCAGTCAGGAGATGCTCTTCGCCGAGGAGATGGAATGCCTTGAAGACTTGTCCGCGGACTCGGAGCGCCGGCACACGGAGCTCATGGCGGCAGTGGCACGGTTGCCTGAGTCCATCGATTCCCTCTCTCGGAGTGTGGCCGAGTTTGGGCCCTTAGAGGACACCAGTCGGGCGGAATATCGGGCAGATCTGTCAGCGACTGGCCAGGTGATTAGTGGTGCCGTCCAGTCACTGGCTGCTCTGCTGCGGTCAGTGAACAGGTCAACACGGGCACTCACTGCTGCCACACTCGCTGTGTCAGCCAGGCATCGCCAGGGCACCCGGCGCGCTGCAGCAGCACATCGGTCTGTCCCTCGGCAGATTGGTGCGCATGCTGCAGTGCTGGCCCGGGCGAGTGCCAGTGTCTCAGGCGACCAGCGAGCGCCTGCCATCCGCCAGCTTGCCGCCATTCCTCCAGCCGCCACTGCCACTCCCCCAGTGGAGCTGCCAGGAGCTGCTGCAGCGACTGATGCTGGCCAGCCACAGCTGCAGCAATCAGCAACCGGCCGCTCGACGGCCAGACCTCGACTAGGCCGACCCCCAAGGGCATCTGCCGTCACGACATGTGCCCCTCAGGAGCCTGCCCCCAGCCTTGCAGCAGCCAATGGCCTTACTTTGAGGCGGAGCAGCAGGGTGGGCAGGGGCCACCTAAAAATGGCCAAGGCATCGCCCTAGCGGGCCAAATAGTCGAATGTGTGGCCATTTGTGTTTGTTTCTTGAGGCCGAGAATTGGATGTTTGTTTTTTGAAGGCCGATGATGTGATGTTTGTTTTGGACGAAGGCCGAGAATGACGGCCATTTTAGTTGCCCTATTTTGTTAATCCTCCCCAGGTTGTGGGAGCGAGTAATGTGTTTGAGTGTTTTTTGGGGGTTTCATCTGTTTTTGGTTTTCATGTGGGAAGGGCCCAGAGTTTGTACAATAAAGCATTTAATTTATTCACATTGTCCATGTTTGATCTTTGAAGTGTTTGTTGCCTTAACCGGCTGAGGGCTTGCGGAGCGGCTGCAATCATGTTCTATCATTGGCACAAGCCATTCCCTGACAGGGGGCCTAGAAGTGACGTTCAATAAGCCGACGATGGGCGGCCCTTGGGCCTTGTGCATCCCTCCTGGGCTGGTACTCCTCGTCCTCGTCGTCCTCATGCTCCTCCTGCTCCTCCTCCTGAGGTGGTGGTCCAACGTGAGGTGGCAGTGCCTGAGTCCTGCGGATAGCCAGGTTGTGCAGCATGCAGCAAACGACGACGAATTGGGAGACTCGATCCTGCGAATACTGGAGGGCTCCCCCGGAGCGATCGAGACAGCGGAACCGTTGCTTGAGCACGCCGATTGTTTGTTCCATGAGGTTCCTCGTCGCTTGATGGCTCTCGTTGTATGCCTCTTCAGCAGGGGTCGTGGGCGCGCGGAGCGGGGTCATGAGCCAGGTACACAAAGGATAGCCTTTGTCCCCGATAAGCCATCCTCTTGGGGGAGGCTGTGCCTGGAACATGTCAGCCACAGTTGTCTGTCGCAGGATAAAGGCATCGTGGCTGCTGCCTGGAAAGCGGGCATTGGCAGCTAGGATGCGCTGCCTGTGGTCACACACCAGCTGTACATTGAGGGAATGGTAGCCCTTCTGGTTGCGGTACTCCTCGGCATGCTCAAGAGGTGCCCGCAAAGCCGCATGCGTGCAGTCAATGGCGCCCTGCACCATGGGGAAGACCGCTATTCTTGCAAACCCCACTGCACGCTGCTGCTGCTTGTCCAGGGTCATGGGGAAGGAGATGAATTGATGTCTCCTTCTGAAAAGGGCTTCGGTCACCTGGCGGATGCAGCAATGCACAGCGAACTGGGAGATGTTAGCGATGTCCCCAGTAGCGGATTGGAAGGAGCCGGAGGCATAGAAGTTGAGAGCCACCGTCACCTTCACTGCCACCGACAGAGACGTCCTGCGCATCAGCTGTGGCTGCAGATCTCTCTGAAGCAGCCGGCAGATGTCTGCAACCACCTCCCTTCGGAATCGCAGCCTCCTACCACACATCGCGGCAGACATGGTCAGATAGGAGGTCTGCTGGCGGTATACCCTGCGTGGGTAAGGCCTCAGTTGGCGACGCCTGTTGCCCCCTCTGCGTCGAGCCAGGGCTGCCACTCTCTCACGGCGTCTGTAAGCCCTTCTGGCATAAGGCTGAAATTCAGCGTTGCCACCCAATGCAGCCCCCATTATATGCTGGCAAACACTGAGCTCTGAATGAAGGCAAAGATAATTGGTAAGCTCTGGCCTGAGCCAAAAATACCTGTCCAAGTGTTGGTCCAAACCAGTAAACTCTCCTCCTTGGTCTCTGTCCAAAAAACCGTTGCACAAGAGTGAATGCTGCAAAATGGCTGGCCTTTATACTGCTGGGTAAGTGCCCTTTAATTAGCGCTCCCCCCGGCCCGGCTGGCCTGTGTACCGTTCCACTTCACAGTCGCTCGGGACGCCCGGCGCACAATGGGCCGGCGCCAGTGAAGTTCCGGTTTGGGGCGCACAAAGGGCGTTGCACTATTAAATGACGTCATGATCTGCGCGCGAAGCAGGGCACGCGCTAAGACTTTGCGCCGGCGCTAAATGTGCCCTGAAGTTGGGGAGAGGCGCAGATCGCGCTGCGCCCGGGCGATAAGCGCCTAGCGCTCGAGATCTACTCCCCCTAAGGCGCTAACGGCTGGCGCACCCAACTGAATTTCTTGGCCTGTGTGTTTTAACAGCCGTAAGTGGTAAAAACAGAACCAAAAAGCTAGTCTATAATAGGTAGTCAGAGATGTATTATTGGCTTAAGTTGGTTTCCCTAGGCAGGTGTCTTAGGAATCCATGGTGCAATGTTAATCTCATCGAAACTTATAAAATTCTAACATGACTAAACAGACTAGATGCAGGAAGGCTGTTCCCGATGGCGGGGGAGTCCAGAACCAGAGGTCACAGTCTAAGGATAAGGGGTAAGCCATTTAGGACTGAGATGAGGAGGAATTTCTTCACCCAGAGAGTGGTGAACCTGTGGAATTCTCTACCACAGAAGGCAGTTGAGGCCAATTCATTAAATATATTCAAGAAGGAATTAGATCTATTTCTTAAGGCTAAAGGGATCAAGGGATATGGGGAGAAAGCAGGGACAGGGTACTGAATTTGGATGATCAGCCATGATCTCATTGAATGGCAGAGCAGGCTCGAGGGGCCGAATGGCCTATTCCTGCTCCTATCTTCTATGTTTCTATGTTTCTAATGCACAGTTATAAAACAAATCTGTTTCCTTTCCATATCAGTAGCAATCTTTGTCTAACTATAGTCATCAAAATAATTTCATGATGACTGTTAATTCTGTGTACAGTTCAACAGTCCTTTATGAATCTTTGAAATTAGCGGGGTAGATTTTAAACTTGCCGCCTGGTCGTAAGACTTGTATTGTAGATCGGCCGCTCGTTCTAGAAACCACTTGCTTTTCATTTCCATTGCAGTGAATAGAAATGAAAATGTTACTGTTTCTAGAACAAGTTGAAACTCTACCCCACAGTGTCAAAATAAGTGCAATGAGTTGTGATTGCTCACTACCAGATCAATGGCAGCTGCTTGGATTTCTTTGCACCCAGTTGTTGCTGTTGTATTCCTCTTTACAGGTGGTTTCCTTAGATGCCTGTGGGCAACCACATAAAAGTGACACTAAGCAAAGGATTCCCTTGCAGCATATCTGCTGGACAGCAATGATGGTAGTGGTATCAACATCACTTCTTACAGAGAAACTAGATTTAAAAGAAAAACACCACACATTTGAGATATTTTAACACATTATAGATAACATTTGATTAGAAATAGGATTACTACAAAAACAAAATTAAGAAAATATGGCCTAGAAATTGGAGGGTTTAGCGCCATCCATTACTGCCAGAATTGGATGAAAAAATGGCTGCCGCCGCTCTTCCACCAGCTAGTGGTGAATCCCGTGGCAGCCGGCATTTTTGAATAGTTGGCAGCACTGCTGATATCAGCAATTGTGAAAATCATGGAAATGATACAGATCGTGACGTCAGTGAGTGTGCAACACGCACTTGATGCCGGATCTGTGAGTTTGGAGTTTGCCATTCAACTAACCAGCAGGCCTTAAATGCGGTGAGCTGAGCAAGCGTTGACAAGCAGGAAGGAGGCTCCAGCAGTGGTATTTAAAGGGATCATCAGCAACTACTTGCACTTGACATGTTTCTGCAGTTTGACTGGCTGTGTGTAACTTTCTGCAACTCCAGCAACTTTATAAACTTCTTTCAAGGTTCTAAGGTAACGGAGTTTTGTTGCAAGTGGAAAATGCCTTCATTATTATTTAAAAGCTTCTGCTCACAACACTTGCTCATAATCATGAGGCTCTACTGGCAGTCCCACTCGTGCTCTATATTCGGAAGAGGGAGTGGAGGCAGCAAAGCAAGGGAACAGATGTGCACAGAGGCAGAAGGAGGAGGGCCAGCAGGGCTCTCAACAGGAGGCCTTACCCATATAGGGTCTTTCGAGAGCACTTTTCTTACCTGCACTTAAGTGAGGAGCAGAGTATTAGGAAGCTCTGCTTCACCAAGGAGGTGGTCATAGAACTCTGCAACCAGACCTGCAGCCAGAGAGCAGTGCGATCACCGCGCTGCCAGTGGAAGTCAAGGACACCGTGGGCCTCAATTTCTTCCCCAGTGGATCCATCCAGTCTGCAGCAGGAGACATAGCTAACATCTCACCGTTCGCTGTCCATCGCTGCATCTGGGAGCTTACAGAGGCTCTCTACACAAGGAGAAAGAACTATGTTGTCTTCTCTCTGAGCAGAGAGAAGCAGGACAAGCGTGCACATGGCTTTGCCAGGATAGCAGGCTTCCCCATGGTGCAGGGCATCATCGACTGCACCCACGTGCTTTGCGGGTGCCGTATAACAATCCTGAGATCTTCTGTAACCGCAAAGACTACCACTCATTTAATGTGCAGTTGGTGTGCAACCACGCCCAGCGCTTCCTGATGGTCAATGCCTGCTATCCTGACAGTAGCCATGATGCCTCCATCCTGCATCAGTCCGGTGCGCCAGCAATCATCCAGCCACCACAGTAAACTCGAGTGTGGCTGCTCGGAGACAAGGGCTATCCGTTCTGCGCCTGGCTTATGACTCCCCTCCGCAACCCCAACACTTGTGCCCAGCATGCATATAATGAGAGCCATGCTTCCACCAGAAACATCATTGAGCAGACCATTGGGCTACTGAAGCAACAGTTCCGCTGCCTTGATCTCCAGTACACATGAGTGTCCCATTTCGTGGTGGTCTGCTGCATGCTTCATAACTTTGCCATCATGAGGGCGCAGCCCTTGCCAGCTGGGATTGCGGGACTACCACAGGAGGAGGACAAGGGAGAGGATGTCGAGATTAACTTATCTCTGGTACTTTCAAACAATCAGGATCGAATGCAACCAATATGGTGGGTATGTTGTGTTTATATCTGAATGCACGAAGCATTCACAACAAAATAGATGAATTAATAGCGCAGATAGAAATGAACAGGTTTGATCTAATAGCCATAACGGAGACATGGTTGTAAAGTGACCAAGGTTGGGAACTAAATATTCCAGAATACATAACTTTTAGAAGAGATAGGCAAAATGGAAAAGGAGGAGGGGTAGCCCTGATAATAAAGGATGGGATAAGGATAGTAGAGAGAAAGGATCTTAGCACCAAAAATCAAGAAGTAGAATTAGTTTGGGTGGAGCTAAGAAACAGCAAGGGGCAGGAAATATTGGTGGGAGTTGTTTATAGGCCCCCAAACAGTAGTTGTAATGTAGGGCAGAGTATAAATCAGGAAAATAGAGGCGCATGTAACAAGGGTAGTACAATAATCATGGGGGACTTTAATCTACATATAGACTGGGCAAACCAAATTTGCAGTAACAGTGTGGAGGATGAATTCATGGAATGTATGGAAGATAGTTTTCTAGATCAGTATGTTGAGGAACCAACTAGGGAACAGGTTATTTTAGATCTAGTATTGTGCAATAAGAAAGGGTTAATTAATAACCTTGTAGTAATGGGGCTCTTAGGGAAGAGTGACCATAATATGATAGAATTTTATATTGAGTTTGAAAGTGACTTTGTTAAATCCAAAACTAGGGTCTTAAATCTAAACAAAGCAAACTACGTAGGTATGAGGGGTGAGTTGGCTAAGGTAGATTGGGAAACAATATTAAAAGGTATGACAGTAGATGAGTAATGGCTAGCATTTAAAGAATTAATACATCATTTACAACAAATATACATTCATTTAAGGCACAAAAACCCCACAGGAAAAGTGGTCCAACCGTGGCTAACAAGAGAAGTTAAAGATAGTATTAGGTCAAAGGAAGAGGCTTATAATGCTGCCAAAAAGAATAGTAAGCCTGAGGATTGGAAGGATTTTAGAATTCAGCAAAGGAGGACCAAAAAATTGATAAGGAAAGGGAAAATAGAATATGAGAGTAAACTAGCGAGAGACATAAAAGCAGACTGTAAAAGCTTCTATAGGTATATAAAAAGGGAAGGATTAGCGAAAGTAAATGTGGGTCCCTTGCAGGATGAGACAGGAGAAATTATAATGGGGAATAAGGAAATGGCAAAGAAATTAAACAAGTACTTTGTGTCTGTCTTCACGGAAGAAGATGAAAAAAACTTCCCGGAAATAGTGGGGAACCAAGGGTCTAGCAAGAATGGGGAACTGAAAGAAATGAGTATTAGTACAAAAGTAGTACTGGAGAAATTAATGGGACTGAAAGCCAATACATCTCCTGGACCTGATGGCCTACATCCTAGGGTTTTGGAAGAGTTGGCTATAGAGATAATGGATGCATTGGTTGTCATTTTCCAAAATTCCATAGATTCTAGAACGGTTCCCACGAATTGGAAGGTAGCAAATGTAACTCCACTATTTAAGAAAGGAGGGAGTGAGAAAACGGGGAACTACAGATCAGTTAGCCTGACATCAGTAGTGGGGAAAATGCGAGATACTATTATTAAGGACGTGGTATCAGGGCACTTAGAAAATAATAATAGGATGGGGCAGAATCAACACAGATTTATGAAAGGGAAATCGTGTTTGACAAATCTATTAGAGTTTTTTGAGGTTGTAACTAGCAGAATAGGCAAGTGGGGAATCAGTGGATGTGGTGTATTTGGATTTTCAGAAGGCATTCGATGAGGTGCCACACAAGAGGTTATTAAACAAAATTAGGGCTCATGGGATTGGGTGTAATATACTAGCATGGATTGAGGATTTGTTAATGGATAGAAAACAGAGAGTAGGAATAAATGGGTCATTTTTGGGTTGGCAGGCTGTAACTAGTGGGGTATCGCTAGGATCAGTGCTTGGTCCTCAGCTATTCACAATCTACATCAATGATTTGGATGAGGGAACCGAATGTAATATATCCTAGTTTGCTGATGATGCAAAGTGTGGGAATATAAGTTGTGAGGAGGATGCATGGAGGCTTCAGGGGTATATGGACAGGCTAAGTGAGTGGGCAAGAACATGGCAAATGGAAAATAATGTGGAGAAATGTGAAGTTATCCATTTTGGTAGGAAAAATAGGAAAGCAGAGTTTTTTAAATGGTGAGAGATTGGGAAATGTTGGTGTTCAGAGGGACCTGGGTGTCGTTGTACACGAATCACTGAAAGTTAACATGTAGGTACAGCAAGCAATTAAGAAAGCAAATGGTATGTTGGCCTTTATTACAAGAGGATTTGAGTATAAGAGTAAAGACATCTTACTGCAATTATATAGGGCCCTGGTGAGACCACACCTGGAGTATTGTGTACAGTTTTGGTCTCCTTATCTAAGGAAAGATATATTTGCCATAGAGGGAGTGCAATGAAGGTTCACCAGGCTGGTTCCTGGGTTGGGTAAATTGTCCTATGAGGACAAATTGAGTAGACTAGGCCTATATTCTCTAGAGTTTAGAAGAATGAGAGGTGATCTCATTGAAACATAGAAAATTCTTACAGGGCTTGACAGGGTAGATGCAGGGAGGATGGTTCCCCTGGCTGGGGAGTCTAGAACCAGGGGTCACAGTCTCAGAATAAGGGGTTGGCCATTTAGGATTGAGATGAGGAGAAATTTCTTCACTCAGAGAGTGGTGAATCTTTGGAATTCTCTACCCCAGAGGGATGTGGAGGCTCAGTCGTTGAGTATATTCAAGACAGAGATGGATAGATTTTCGAATATTAAGGGAATCAAGGGATATGGGGATAGTTCAGGAAAGTGGAGATGAGGTAGAAGATCAGCCATGATCTTATTGAATGGCAGAGCAGGCTCAAAGGGACAAATTGCCTACTCCTGCTCCTATTTCTTATTCGGAGACTAAGGTGGACTAGTTATACAACAAAAACTTACGACCGTGACAAGTAGTGGATATCGGCCCTGATCGGACAGACGGCTGGGGTGTGTGAACAGCTCTCCTTCTCATCTCACATGTCTCTCTCTCTTCTTGAACTGCCCAAGAGTGTTAGAACAAAGTCAACATAGATCCACTCTGGGCAGCTCTCCTCTCCACCCTCTGTGCTGGAGGCTTTTCAGATCTTTCTTTTATACACTTTTTAGGGGTGGACCTGGGGTAGAATATGGACAAGACCATTTAACCTATAAAGGTTCCCCTTAAAACAAGGTGCCCAATGGTATACAAAAGCAAAATACTGCAGATGCTGGAAATCTGAAATAAAAACAGAAAATCCAGCATTTTCTGTTTTTATGCCCAATGGTATGTCAAGTTCTTTGTTCAAGTCATGGAAAAAGGCCAACCCTCCTGTTATCTCCCAACTTTCAGGGGTTCTCACAACCATTACACATGGTTTCTGCACTTAACCAATCCTGGCTTTACAGCATGCTGAGGACTGTCTTCCCCTTATCTCCTACTCATTTTCCAGGAAAATGAAATTTAAGCAGTTCCAGTAAAACACAACTTATACATTAACACCTTACTTGTCTTGAGCTCTAATACAATCATCTAAACACAATATTATTTGTGTCACAATTTCAATTGCGTAACCATAAACATTTTAGGTACCCCCTAATTTATAACAAGCTCCCCACCTTGAGAGGGAGAAAACTCTATTCGACCTCTCATTTCCAGCCCTTTACCAACCATGCCAACTCTAGATTATTGGTTCGATGATTCAATCGATATGTTAAGCATCTGAAATAACATAACATTGTAATTAAAACTACTAAGACCAGGCACTGAACAGTCACTAGGGTTGCTGATACCATTCATTCCCAGGGATGCTGGCTGGCATTATAAGTTGCCTCCCACCACCTGTGGTCCCTAATTTGCTTATTGCTTTCACAATTTGGGCATTGTCTTGCTGCATCTTAACCAAGTGTTTCTGGGAGGTACTACGTCTTTCAATGATGGACTTTAAACTGAGAGATAGTGGTGGAATTGAATGTCCAAATTTTACCACTGCCTCTAGGGCCGCCAGCTGCATAGTAATATTTACTTGTATTTGGGTTATATTGTGAGTTTTTACAGGAATCAAATGGACGTTTCCTACTCTAGTCATTTCAATAGGTCTTAAGAAGAAGGTTGGCCATCTGACCTGAGAGGTGTCTAGCCCATGGGTATATTGGGTAGCAGAGGTGGTCACACAATAACGTCCCTGGCTTAGATAACTGACCCGAGTGTGATTATCACCCCATGTTTGTACCTGGATGGTACAAGCAGGTGACTCTCTATCTACAGCGAACCTGCATGCTGGTATCCCTGGCTCGAGACTGTCACATCTACACATCCATGATCCTTTATTTTTAGTACAACATCCAAATTATGGGCCTTCCAGGTCATGCCCTGCTTAATTAGGTACTGTAGACATTCTTCATACTGTTTGTGTACCTTCCCTTCCATATATCCTATTGATTCGACTTGAAACACTTACTTGCCCTATTCAATTGGGGCAGCCATAGGACTACTGGTATGAGAATGCTTTTGGAGTCTAAATAATCATTATTCTCCCCACAACACAAAAGCAAAATACTGCGGATGCTGGAAATCTGAAATGAAAACAGAAAATGCTGGAAATACTCAGCAGGTCAGGCAGCATCTGTGGAGAGAGAAACAGATAACGTTTCAGGTCGATGACCTTTCGTCAGAACTGGAAAAATTTGAAGATGTAACAGGTTTTTAAGCAAGTGTAGGAGCAGAGTGAGGGGGGAAGGGAGGAAAGAACAAAGGGGAAGGTCTGTGATAGGATGGAAAGCAGGACCGATTAAGAGACAAAAAGGATGATGGTGCAAGGCAAAAGGAGATGGTAATGGGACAAGAAAAGAAACAAAAGATGGGTCTAGAAGAGGTGTAAATGGCAATAGCAGGATGATCAACAGCTACCATGTGAGAGTGGGAAGAAAATGATAGGGGCAGAGGTTATAATCTGAAATTGTTGAACTCGATGTTGAGCCCAAGAGGCTGTAAAGTGCCTAATGGAAAGATGAGATGCTGTTCCTCGAGCTTACGTTGAGCTTCATTGGAACAATGCGAGAGGCCGAGGACGGTGAGGTCTGAGTGAGAGTGGAGCGAAGAAGTAAAATGACAGGCAACCGGAAGCTCGGGGTCACCCTTACGGACTGAACAGAGATGTTCCGCAAAGCAGTCACCCAATCTGCGGCTGGTCTCCCCAGTGTAGAGGAGACCGCATCATGAGCAGCGAATACTAAATTGCAAGAAATACAAGTAAATCGCTGTTTCACCTGGAAGGAGTGTTTGGGGCCCTGGACAGTGGGAAGCGGGGAGGTAAAAGGGCAGGTGTTGCATCCCCTGCACTTGCACAGGTGCCGGGTGAAGGGGAAGGGCTGTTGGAGTGATAGAGGAGTGGACCAGGGTATCACGGAGGGAGCGCTCCCTTCGGAATGCTGAAAGGGACGGGGGAGGGGAAGATGTGTTTGGTGGTGGGATCACGCTGGAGGAGGAGGAAATGGCGGAGGCTGAGCCATTGAATGTGGAGGCTGGTGGGGTGAAAGGCGAGGACAAGGGGAACCCTATCGTGGTCTGGGAGGGAGGGGAAGGGGTGAGAGCAGAAGTGCGGGAAATAGAATGGACACGGTCAAGGGCCGTTTCAACCACAGTAGAGGGGAATCCTCGGTTGAGGAAAAAGGAAAACATGTCGGAAGCACTAGTATGGAAGGTGGCATCGTCAGAGCAGATGCGGCAGAGATGGAGAAACTGGGAGAATGGAATAAAGTCCTTACAGAAAGCGGGGCAGGAGGAAATGTAGTCCAGGTAGCTGTGGGAGTCAGTGGGATTATAGTGAATGTTTGTCAATAGCCTATCCCCAGAGATGGAGACAGAGAAGTCGAGGAAGGGAAGGGATGAGTCATAGATGGACCATGTGAAGGTGAGGGAAGGGTGGAAATTGGAAGCAAAGTGAATGAAATTTTCTACTTCAGGGTGAGAACAGGAAACGGCACTGATACATTCATCAATGTACCGGAAAAAGAGGTGACGGGGGGACCTGAGTAGGACTGGAACAAAGAATGTTCCACATATCCCACGAAAAGGCAGGCATAGCTAGGACTCATGCGGGTTCCCAAAGTAGCACCTTTACTTTGGAGGAAGTGAGTGGAGTCAAAGGAGAAGTTGTTCAATGTGAGAACAAGTTCAGCCCACTTGGGCATGGTAATTTGGCGTAGTAAGCTAACCCATGTTTCATCATAGTGCACCATGGTTCTGTCCGGTTAAACCATTTCTCCAAATGTTTATCATGCACAAAGTTGATATCTGATTATTTTAAATGTCTGTCAGACTCTTCTGTACTTTGTCCAAAAGGAAACTCCCAGACATAGCACAAGTGATACCCTTAGAAGTCTGGTCCTTACTTCCTTCAGATTCTTTGATTATCTCATTAACCTTGTCCTGAAACTCTTGAAAATTGTGTACCATGTCTAAGGTTGTTTTTAATGCTTCTTGTAACTCCTTAATCTGGTCTGAGATTTCTTATGATTATTACAGTCCCCAGCTTGAGGGGGAGGAGATCCTTCTCCGACCTCTCACTCAATCTTATTTCTTATCCTTCTGCAGGAGGTCTACTAATTCTAAGTTATTAGGGCGATGACCAAGCACATACATTTCAAGCAACAGATCATGGTACAGACTAAGAAAACCATAATACATGGACTTGAAAAATTCTCCAGCTCTCACTTTACTCGTATCCATCTTGTGGATAATTTTTGCTAAATTTATTTCTCCCTAACCTTCAATTGTCCCAATCCAAATTCTATGTCAATTTTTACTTAAATTTTAATTCCTCTGACAGATAGCAGTGTGTTTAACTCTATTCTGATTGTTTCAAAGTCAGTTTCTCTTTGGACTATGTGTCAATTCCGTGATGATTTAAAAATTTGTCTCACTCTCCTGAGCCACATTAACCATTTCATGTCATAGAAACATAGAAACATAGAAGATAGGAGCAGGAGTAGGCCATTCGGCCCTTCGAGCCTGCTCCAAAATTCAATGAGATCATGGCTGATCATTCAAATTCAGTGCCCTGTCCCTGCCTTCTCCCCATATCCCTTGATCCCTTTAGCCTTAAGAAATATATCCAACTCTTTCTTGAATATATTTAATGAACTGGCCTCCACCGCCCTCTGTGGCAGAGAATTCCACAGGTTCACCACTCTTTGGGTGAAGAAATTCCTCCTCATTTCAGTCCTAAATGTCCTACCCCTTATCCTTAGACTATGACCCCTGGTTCTGGACTCCCCGACCATCGGGAACATCCTTCCAGCATCTAGTCTGTCCAGGCCTGACAGAATTTTATAGGTTTCGATGAGATCCCCTCTCAATCTTCTAAACTCCAGTGAGTATAAGCCCAATCGACGCAATCTCTCCTCATACGTCATTGCTGCCATCCCAGGTATCAGCCTGGTGAATCTTTGCTGCACTCCTTCCATGGCAAGAACGTCCTTCCTCAGATAAGGCGACCAAAACTGCACACAATACTCAAGGTGTGGTCTCACCAAGGCCCTGTATAACTGTAGCAAGACATCCTTGTTCCTGTACTCGAACCCTCTTGCTACGAAGGCCAACATACCAGTTGCCTTCTTAACCACCTGCTGCACCTGCATGCTTACCTTCAGCGACTGGTGCACAAGAACACCCAGGTCTCTTTGCAATTCCCCTTCTCCCAATCTATTGCCATTCAAATAATAATCTGCCTTCCTGTTTTTGCCACCAAAGTGGATAACCTCACATTTATCCACATTATAGTGCATTTGCCATGTTTCTACCCAATCACCTAACCTGTCCAAATCGTACTGGAGTTTCATGACATCCTCCTCACAGCATACCCTCCCACCCAGCTTTGTGTCATCTGCAAATTTCGAGATATTACATCCAATTCCCTCATCCAGATCATGAATATATATTGTGAACAGCTGGGGTCCTAGGACCGATCCTTGTGGTACCCCACTAGTCATTGCCTGTCACTCGGAAAACGATCCGTTTATTCCAACTCTTTGCTTTCTGTCCGCCAACCAGTTCTCCATCCAAGTCAATACCTTGCCCCCAATCCCATGTGCCTTAATTTTGCATGCTAATCTCTTATGCGGGACCTTATCGAAAGCCTTCTGAAAGTCCAAATACACCACATCCACTGGTTCTCCCTTATCTATTTTACCAGTTACATCCTCAAAAATTTCCAGTAGATTAGTCAAGCATGATTTACCTTTTGTAAATCCATGTTGACTTTGTCCGATCCTGTCACTGCTTTCCAAGTGCTCTGCAATTACATCTTTTATAATAGACTCTAGCACTTTCCCCACTACCGATGTCAGGCTATAATTCCCCGCTTTTTCTCTGCCACTTTTTTGAATAGTGGGGTAACATTAGCTACCCTCCAATCCATGGGTACTGTTCCAGAGTCTATTGAATTCTGGAAGATGACCAGTAATGCATCTACTATTTCTAGGGCCACTTCCTTAAGTACCCTGGGATGTAGATTATCAGGCCCTGGGGATTTATTGGCCTTCAGTCCCATCAATTTTCCTAACACCATTTCGCTACAAATACTGATTTCTTTCAGTTCCACCCTTTCATCAGACCCTATGTTCCCCGGTATTTCTGGGAGGTTATTTGTGTCCTCCTTTGTGAAGACAGAACCAAAATATGTATTTAGTTGGTCTGCCATTTCTTTGTTCCCCATTATGAATTCCCCCGATTCTGACTGCAAGGGACCTACGCTTGACTTCACCAATCTTTTTCTCTTCACATATCTATAAAAGCTTTTACAGTCAGTTTTTATGTTCCCTGAAAGCTTACTCTCATATTCTATTTTCCCTTTCTTTATCAATCCCTTTGTCCTCCTTTGTTGAATCCTAAACTGCTCCCAATCCTCAGGATTATTGCTTTTTCTGGCCAATTTGTATGTCCTCTCTTTGGATCTTATGCTATTCCAAATTACCCTTGTTAGCCACGGCTGAGTCACCTTTTTTGTTTTAATTTTATGCGAAACTGGGATGAACAACTTCTGTAGTTCATCCATTCGGTCTTTGAATGTTTGCCATTGCCTATCCACCGTTAACCCTTTGAGTGCCATTCCCCAATCAATCCTACCCAACTCGCTCCTCAGACCATCGTAGTTTCCTTTATTTAAATTGAGGACCCTAGTTTCTGAGTCAACTACTTCATTCTCCATCTTAATGAAGAATTCGATCATATTATGATCGCTACGACCCAAGGGGCCTCGTACAACAAGATTGTTAATTAATCCTTTCTCGTTACATAATACCCAGTCTAAGATGGCCTGATCTCTGGTTGGTTCCTCGACATATTGGTCCAGGAAACCATCCCGTAAACACTCCAGGAATTCCTCCTCCACAGTATTGTTACTAATTTGGTTAGCCCAATCTATATGTAGTTTAAAGTCACCCATGATGACTGCTGTGCCCTTATTGCACGCTTCTTTAATTTCCCTTTTAATGCCATCCCCAACCTCCGCCTTACTGTTTGGAGGTCTATATACCACTCCCACTAATGTTTTTTTTCCCTTAATATTTCTCAATTCTACCCATACAGATTCCACATCATCAGAGCTAATATCCTTCATTACCATTGTGTTAATCCCTTCTTTAACCAGTAATGCTACCCCACCTCCCTTTCCTTTTTGCCTATCTTTCCTGAATATCGAATACCCCTGGATGTTGAGTTCCCAGTCTTGGCCATCCTTGAGCCACGTTTCCGTAATCCCAATCATATCATATTCATTTACCTCTATTTGCGCAGCCAATTCATCCGCCTTATTACATATGCTCCTCGCATTAAGACTCAAAGCCTTCAGGCTTGTTTTTTTAACGCTCTTAAACCTATTCGAATTATTATTTACTGTGGCCACGTTTGATTTAAACCCTTGATTTCTCTGACTGCCACTTTTGTTTTTCTCCTTCCTATCTTTTGCTTTTATCCTTGTTTCTCTTTCCTCTGTCTCCCTGCTCAGGTTCCCAACCCCCTTCCATTTTAGTTTAAACCCTCCCCCACAGCACTAGCAAACAAACCCCCTAGGACATCGGTTACAGCCCTGCCCAGGTGCAGACCGTCCAGTTTGAACTGGTCCCACCTCCCCCAGAACCGGTTCCAATGTCCCAGGAACTTGAATCCCTCCCCCTGGTACCATTCCTCGAGCCACGTATTCATCTGAAGTATCCTTCTATTTCTACTCTGACTAGCACGTGGCACTGGTAGCAATCCTGAGATTACTACCTCTGAGGTCCTATTTTTAAATTTACCTCCTAACTCCCTATATTCCGCTTTTAGGACCTCATCCCGCTTTTTACCTACATTGTTGGTGCCTATATGTACCACGACAACTGGCTGTTCACCCTCCCCTTCCAAGATGTTCTGCAGCCGCTCGGAGACATCCTTGACCCTTGCACCAGGGAGGCAACACACCATCCTGGAGTCTCGTTTGAGGCCGCAGAAACACCTATCTATTCCCCTTACAATTGAATCCCCTATTACTATAGCTCTACCACTCTTTTCCTCCCATTCTGTGCAGTAGAGCCACCCCTGGTGCCAGGAAGTTGGCTGCTGCTGCCTTCCTCTGATAAGCCATCCCCCCCAACAGTACTCAAAGTGGTGTATCTGTTGGAGAGGGGGATGGCCACAGGGGACCCCTGCACTACCTGCCTGCGCCTAGTACTCTGCCTGTTGGTCACCCATTCCCTTTCTTCCTGTCCAACCTCTACCTGTGGTGTGTCCAACTCCCTAAACGTGCTATTCACGATGTCCCGAGCATCGTGAATGCTCCAGTATGCATCCAATTGCAGCTCCAGCACCGCAATGCGGTCTGTCAGTAGCTGCAGCTGGGTGCACTTCCTGCACACGTAGTTGTCAGGGACACAGGAAGTGTCCCTGAGTTCCCACATATCGCAGGAGGAGCAGATCACAGGGCCGGGCTGTCCTGCCATGATTTACCCTTTAATTAATTGAATTTAAATGAAATCAATCAATCCCACAAATTACACTACAGTTAAATAGTTTACCAACAGTGCCCGCTACACCAGAGAGACCTTAGAAACTATAAACCAGAGTTAAAGTTTAAAAAAGAGAGAAATACTCACCAACCTATCACTTACCTGCTTCCTGCTGACGTCACACTTTGATTACTTTTTACCTCTCTCCCCTGCTGCTGAGTTGGTCGGGCCTCGTTCACTGCTGCCTGTTATAAGCTCCGCCTCGCGCTGCAAGTCTCACCCAGGTCCGATGGTCTGGTCGGGCCTCGTTCACTGCTGCCGGTTATAAGCTCCGTCTCGCACTGCAAGTCTCACCCAGGTCCGATGCTCTGGTCAGGCCTCGTTCACTGCTGCCGGTTATAAGCTCCGCCTCACGCTGCAAATCTCACCCAGGCCCGATGCTGTTGTCATACTGTTGTCAAGTAAATGAGCATGTTTGAGACCCATTCTTCAGTGCAAATTCACCATGCATTTCCACAAGCTAATTGCTTCATATGTAACAAATCACATTTGCACACTCACACTATCATGCCACATATGCGATCTGATACAAGCCATTCTTGGGCTTTCGGGTGATCTCATCAAAAGATCTTAGTCGTCTGGAGAACTTTGCTCATCTCTCTCTGCATGGTCCCGATGTCTTGGGTACTGGCCAGGCTATCAATGCAGTTTTCTTAAAAAGCTCATAGGCAAGGACGCAAATGTCTCCAAGAGAAAGCTGTCAATTTACTATTTTTACTACAATTTCCTGACTTTCACTAGAATGTACATTAATACCAGATTGATGCCTTTGGGTGAATTGCACCAAGCTGATTTATTCCAATTCAACTAAGAAAATGATTCTTATTGGGTGATGTAATGAAACATTTCTTGTTTCTGTCTTGCATCTTAAGTGGGGCATTCCATTAATTACTATTCATATCTCATTCTTGAGCCCTGGAGGAACCTTAATGTCCAATACAATATTTTCATAATATCTTTAAAACAAAAATCAAATGTTCCCACTTGGTCCAAGTAATTAACACATTTTGTTTGTTTATCATTGGGCCGTATATTCCGATGCCTATGGGTGTGTATGCACTGTGTACACACCCATAGGGGCTTCAGAAATGCCGGTTTCAGGCATGCCAAGCGCATGCGCTGTAAACCGGCATTTCCGATCTGTCAAGAATGCTCTTGACAAATTGGATGCCTGCCCTGGAGAAGGGCTTCTGCGGGTGGATAGTTCCACTTTCTGGAGACCATCCGCCCACAGAAAACCCTTAGAAATTTTACACCCGGTAAAGTAGGCATAAGGCCTGCTTTTACCAGCATAAGAGTTGAAAAAAGTTTTTAAAAATTCACTCATTTGTCATTTAAAAATACTTTTAAATAAGGTAAGTTTATTTTTAGCCCTGTAAAAAGCTTCAATTATTTTTTTCAAAAAATTAAATTTTTGTTTAAATTTAATTTATTGTAATTTCAACTCGTTTTAAAAATGTGATGGTTTTTTAAAATTTATTTAATGTTTTACTGTGTTTTTGGGGTGATCTCCATTCATATATTTGACAGGTCTATCTGTCAAGTGTATGAAGGGAGATTCCCTTCTCCTATTAGCCCCCCATGGCCCACGTGATCCCAGGGATGCTTGCGAACTGCATGCGCCTCTGGGATACGTGGGCCCTGTGCATTTCGAGTTTGGAGAGGCCCAGGAGCAGAAGTATATGCACCTCGGGAGCCCTCAGGTAAGTTCGTAGATTTTTTCCAGATCGGAGGCCTCCGCACGCAGGAAGCCTCCGATCGGAAAATATGGGCCAATATTTTAGAGGTGCTTTTATTTTCCCCAAAGTAACCCAATATATTGTGCCTGAGTCCATTTTATCATAGCAGTATTATCGGACTGACAGGTTTTGTCAATGTTCAACTTTATTTCCCCAAAATCTTTCTTCCTTGATACACAGCAATTGGCAGGACCACCTAGACTGCTTTCCACCAGTTCCTTTTAATGCAAATTTGACTATCCCCTTAAACTTCAGGTAAATTTTCCCTTCTTAAGTGCTTGAAACAGCAATTCATATCAATTTTTTTTTATCAGTTTATCTTATCAATTCCAAATTCAGAAACAGGCTTGATTTTACATGGTTTTTTAACATTTGAGACAGAAGTGCTCGCAATTAGTTTACAAGGTAACTTCCATATAACAAAAGAAAGCAGGTAATCCATTGTGGCTCTGCTTAAGAGCCCAAGGGGTTAATTTGTCAAATCATAATTTTCCTTCTGTCACCGTGGGGAAATATTCACTTAAAATTAAGAAACTTAAATTTAATAATGTCCAATATCTGTAAATTTCATTCTAGTATACTGTATTCGCTGCTCGCGATGCGGTCTCCTCTACATTGGGGAGACCAAACGCAGATTGGGTGACCGCTTTGCGGAACACCTCCGTTCAGTCCGTAAGGGTGACCCCGAGCTTCCGGTCGCCTGTCATTTTAATTCACCGCCCCATTCCCACTCGGACCTCACCGTCCTTGGCCTCTTGTATTGTTCCACGGAAGCTCAACGTAAACTCGAGGAACAGCACCTCATCTTCCGATTAGGCACTCTGCAGCCTTCCGGACTCAATATCGAGATCAACAATTTCAGATCATAACCTCGGCCCCTATTTCATTTTTTCTTGTAATTTTTCCACTCCTTTCCCCCCCCCCTTTCCTTTTGTTTCTCTCTCACACCTGGCAGCTATCTCTTGCCCTGCCAGTACACCTTACACCTAATCTCAGCCTATTACCATCTCATCTAGCTTCTAATACCTTTTATTGTCTCTTTTTTATTTCTTTTGTTTCTTTTATTCTTTTGTCCGATCGCAGCCCTGCCTCCGATCTATCTTTTCTTTCCAGTTTTGAAGAAGGGTTCGACCCAAAACGTCAACTCAAATTTCTGTCCACGGATGTTGCCTGACCTGCTGAGTTTTTCCAGCATTTTCTGTTGTTATTTCGGATTTCCAACATCCGCAGTATTTTGCTATCATACTAAATTTGTTGCTTGGTGAACTTAAAAAAAAGCTGTCAGTGGAAAGGGTTAATTCCTTTGCAGGTTTATAAGAAAGTGGAACAAATATTGTCAGACGCACGCAATTGCGTCACTTCAGAAAAATTAAAAAACTTTCCCGATCGAAAAGGACAGTAAATTGCCACTTGGTTCTTTTTTGAAGTCTTTGTACCTTCAACACTTCCTTAGGAATTAAAAATCTGTTAAAACAGCAGAAGTCATTAGTAAAGCTATCACAATTAACTTTAAACAAAACATTCTCATTAGGGAAGACAGCATTTTAGATTAAACTCCAATTGTTTTTGAACTTTTTTGCATTTTTTTTTAAGAGGTTTCCAACCCCAAGATTTTCCAGTGCAACCAAAATGTTTAACAAGCAGAATCACCTCAAATGTCCCAAAATTCCAATCCAAATCATGAAACATTTCAGAAATTCAAAACTGTCAATCTTTTTTTTTAATGTGGAATCTCTTGCCCGGAACTAAAAACTCACATAATTTAAAATAATAACCGAAACCTCACAGTGGCCACAATAAGAGTGATTCCATTTTCTCAATGTACAGCTGGTGTGTGACCATAGGCAATGCATCATGTAGGTGAATACCTGTTATCCTGGTAGCAGTCACGATTCTTTCATTCTGTGACAGTCCTCTGTTCTACCAGTATTTGAACCACCACAGCAAGTTAAAGGCAAGCTACTGTGCAGCAAGTCTTACCCCTCATAACATGGCTCATGACTTTGGTCAGGATCCCATGTACACATGCACAGCAGGCCTACAATGAGAGCCATGCTGCCACAAGGAAAGCTTCCACTGGCTGGACCACGCTGGAGGAGCCCTCCCGTACTCAGCTGAGCGAGGATCAAGATTTGTGGTAGTATGCTGCACAACCTGGCCATTATGAAGGAGCAGCCCTTGCCGGCATTTATGAGGCGAGAAACTGAGGAGCAGGAGCACAAGGAAGAGGGAGAGAAAGAGGAGAAGGAGGAGGAAGTGGGGGAGGAGGAGGAAGTGAGGCTACAATGTAGACAACTCCTTTCTGCCCGTGCTCTACATGATCAGATTATTCATGAGCGATACCAGTAACCTCAACTACACCTCTCCATTCACCAACAGTCCCACACGCTTTACCTTTCCTCCATCTCTGACCATCACATCATCCTCATTATGACAACACAAAACTAAAAACCAGAAAATGCAAATTCAAATGCAATTTTATAAATTCATTCATTAAATAATGCATACAAAATTAAAATAATCACACGTGTGCATTCCCTTAGTGCCTGTCTTCCGTGTGCCTTTGCCTCTCCTACTGCTCCGACAAGGTGCTTCCCCAATGGCTGGAGCATGGGTGGTGGAAGGCTGCTGACCTTCAATTCAGAAGACTGCAGATGGCCTTGGAGGACGACCTCGAGCAGCTCTGAGCCTAGCGGGCCCGGCTTCAGACTGCGCCATCTCGACCTGGGCTGCTGCAGGCTGGCTGGTAAGGGCACTGACGGAGTGTCGGTGTGGGAACAGGAATGCTGTCATCCAGACAGAGGACAGCAGGTTCCTGTTCCATGGAGCCACTGCCACTCTCCCGCGGCAGCGCCTCAACAAGCCTCCTGGTCTGTTGGAGAACAGATTGATGGACTGCTGTGACACCCTGGAAGCCCCTTTGAACTGTGGTATCCAGAGCCATGATGGCTGTACTCTGAGCTTGCATGGCAGCAGTCTGAGATTCGACAGCAGCACTCACCTTTGATGGAAGCTGTTTCTGCCGCAATGGAAGCTGTGATATTGGCCATCAGACGCTGCACCGTGGTGGGTTCCACAGGTGTGCTGATGGAGGTGACCACCCATTCCATGCTGGAAAGGATGGGCTCCAAGGTCTGTTAAAAAGCCCTGTGCCAAGTTAATGCCAGACTCCTCCATGCTCCTTGACATTGTGTGCAGGCTTTCTGGCAGGCTTTCCAGTGCACCAAGCATTTGGTTATGTACACATCAGTCTTGTTCTGTCGCCAAAGTCTTCATCTGACTCCTCTGCAGCAGAACCAGTGTGCGACCTTATCCTCTGGCGAGCTGCCACCTGCGCTATCATTTCCTCCACCCTGGCTCCTGCACACTTGTGCCTGGTGTTTCACCACGTTCAGATCCTCCTCTATCCTAGCCTCTAAAATAGGCGCAGTGTTAGTCTCTGAGCTGCTGGCTGCGAGTGTAAGATCGAGTGATGGTGTCTCTTCATCTACACTGTCTTCTTCCTCTTTGTCCTCTGACTGGGCAGGTTTCTGTTCCTGGGTATCTGAAATGAAATGAAAAAGAGACAAGGGTTGGGTTGTGGTGGGGAGAGGAGAAAGTAAGACATGCGTGCTTACACCATCTGCAGCTTAAGAATCAGAAGGGATTGTGGGATGGTGCTTCAACACCAAGATACAGGGCCATAGGAGGAGAGCAGGGCATTGCAATTCATGTTGGATTGCTGAAATCCAAAGGCAATGGAAAAGGTGTGGCCACCCCCTACCTTATTTGTCTCCTTTTTTTCTTTGCTTTACGCTCAGGAATTAAGTATTCCTTGGATGCAAAGCAGAGGAAAATCTGCCCTATTACCTTTATGTTACATTAACCGTTTGGTAATTAATCAACTTTAGTGCTAAGAGCTGCTTTACCCAAATTTAGTGGAATCAGGAAATTATTAGTTTCTGTTTTGATACAATCGATTTACAAAATATCATATTTCATGGACAAAAACTATAATTTGACCCTTAAAAGGTTGATATATCCACCCTCATTATAAAGTAATATTTTCCCTATTATGCTGAGATGCTTACTGTAGGTGATCTCCTATTAATAGAACTTAATGTGAAAAAATGAGGAACATTGGTTCAACAACTCTGAGAAACAACACAATAACAGAGATTTTATTGAAGGTTAACCATATCACTGGACTCACCCTTTACACAATTTATCTATTGAATCACAGCTCCTCCAACAGAAGGACAGAAAGGATGGAACAAATAGATAGAATTCAGTGGTGTTCTTGTGAGTAGGAATTTGATTTAATTAATAAAACATTTATTACCTTAGCTGAGAGTTAATCCTGGATATTAAGAAACAATCTCACAGCATGTAATGAAGAGCCGGGCTGTTTAAGATGCAGCTTTTGCCCTCGACAGGGAACTGCTCTAATCTCCTTTTTATGAGTAAACCAGCTGTAAATACTGTGACTGCATTAAAAATCCTGCACAAAGGAGGTGCTGTGGGTGGCAGACTAATATTTCACCTCTGGGGCCTCATAACCACCTCATTCATCAAGAAGAACGTCTTGTGTCTCTGATGGCTGTAAAGCCCACAGCAGAAAATTGCTCCTAATTTAGCACTAATTTCAACTAATTTGCTAATCTCATTCAAAAAGGCTGCAGGCTGGCTGGTGCAGAAAATTGAAAACTATCACGCTGGTTTAATAAGAGATGTTCTTCTGAATTTGGAATGGAGGCACACTGTTGTTGAGGCAGAGTAATGGGAGATTTAATTTGTACACAACTATGCTTTCTGCTGGTTACCCAAAATGTAAAGTCTTCTATTCCCCAGCATTAATACCCTTCATTTTTAATAAAGCACAAAATCACAAACAATGGTGATAAACAGTACTCAACTGAAGTAATCCAGCCGCAATGGTTGGCCAAATTCTAAATTTACTCATAACCTTTTAGTCTTATGCATTTCTTGTCAGTCTGGGAAAGCAGAGATTCTGTGGTCTAACAGCACTCACCGTTATTATATGAAGTAAATTGGACAGCAACTTCTGGAGTACGCACATGCCCAGTTAAACGTGGAAATTCGGTCCGAGTTACCCTGCTTCACCACAGGCTGTGCTATAACAGTACCTCGCCAATAGACTCGGCGTTGAAATCAATGAAAGGACGTGAAGTTCTGTACTGACCCACTAGTTACCCACTAAACATGCTAGAAAATGTTAGGGCTGGTACATTCAGGTGTAAGTGAAATTTTAATGGCATGATCAATCATAATTACTGCCAAACAAACTCTCTGACAGTGAAAATTTAATTTTACAAATGTGGTGTCTTATTCCTTCAGAATTTAATTAATGTTGGAGATTTAAAAAAGATATTTTTTACTTTTTGTCTGTCTCTTTTATCTCCCTCTCTCTCTTAATCCCATCTTTCTTTCCCAATATTTATTTCGCTTTCTGAACATGATTTAAATCCAATTTATAATTCCTGGTTTATACTTCCTGGTTTAGACACTGTGCGTCTCAGTGAGGATTCTTCAATCTGATTGGTTGAAGAGCTTCGCTGTGCTTGTCCTGCTCACACACACCACAGATCTCCTGTAGAGGCTGTCATGCTGGATCAGATATCTGATGACAGCAAGTCTCTGTTCAAAAGCCCGCAAAAACTCTGTGGGCAGCTGTCAGCATAGTGACCAGCGAGCGCCATTCCTTTGCGGCCGACTGCAAAATGTAGGCCTATATGTTCACTGCATAAACAGTAGGCATCATATCAGATTCAGTAATTTAATCCAGCGATCACCATGTAAATGAAGGTTACTAGTGCAACATGCAGATAGAAGTGAAGTTCAGAATGAAGCCAGACTTACCTTGCTCTGTAGTGTATCCTTTCAACCGACATTACAATGGAGAAACCTGAGATGCAAGCTTGCAGAAAGTCTGCACATACAAAGCACCAAAGAGTGTCATTTCTTAATGTTCTTTTTCATACGTTTGTACACATCAGCCTTGGAGAAGTAGATTGGTTTGGTTCAATATTACCTCAGCCAAGCCAGCAAATCTGTATCTGGCCTAGTTTGATGAATGCGTGGGTCCCTTCTCCTGCCATAAAATACTTGGGTAAGTGCTAACTTACAATTTTATCCATAATGTTATTGTAAAAAAAAATCAAACTCCTGAAAACCTAAACTAGGGACAAGTGAATTTTTACATAGCTTTTCACGGTGGATTAAGTGGAAAGAAGATTTGCATTCTTTCTCCACATTGGCCAGGATATTCCGATCCCTATGGGTGGGTACACGCTGTGTACCCACCCGTAGGGACATCGGAAATGCCGGTTTCAGGCATGCACAGCGCATGCACTAAAAATCGGCATTTCCGATCTGTCAAGAATGCTATTGACAGATCGGACACCTGCGCTAGAGAAATATTTCTGCGGGCGGATAGTTCTGCTTTCTGGAGAACCTCCACCTGCAAAAAACATTTGTTCATCCCTGTTTGGCATAACAATAAAACAAAAAAGGTGACTCAACTGTGGCTAACAAGGGAAATTAGGGATAGCATAAGATCCAAAGAGAGGACATATCAATTGGCCAGAAAAAGCAGTAAACCTGAGGATTAGGAGCAGTTTAGGATTCAGCAAAGGAGGACAAAGGGATTAATTAAGAGAGGGAAAATAGAATGTGAGAGTAAACTTGCAGGGAACATAAAAACTCACTGTAAAAGCTTCTATAGATATGTGAAGAGAAAAAGATTGGTGAAGTCAAGCGTAGGTCCCTTGCAGTCAGAATCAGGGGAATTTATAATGGGGAACAAAGAAATGGCCGACCAACTAAATACATACTTTGGTTCTGTCTTCACAAAGGAGGACACAAATAACCTCCCAGAGATGTCGGGGAACATAGGGTCTGATGAGAGGGAGGAATTGAATGAAATCAGTATTTGTAGGGAAATGGTGTTAGGGAAATTGATGGGATTGAAGGCCGATAAATCCCCAGGGTCTGATAATCTACATCCTAGGGTACTTAAGGAAGTGGCCCTAGAAATATTAGATGCATTGCTGGTCATATAGCAAAATTCTATAGATTCTGGAACAGTTCCCATGGATTGGAGGGTAGCTAATGTTACCCCACTATTCAAAAAAGGTGGTAGAGCGAAAATGGGGAATTGTAGACCGGTAAGCCTGACATCGGTAGTGCGGAAAATGCTAGAGCCCATTATAAAAGATGTAATAGCAGAGCACTTGGAAAGCAGCGACAGGATCGGACAAAGTCAACATGGATTTACAAAAAGTAAATCGTGCTTGACTAATCTACTGGAATTTTTTAAGGATGTAACTGGTAGAATAGATAAGGAAGAACCAGTGGATGTGGTGTATTTGGACTTTCAGAAGGCTTTCGAAAAGGTCCCGCATAAGGGATTAGCGTGTAAAGTTAAGGCACATGGGATTGGGGGCAAGGTACTGACTTGGATAGAGAACTGGTTGGCAGACAGGAAGCAAAGAGTTGGAATAAACGGGTCTTTTTCCGAGTGGCAGGCAGTGACTAGTGGGGTACCGCAGGGATCGGTCCTAGGACCCCAGCTATTCACAATATATATTAATGATCTAGACGAGGGAACTCGATATAACATCTCCAAGTTTGCAGATGACACAAAGCTGGGTAGGCATGTGTGCTGTGAGGAGGATGCTGAGAAATTCCAGTATGATTTGGACAGGTTGGGTGATTGGGCAGATGCATGGCAGATGCAGTATAATGTGGATAAATGCGAGGTTATCCACTTTGGTGGCAAAAACAGGAAGGCAGATTATTATCTGAATGGCAATAGAATTGGGAGAAGGGGAAGTGCAACGAGACCTGGGTGTCCTTGTGCACCAGTCGCTGAAGGTAAGCATGCAGGTGCAGCAGGCGGTTAAGAAGGCAAATGGTATGTTGGCCTTCGTAGCGAGAGGGTTCGAGTACAGGAACAAGGATGTCTTGCTGCAGTTGTACAGTGCCTTGGTGAGACAACACCTTGAGTATTGTGTGCAGTTTTGGTCACCTTATCTGAGGAAGGATGTTCTTGCTATGGAGGGAGTGCAGCGAAGATTCACCAGACTGATACCTGGGATGGCAGGAATGACGTATGAGGAGAGATTGAGTCGATTGGGCTTATACTCGCTGGAGTTTAGAAGAATGAGAGGGGATCTCATTGAAACTTATAAAATTCTAACAGGACCAGACAGACTAGATGCAGGAAGGATGTTCCCGATGGCGGGGGAGTCCAGAACCAGGGGTCACAGTCTAAGAATAAGGGGTAAGCCATTTAGGACAGAGATGAGGAGGAATTACTTCACCCAGAGAGTGGTGAACCTGTGGAATTCTCTACAACATAAGGCAGTTGAGGCCAATTCATTAAATATAGTCAAGCAGGAGTTAGATATATTTCTTAAGGCTAAAGGGATCAAGGGATATGGGGAGAAAGCAGGGACAGGGTACTGAATTTGGATGATCAGCCATGATCTACATTGAATGGCGGAGCAGGCTCGAGGGGCCGAATGGCCTACTCCTGCTCCTATCTTCTATGTTTCTATGTAATTCTTACGCCTGGTGGAAGGCCTACTTTTACCATGATAAGAGTTGAAAAAAGTAAAAACGTTTTTTTTTTCAGTCATTTATCATTTAAAAATACTTTAAACGAGGTAAGTTTCTTTTAAGCCCTGTAAAAAACTTTAATGATATTTTTCAAAAAATTTAATTTTTGTTTAAAACATTACATTTATTGTAATTTCAACTAATTTTAAAAATGTGATTAAAAAATTTTTTTTTTTACATTGTTTTTGGGGCGATCTCCATTCATATATTTGACAGGTCTATCTGTCAAGTGTATGAAGGGAGATTTTCTTCTTTGATTGGCTCCCCATGGCCCACGTGATCCCAGGGACGCTTGCGAACTGCCTGCGCCTCTGGGATACACAGGCCCTGCACACTTGGAATTCGAGAGGCCCAGCATCGGAACTATACGCAACTTGGGAGCCCTCAGGTAATTGCGTAGATTTTTTGCAGATCGGAGATATCCTGTGCACGAAGCCTCCGATCAGAAAATACAGCCCATTATTTTTGTGTACATGTTTCATAGCAGATGCTGGAAATCTGAAATTAAATCAGAAAATGCTGGAAATACTCAGCAGGTCAGGCAGCATCTGTACAGAAAGAAGCAGCGTTATGGCTGGAATTTCTCAATGGGCGCGTTGGGGGCGGGACAGCTGGTTTTCGGGTTTCAGTCCCGCCCAATGACATCCGGCCAACCCACGCTATTTTCCCTTGATTGACCTTGTTAAGCCCACCCAGCTGGTGACAGAGGACGTCAGCATTTTTGACAGATGAATTGTCAGCGTTTGACAGCTTTGAGAAGCTGTCAAACACTGACAATCTCTGTTCTAAGGTGAGCCCTTGTACTGAAGGCTCACCAAACCTCTTTCCTCAGCAGAAATCAGATGGGTGCTGCATCTGAGAATGCAGCAGCCATTCTGTCATCTCTGCCGTTAAGACGAGGCACCTCCGGATACCCAAGGGTTGAAGCCTGCAGGAAGAAGCAAAGGTAAGTAAACTTTATACTCACCTCTCATACTTATCTCTCCACACTTGCACCCATCACTCACCTCCACAGCGGACTTTTCGATCTCTCTCACCGCCACAGACCCACTGCTCGCCTCGCTGACCCTGGTGATGTTCGCCAATGTCGGGAAGCCCACACTTGCGGGGGTAAAATGGGAATAAGCCTCTTAACTGCCTGTTAACTACCTGTTAATAGGCAGTTAATTGGCTCTATTCCCCTTCCCGCCTCGAGGAGACGGGTCCCTGCGCGAGTCGGAGACCCGCCTCCCGGGAAGATGGCATGGAGGTGGGTTGGGAGTGGGTTCGGTACCCATTCCCAGTTTCTGCCATTTTCCTGGCAGTCCCACATCCCCAGGGCTGGCAAAATTCCCCCCTATGTTTCAGGCCGATGACCTTTTGTCAGAACTGGAAAAAGTTAGAGATGTAATAGGTTTTAAGTAAGTATAGAGGCAGGGAAGTGGGGAGGGGAGGAAAGAACAAAAGGGAAGGCCTGTGATAGGGTGGAAGGCAGGAGTGATTACATGAAAAAAAAGGGATGATGGTAACGGGACAAGTAAAGAAACAAAAGATGGGTCTAGAAGAGGTGTAAATGGGAATGGCAGAATCATCAGCAGCTGCCATGTGAAAAAATGGGAGCAAAAGTTACGATCTGAAATTGTTGAACTCAATGTTGAGTCCGGAAGACTGTAAAGTGCCTAATCGAAAGAGGAGATGCTGTTCCTCGAGCTTCTGTTGATCTTCATCGGAACAGTGTAAGAGGCCAGGGACAGAGAGGTCAGAGTGGGAGTGTTACATTGTTATAGTATCACATTGTTAAATGGAACTACTTTGGTATGGAACTACTTTGGTATGGAGTAGTTATATCGCTATGTGGCACACTGTGCACGGGCAATGCACAGTGCAGCGTCGGACATCTTGTATCACTCCGCACCATGCGGCAGCACTGTAACAAAGCAAGAAATACAGCTAAGTAAAAGCACTGACTAAAATGAACTAAAAGTGTCTGTAATATATATAGTATAAGAACCCAAGGAGACACAACATGGTGCCAGCGCTATAAGTGAGTACAAAATTGTGCTATACGAACTACGAATAAGACGAAAAGTGATTTTATGAGCTGATTGTGAGTGCCGGTGTCTGCGGTGATTGAAAGTGAATCGTACGGGAAACTAAAATGACGGCTGCCGCTGCACTGACTGTGCAAATGCAACCCCTCATGAACTGGGAAGCCGACGATATAGTAGAAGCATTCCGCAAGTTCAAACAGAAATGTGAGCTTACATTCAAAAGCTTCCTGAAGGGTACTACCAATGAGGAAAAGGTTAGTTACATTCTGTTGTGGACAGGAGAAAAAGGTCCAGATTTGTATAATAGCTGGAGTTTGACTGAAGAGGAAAAGGAAAACCCTGCGACAATTTTTGACAAATTCAGCAACCATCTAGAGCCTAAATCCAATCACCGTATGCACAGATACAAATTCCAGAGTCTAAGACAGGAACCCAGTGAAACAGCTGACAATTTCCTGACAAGGCTGAGAAATGAAGCCAGCAAGTGTAAATTTAAGGAAATGGAGGAAAGGCTTGTGGACCAGCTAATATGGGGGTCAACGCATGTAGAGGTACAAAAAGCCCTGATAGGAAAAGAAAAGCTCGGAATAACAGAGGCTATAGATACTGCGAGAGTTCATGAAGCCATGAAGCAGCAAATGAAAACGCTGATTTCTCAAACGGCTGACATGCGGATGGCTTCTGAGACGGACAACAGAGTGGATGCAGTGAGAGAAAAGTACAACGCACAAAGACATGCACATGACAACGGGGGAAACATGTGCAGAAATTGTGGAAGACCGCACGATTACACAGACAAGAGGAAATGTCCAGCATATGGAACAAGCTGCAATGCATGTGGCAAACTAAACCACTGGGAAAAGAGGTGTAGAACGAAGAAAGAAGGAACATACATCAAAAACAAAGGCGGACAGCAGAACCAGAGAAAGAAACACAATATCCATGCCATGGATGAGCAGGATGATGATGATGATCACGACAATGTACTAAACATCGAAACCATAAAGATACAGCTCCACGAGATGTCCAGAGTGGAAAATACTCCGAGAAGAGAATTGCACACCATCATCCAAATCAAAAAAAGGTCAAAGGTCGGCCCACAACCATCAACTTAAAGTTGAAGCTGGACACAGGGGCTCAGAGCAACATTCTCCCATTGAGACTGTACCAGCAGATCTTTCCCGAAAACCTGAGAGAAGATGGCTACCCGAAAAATGGTTGTTTAAAGGCAAGTAATGTCACGCTGACAGCATATGGGGGGAGTGAGATTAAACAACTCAGAATAATCTTTATCAAAGGGACACATAAAAGAAAGAACATCAACTGCATGTTCTATGTCACCGACACTGAGGGGCCAGCGATCCTGGTATTAAACAGCTATGAGAAGTTGAGATTGATCTCAGTGCATCGCGAGCTGACGGAAATGCCACTGAAGATAGACAGCAACACCCCACTGGAGAACCGTCTACAAATCAAGAGTAAAAAAGACTTGATAGACATGTATCCGGAATGTTTCGATGATACAGTGGGATGTTTCGGAGATTTCCAATACCACATCATCATCGATCCAGAGGTAAAGCCCTTTATCCATGCTCCACGAAAAGTACCCATCGAGCTGAAGACAAAGCTTGAAAGAGAGCTAAAGGAGATGGAAGAAAAGGGAATGATCGTAAAGGTCACTGAACCCACAGACTGGGTAAACTCAATTGTGGTACGAGAAAAGCCAAACGGGCGGCTCAGAATATGTTTGGACCCCAAAGATCTAAACCAGGTGATAAAGAGGGACCACTATCCCACCCCAACGCTAGAGGAGATTACGCCATCACTGGCAGGAGCCAAGGTTTTCTCAAGACTAGATGCCAGAAATGGATATTGGAACGTGAAGTTGGATGAGGAATCAACAACACTGACAACATTCAACACACCATCTGGGCATTACAAATTCCTGCGGCTACCATTCGGGCTAAAGGTCAGTCAAGATATCTTTCAACAAAAAATAGATGAGACATACAGAGGCTGCGAAGGAGCTATAGGAATAGCTGATGATATTCAGATCTACGGAGCAGATGAAAAAGACCATGACATGCACCTACATGAGGCCATGGAGAGTACCAGGAAGGCTGGCATCAACTTAAATGCAGATAAGTGCATAGTTAAAGTCAAGGAATGCCAATTCTTCAGTATGATTTATACACCAGAGGGAGTCAAGCCAAATCCAGAGAAGATTGTGGCGATTGCTGAAATGAAACCACCCAAAGACAAGAAAGAGCTGAGGAGTTACCTCGGTTTGGTCCAATACATGAGTTCTTTCATCCAACACATGTCGGAACATACAACAAATCTCAGAGAGCTATTGAAAGAAGACGCCGAATACCAGTGGCCTGAATCACACAAAAGGAATTTCAAACAACTTAAAGAACTGTTGTGCAAAGAAACAAGTCTGTCATATTATGACAGAAGAAAACCAGTTACTCTGCAAGTACACGCTTCTACCAGAGGACTAGGGGCAGCTCTGGTGCAGGAAGGAAAGCCGATAGCTTTCGCATCAAAGGCCTTGACGTCAGCCGAGACGAGATACGGCAACATAGAAAGAGAACTATTAGCAGTAGTGTACAGATGCGAGAAATTCCATACATACCTATATGGCAGGCAATTTACAATAGAGAGTGACCATCGTCCACTAGAACAGATCTATAAGAAGAATCTGTGCAAAGCGCCTGCAAGACTGCAAAGACTACTTCTAAGGATCCAAAGCTATGACTTCACGCTTAAATATAAGCCAGGAAAGGAAATGGTGCTAGCAGATGCGTTGTCTCGATTGTCACCATATGAGAAACACGAGGTGGAGGGCCTAACAGTAAAAATCCACCACCTAGTGAATGTTACCCCTACAAAGCTCAGTCAAATCGGAGATGAGACTAGCAAAGATGAGGAGTTTCAACTACTCACACAACAAGTAATACAGGGGTGGCCAGAGAGAATCCAGCAGGTACAGGTGACAATTCATCAATACTGGATGATCAAAGACGATATTGCAGCAGAAAACGGTATTCTCCTTACTGGATCAAGGATCATCGTGCCAAAGACGATGCAGACACAACTTCTCCATCTCATATATGAAGGCCACATGGGAATGGAGAAATGCAAGCTGAGAGCCAGATCAGCTGTATACTGGATAGGCATGTACAAAAATATCGAACAGATGGCCTCTGCATGTGGTATATGCCAGAAATACAGAAATGCACAACAGAAAGAGGAGATGATACCTAGTGAAATACCGTCAAGACCATGGCACACTGTTGGGGCAGATCTCTTCATGTGCAATCAAGAATGGTATCTCATAGTGACAGATTACTATTCCAAGTTTCCTTTTGTGAGAAGGATGAAAGACTTGAGAGCCACAACTACCACCAGGATTGCAAAGAGCTTGTTTGCTGAACAAGGAATCCCGGAAAAGGTAATCTGTGACAATGGAACCCAGTTCACATCGAGTGAATTCAGAGCTCTGGCAGAAAAGTATGGGTTCAAAATAGTAACCCCATCCCCACATTTCCCAAGGGGACACGGGTTCATCGAAAGACAGATCCAGACTGTCAAGAGAACTCTCATCAAAAGTAGTGAGATGGAGGAAGACCAAGACCTTGCCCTCCTATCACTCAGATCAACACCACTGAAAGCAGACATGAAATCACCTGTGGAATTGCTGAATGGGAGGAAGTTTAAGACTACACTACCAGCAAAAATACATCCTCCCCAGGACCAGGAGGACGTCAGACAAAAGCTGGCAGAAGCACAAATCGTAGGAAGCAAACATTACGATAAACATGCAAAGTCGCTACCAGAATTGCTGAATGGACAATCAGTGCATGTGCAAGACCCGATGTTGAAAACCTGGAATCCAGCCAAGGTCATTGGAAAAGCTGATACTCCAAGATCCTACTTCACAGAGACTGAACCTGGTAACCAATACAGACAGAACAGACTCCACATCAGACCTTCACCTGAACTGGATAAGCAGCAGACAACATCAGCAACATTGACAACACCAGCTACCACAAGCAGTACAACACCAGAGACAAGCGCTACAAATCAAACAACCACGAGCATGCACACTCCAACTCCAAAGGCGACAGCAACAACAACAACGAGAGCAGAACACACCAAAACACCGCAGAGAGGAATGGTCACCACCAAATCCACAAGATGGAGGGACAACATCCAACCACCTGAGCGATATTGCGAATAAAAAAAAAACTCATGATTCTTTGTAATTGATAATAATAGTTTAGATATAATATTTGTTAATTAAAATTGTTAAATTTCATGTTTTAGTTTTTTGAGAAAGAGGGATGTTACATTGTTATAGTATCACATCGTTAAATGGAACTACTTTGGTATGGAACTACTTTGGTATGGTGTAGTTATATCGCTATGTGGCACACTGTGCATGGGCAGTGCACAGTGCAGCGTCGGACATCTTGTATCACTCCGCACCATGCGGCAGCACTGTAACAAAGCAAGAAATACAGCTAAGTAAAAGCACTAATTAAAATGAACTAAAAGTGTCTGTAATATATATAGTATAAGAACCCAAGGAGACACAACAGGGAGTAAGGTGGAAAATTAAAATGACAGGCAACCGGAAGCTCAGGGTCACACTTGCAGTCTGAACGGAGGTGTTCAGCAAAGTGGTCACCCAATCTGTGTTTGGTCTCCCCAATGTAGAGGAGACTGCATTGTGAGCAGCGACTACAGTATAGTAAATTGTAAGAAGTACAAGTAAATCACTGTTTCACCTGGAAGGAGTGTTTGGGGCCCTGGACAGTGGGAAGGGAGGAGGTAAACGGGCAGGCATTGCATCTCCTGCCCTTGCACGGGAAGGTGCCGTGGGTGGGGAGGGGCTGTTGGGGGTGATTGAGCTTTCTTAAGTACACCTGATTTGCAGTGACACAAAAGGCCTGTTTTGATGTTAATAACTATTTTGAGACTTGCTTCCAGTGCATTTGTAAATTTCAGTGACTGCTATAAAAAGAGAAAAGTGCTGGAAACACTCAGCAAGTCAGGCAACATTTGTCAAGAAATGAAAAATGTTGCCTTTTCAGGCGTAGCCCTTCAAAACATCAACATTTTTCCTTTCTTTACAGACGTTGCCCTGATTTCCAGCATTTTCTGTTTTTCTTTGATTTCCAGCATCTGCATTTTTTTTTGTTTTCAGTGACTTTGCTGTTTGTTGATAAGTGGGAGCAGCAGCAGTCAAGAAAAGAATAAAGCACCAACACCACTGAAACAATGGTGCTTGGTTAAGATTGAAGACTCTCTCAGTAGACAATGGGGTTGAAATTCGCCTTGGGCGGTGGCGCAAAACGAGTGATGGTGAATCGGCAGCCCGTCTTACACTCTGCCCGATGAACTTTTCCATTGACAAGTGCTACCCCAGTAACTCACCGGCACCGGCGTAGCTGGAACTGAAAGATGGCAGTGTATCAGAGTATTCATTTACAGCCAACAGTCAGTTTATCATGAAATGTCTGTAGAGGATCAAATAGGAAACACAAAATGTTTGTGTTAAGTATGTGTATTGTATTGAACAATTAACACAAAGACTTAAACGTATAACTCAAACAGGTCTTTACTGGTTGGAGGTAGGGACTGCACGTAGGTCTTTACTTCATGCCCACAGGCGGGAACTGAGGGGAGATCAGTACCCACAGTACTATTTATACCCCTATGGCCAGGAGTGGTACTGCGTATCACTACGCCCTACAAGTAGTGCAGTCCTGTCCATAGGTTCAAAGTAGCACACATATTACATACACAACATTCCTCCCTTCTTAGCTTTACAGTCATCTCCCCATTTAACATAACGTAATAACATATATACATATATAACTTCAGGTTTACATAACAGAATAACATAGATACATAGATAACTTCATGTCAAAACAGATCACAGATTCAGTCTCTGCGGAAAACAGTTCACAGATTCAATCTCTGTGGTGTAGTCGGTTCACATTGCTGGAGTGACTCATTCAATAGTCCTTCCATGGATTTAACAGTTTGAACTTCCGAACTGAATTGGCTCCGTTCGGAGGGACCACGTGTGTGATCTGGTAGAGGTAATAATGGTTCAGATGGGTCATCTTCTGTTTCGACTTTTCCTTTTCTGCTTCTTGGAGACTCTCTGGGCTCCACTGTCAGCTGCCAGCTGCATGCGCAGTTCCTCCTTCTCTTCCTCCTTTTTCCGTAGTAGAGCCACCTTCTCCCGATGTTCCGTAGACTTTCGGTGCTCCTCCATGATTTCTGTATGGTGGGAGTCGAAGTTACAAGTTGGGCAGGACAGGACATAGTAATATTCGGTGTCGTCCTGATCTAGGCCAGCGAGAGGGTCTTCTATTTCCTCCATACCCAGCTGGGCGTTAGCCAGCTTTTGTTCCAAGTCCAGACATCTTTCCTGAAGAGACTTCTTCATGCGTACCTCTTCATCCAGCTTTTTCTGGGCTTTCAGCAAGTCGTTTACTAATGACCTCATTTGAGATTTTACTACTTCAACTTCTTTTGGAGATTGATTGATCGGACTATTCAATCCCTCTACCGGAGCAGCTGTTTCAGCGGTCTGTTGTTCTACGTTGACGTGAGTCAGCGTACTTTTGGCATTCAAGGGCTGCTCTGTTGCAGTCATCTCAGTCTGTGTTGCCACCTCAGCTCTTCCAATAACCTTTGAGAGCTCCGAACCCCTTTCGTTTGAATATTGAAGTTCGTGTTCAAGTTTTTCCCATTTCAGAGTCCTGTCCTTCAGCATATGCAGGAGTTGGCTGACCGTTAACTCCTCTGACATCAGACGTTTTGTGTGCTCCTGCTCCATTTGCTCCAGCAGCTGCTTCTGTTGTCTTTCCAGATGTTCCCACTCTATATCAAAGAACTCTTTCGTCGCATTCATCTCTTGCTCAAAACGGCGAATCATTTGTTCTAATTGCTGTTGCAGTTTGAAATGGAGTTGAGTTCGAGCCCGGTGTCCCTCAGAAATGTGCATGTCAGTAGACTGGACAGACTCAGAATTCTCTATCTCAGTGGAATTCTGTGCTGAAACTTTATCTTTTGCACACGGGTTGGTCTTACCATCATCAGTTCCAGAGTCTGGGTTGATTATGTTCACCGAGTTCTCACTCGTTATTGTTTGTAGGAAATGCCAGTCCATATTCATTTTCCTAATCCACTCCCGTCCTAGTAGTGGAGGACCTCCTTCAGATATCACATATAAGTCCATTATTTGACTGTCTTCGCCCTTGTGGACCACTGCAACCTCTATTTTCCCGATGGGGTACACTCTTTGCCCCATGTATGTTTTCAATATAACCCCCGTATCCTGTAGGGGAATATGTTGGAATAACTTTCCATAATCTTTCTTATTTATGACCGTCAATGCCGATCCAGTGTCCAATTCCAGTTTTACTTGGACTCCTTCTATCTGAAGTGTGACCCAAATTGTCTGGAGGTCTGCACCCTTACCAGCGTTGAGTACTCTTAAGCTAGCCAGTTCATTACAGCTTAAGCTAGCCAGTTCATTACTGCTAGCGTCTGAATCGGACTCCTGTTTGGTCACCTTGTGTACCTTTGCGTATTTTCCTTGCAGTGACTTCTTGTTGCTGGCCTTCTTCCCTGACCTGCATACTCTAGCTATATGTCCAAGCCTACCACAAGTTCTACATTCTTGGTTTTTAAACCAACACTGGTTCTGATCATGCGTTGTCTTTCCACAACGATAACATTTGCCAGAACTCACACCCAATTTGTGTGCACTGAGCTCCGGTGACCGTAGCTGCATTACTGCCGTGCCTCTCGCTGCGGCTTCGTGTGCTGCTGCCATAGTGACCGCCTTCTCAAGCGTCAGCTCATTCTCCTCGAGCAGTCGCTTTTGTGTATCCTGTTTAAATAAACCACACACAAATTTGTCTCGTAGTGCATCTGTCAGTCCCGTTCCAAACTGGCAATATTTCGCTAATTTACGCAATTCCAGCAAATATTCAGCATTGCTTTCATGCTGTAGCTGCCTTCTGTCGTAAAATTTAAATCGTTCCGCTAGCATCAGCGGCGTGGGGTTTAGATGATCTTTCAGGACAGTAACAATCTCATCGAACGTCTTATCCGCCGGTTCATCTGGTGATAACAGGTGTTTCAATTGCCCGTATGTCTTCGCACCCATTAAATTTAATAATGTTAGAGCTTTATCTTGGTCACGAATTTTATTGGCCTTACAATAATGTTTTACTCTTTCAACATATATGGCCCAATCTTCGAGGTCACTATCAAAGGTACTAATATTCCCATGTTTAGGCATCTTCTTCTCTTCTCGAGAACAACACAAGTATTGCTTCACTTATTTCTTGTTTCTGAAAATTCTTATTAATTTTCTAAGATGGCGGTTTCCCGCTTCTGCCTTCTTCCCCAGCGGTTTTCCCGCGAAAAATGGCGGCTTTCCCGCGCTTCTCGCTCTCCCCGCCCACTTCAATGGCGGTTTTCCCACGCTTCTCGTCGCTGACTTTCAGCCCGACTGCGGCCCTTATCTCCTGTGCGATCGCTGGTGCGCCGCCCGCCCGAAGCGGCTCTCAGCCCTTATCACCGGTGCGATCGCTGGCCCGCTAAGCGCCTCCTGCTTGAAGCGGCTCCCGGCCTCTGGCTCACCCGCTCGCGCGGCTCTTGCTCGCTCCCTCCCGGGCTCTGGCTTACCCGCTCGCGCATTTCACCGCGGCTCTTATCAGGGATTGCGATCGCCCTTATCTCCCGATCGGTGGCCCTGTCTTTGCAGCCGACGCTGCTCGGCTTACCCACGAGGTTATGGAGGCTTCAGGGTCCTAATGCCTGTCGCTTCCAGTCGCTGGAAGCTGTCAGGATTTCTGCTGCCCTTCAGTTTTCAGTGGGGTGTTGAGGATTGAAACCTCTCTTCAACGTCCTGTCTTTGGACGAAGCCGCCGTGGAATAACTGCCGCAGGGTTCGAACCGACTCGTCGCCAATGTTAAGTATGTGTATTGTATTGAACAATTAACACAAAGACTTAAACGTATAACTCAAACAGGTCTTTACTGGTTGGAGGTAGGGACTGCACGTAGGTCTTTACTTCATGCCCACAGGCGGGAACTGAGGGGAGATCAGTACCCACAGTACTATTTATACCCCTATGGCCAGGAGTGGTACTGCGTATCACTACGCCCTACAAGTAGTGCAGTCCTGTCCATAGGTTCAAAGTAGCACACATATTACATACACAACAGTTTGGACAATGTGAAATATGAGTCAGCCTACAGGGAGGAGGTCCAGCATCTCATGAAGTGGTGCACTGATAACAACCTGGCCCTTAACATCAAGAAAACGAAAGAAATCATTGTGGACTTCAGGAAGTCTAAAGGCGGAAGTCACACCCCCATTCACATCAATGGGGCTGTGGTGGAAAGGGTGGACAGCTTTAAGTTCCTCGGAGTCCACATCACGGAAGACCTCTCCTGGTCCCTCAATACCTCCTCTCTGGTGAAGAAGGCCCAGCAGCGCCTATATTTCCTAAGGAGGCTGAAGGGATGTAACCTGTCACCCCTGATCCTCTCTAACTTTTACCGCTGCACAATAGAGAGCATCCTGACAAACTGTATCACAGTATGGTATGGCAGCCGTAGCTACTATGACCGGAAAGCCCTGCAGCGGGTAGTCAAAACTGCCCAACGCATTACCGGCACCCGGCTACCGACCATAGAGCACATATACCAGAAACGCTGTTTACGGAGGTCACGGTCCATCATCAAAGACCCTACCCACCCCAGCCACAGTCTGTTCGCCCTCCTGCCATCTGGGAGATGCTACAGATGCATTCGCACCCGTACGACCAGATTTAGTAACAGCTTCTTTCCCAGGGCTGTCATCCTACTGAACTCCACAAATAAACTCTAAAGCCTGCACATCTGCCAATGCACTTTATTATGGTTATGTTTATGTTAATGTATTACAAGCCAAATGTATGTTGAATGTTTAAATGTCTTAATCTAAATGTACACTCTCGGGAGCCGCAAGCCTACACTTCGTTGTACTGCACTTGTGCACTAACAATGACAATAAAAGTTGATTTGATTTGATTTGATTTGATTTGATTTGATTTGATATATGTAGTATTATTATAATTCTTGGCATTATAATAACTGCTGATTCTATTGTTCAGACAATCTTAACTGACAGTTCCCCTGACAAAGATGGTGAAAAGCAATGGCCCTAACACTGATCTCTGCAGTCCCCATACAGAACCACTACCATTAATATTTACTTTCTGTCTATAAGGTGGCAACCAGTTGTTATCCAACCCAAAATCAATCCACCAATCCCACAGGACTTGACCTTATTTAGTCGCCTTTATGCAGTGTCTGAAATTTACCATGTACTAGTTTGAAAATGTGCCACTGTTCTCCAAGTTTTGCTTAAATTAACATTCTGGATTTACCTATCTTATAAACTTCTATAAGATCACCTCTCAGATGCTTCCTTTCCAGTCTGAAAAGTCCAAAACTCTCTAGTCTTACCTCATAATTTTCTTTTAGGCTACATTAATATTGTACTTTTGGGGCAGTTCGAGAGTGCAAGACCTATTTTGTACTGTGGGCTGTGAATTGCATGCTGTCTGTCAGGGGGGAGTTCTACATATGCCTAAGCATTCCTTTTGAACCATCATCTCATTTGAGGTATGTGGGGATTTAGCTGGGACTAGACAAAAACTTTGTCATAATTCTGGAGACTACTCTTAATTGAGTTTGATATCTTGAGATTATATACTGTAGTATAGATTAATTCTGGCCATGGAATTTTCAAGCAATCAATTCCATGTTAATACTCCATAAACATGGAATAACAGTCTGATGAGCTGTCAATATTGTCCTATGTACTTGTCATACATCAAGAATATAGAGTCCTCTGAACGTTATCAATGAGACAGAAGCTAAGAGTTATGGAATAAAAGCGTACGAGAGCATGGGCCTTACACTAAACATCCGTAAGACAAAGGTCCTCTACCAACCTGCCCCAGCCACATAGTACTGCCCCCAGATTATAAAAATCCACAACAAGGCCTTGGACAACGTTGTAAGATTCGAAATTTTCAGGAATTCAATCACGCAACAAAACAGGGTTGATAAGACAGTTTATTGACCAAGAGAAAGCTTGTACAGAAAAAACCTTTGATAAAAGGGGCATACAAAATGGCCGCCGGACCTCGTGACCAGTTTCTGGGACCATTTGATTTTCTGTTACTGCAAGCCAGACAGGCTTGCGGATTGAGGACAGTAAGCCCGCGAAAGCCAGTATCGGGAAACCGAAACTCAGGGAACTGAGCATACATATTAATTGGATTCTAAGTACAAGACAGTTTCAGGTAACAGGATGGGGCCCATCAAGAAATGGGCGGACAATTGAATGAACAATTAAACCCATTTACTGTACAAAGGAAAGACCGTTTAACAGCCATCAAGGGCAATCTCCAGACCGATCAATATGCGAACCGAGTTACAGTGACAAAGTAAAAGACATTATCGGCCAGGAAGGCCAGTTAAGCTATCACCGGCTCCCGTTACAAGACAAAGCGCCCCTGCAGAGATTTCTGCCCGCCAAAAATATTACAATGACTGGACTATGATTAGGCGGGAGATAAGACTGTCCCAAATAGGTATAACTATGGATTGAAAAGTTCATCAGGGCGCTTAACGCTTCAGAATTTCATCAGGACGCTTCGCTTCTTCTACGATTCTACGCTTCGCTTCGGGAACTCGCTTCTTCTACCTCGGCAGCTTCGGAATTCGACCAGGACGTTTTCAGGACATGGTCGGTGTTCAGCCAGGCAAGGCTCGGTGACGACGGGAAGACGACGAGGGTGGCCCGGGTACTGGTGTCGGGAGATCATCGATGACCCAGGCCGAAGGAGAAGACACCCTCAGGTAAACCGATGAGCCAGGCGGGAGCAAGAAATAAAAGACACTCCGGGCCTAGCACTCCCGTGCCTCAACATCCCATTCTCAGCTTCCCAGGAATGGACTTTCCCATGTGCATCCAGTTCTTCAACAATTTTTAACGGATTCAATCATGACGAGCGCTCATCGAGGTTGTGTCCGCTGCCTCATCGCCTGAGAGAGAGAAAAACAAGCTGCGCCAGAAGTTTCCAAATCCACGTGACGACGGAAAGCTGTGCCAAAGGGGCTGCGAACCCCTCTTTTACGAATCTGAAAGTGGTGAGCATGATTCCGAGTTCCTCAAGTCGAAACTTAGTCTAGGTCTAGGGGAGGGGGTAAGGGTAATCGTAATGTGTTTCCCCTTTTACGATGTGCCGTGTGTTCCCCATTTCCATAGAGTTAAGTTTATAGATATGTGTATGCTTGTAGTTACATTAATCTGTGCTTATGACATGTATTTCTTAATGCTGCAAACTGTTTAATAATAAAAGCATCCACTTCATGCTATTCAACCTGGTCTATTGAGTCTTTCTCTGCACTACAGTTCCCTGCACCTAAGTCCAAGGTCTAGAACCGTAGGGGAGAGTGGGTCGAACCACTCAAGGGTAATTATTGCATGAAGCCTGGTAGGAGACCAGAACGAGCAAGAGAAACCCCCTATAACGTGGACCACTTTCCATACCTTGGGAGCTTACTGTCAACAAGGGCAGACGTCGACGACGAAGTCCAACACCGCCTTCAGTGTGCCAGTGCAGCTTTCGGTCGCCTGAGGAAGAGAGTGTTTGAAGACCAGGACCTCAAACCCGGCACTAAGCTCATGGTCTACAGAGCAGCAGTGATACCCGTCCTGCTGTATGCCTCAGAAACATGGACCATGTACAGCAGGCACCTCAAAGCACTGGAGAGGTACCACCAACGCTGCCTCCGCAAGATCCTGCAAATCCATTGGCAGGATAGGTGCACCAATGTCAGTGTTCTTGCTCAGGCCAACATTCCCAGCATCGAAGCTTTGACCACGCTCGATCAGCTCCGATGGACGGGTCACATTGTCCGCATGCCCGATACGAGACTCCCAAATCTAGCGCTCTACTCGGAGCTCCGGCACGGCAAGAGAGCCCCAGGTGGGCAGAGGAAATGCTTCAAGGACACCCTCAAAGCCTCCTTGAAAAGGTGTAACATCCCCACCGACACCTGGGAATCCCTGGCCCAAGACCGCACAAAGTGGAGGAGAAGCATCCGGGAAGGCGCCGAACTCCTCGAGTCTCTTCGCCGGGAGCAAGCGGAAGCCAAGCGCAGGCAGCGCAAGGAGTCAACCCAAGCACCTCACCCATCCGCTCCTTCAGCCACCATCTGCCCCACCTGTGACAGAGACTGTAGGTCCCGCATTAGACTTATCAGTCACCTGCGAACTCATTTTTAATGTGGAAGCAAGCCATCCTCGGTTCTGAGGGACTACCTAAGAAGCGAATCAATGAGACAGAAGCTAAGAGGTATGGAATGAAATCTCATAAAATTTAAACAGTGCATGTGTGTGTATATTGCAGGTGACAGCCTTTTTACAATTATATATTTTATATACACACACACATAATTGTTGTAAAAATGTTGTCACCTTTAATCAACCCCATATATCTGTTATTACAGGTGATAGTCGGTATTCCAAATGGATTTTAGATTGGTGAACAATTCATATTCACAATTGATTTAAAATGTCAGGCCTGAGTGAGGCTAGCTTCACTGAACGTAGTAACACCTATCACATCATCAACTAATCATCTTCTTCAGGATATCGGTGACAGGGCAGTGACTTAAGAAAACTGCAAAAGGCAAGTAACACAAGGTGGTTGTTTGAACATTGGCCCAGAAATTCGGGTCAGAGGCTTCCCGCGGGTGCAAGCCTCCGACCTGCACTTACCGTGCGCGCCAGCCGTTGAGCTGTGGGCCCCCGCGGAATTGCGATCCTGAGCCTCCTCCAACTGCCGGCGCGCAGTGCTTGCGTATCCCAGGGGCGCAGTTAGTTCGATGCGTCCTCTGGGATCACGTGGGCCATGGAGAGCCAATGGTAGCAGGGAATGCTTCATTCATAAGTTTGACAGGAAGGGCTGTCAAACCTATAAATACTATAAGCCGCAAAACATCACTAAAACCTCACATAAATTTTTTAAAAATCACATTTTTAAAATAAACTATAAATTACATGACATAACTATTTTAAACAATAATTTAAATTTTTGAAAAAATTAATTAAATTTTCTAACGGGGCTAAAAATAAACTTACCTTTCTTTAAAGTATTTAAAAATAATAAACCTGTGGAAAAAATGTTTTAATTTTAATTAATTCACCACTTACCTTGTAAAAAGCAGGCCTTGCGACTGCTTTTTACATGTCTAACTTCTGGAGACTTACCCTCCCGGGAAAACCTGCAAAAAAAAGGTAAGTTCGATGCGCACGCGCTGCCTCTCCTGCGCACGCGTTCCACCTCTGAACCCCTTCTTTCAGGGGAACGGAAGTGCCGGTTTCCCGCACATGTGCAGTGCATGCACGAAACCGGCACTTCCATTGGGCTTACGGGTGAGTACCCCATGCGTACTTACCCGTGGAGACGCGAATTTCTGGGCCATTAATTGAATGTGTGTTTAAGTAATAATGATGGACTCTGCCTGTTCTGCACTCAGCTGTACAGATTAATTTATTTATTTTAGAAATGTACCAGGATCAGCCCACGAGGCTTTAAAGCAACCCACGGAGTCCTTGAGAAATTTAGAATCCCAGATAACCAGCACAGCACAACTGACTCTAGTGAATAATTGACTTTCCCTGGTATTAGATTACAATAATTTTTTTTTTACTGAAATATGTCAGATGATAAACTGAATGCACATTTTAGGACTTGGTTGCTTAGACAGAAAATGCCAGAACCAGCAAGAACTCTTAGCAGGAAAGCTTAGTTTTACAGTTTCACTTTATGATAGCCAATTTATCAAGTTAATGATGTGACGCCAACAAATAGCCCGAGATACAATGCCAAAACACTGATGTAAATCACAGTTGAGTGATGAGCTTGTATTGAAGCTCAAGGAGGTTGCAGGGATTAAAGAAAGAATTTCCATCTATGTAAGAAAGAACTTGTATTTATATAATGGTCTTTCCTAACCTCTGGATGTTCCGAGGTGTTTTACATTGCATCTTATTATACCCTCAGGACCTCCCCAAGCTTTTTGCAACCAATATATTACTTTTGAAGTATGTTATATAGGCTGGTGCAGCAAATAATTTGGATGCAGCAAAGTCCCACAAACAGCTAAAGAAAAGAAGTAAGCAGATAATCTGTCTTTGGAGGTTGGCTGAATGTGGAATGCTAGCCTGGACATCAGGCAAATTCCCTGCTCCTCTTCAAATAGTGTCATGGGGTCTTTTGTATCCACCTGACCAGGCACATTAGGCTTCAATTTAATGTTTCATTTGAAAGATGGCAGCTTTAGCAATGCAGCACTCCTTGGTGTCAGTCTAGATCATGTGGTCAAGTCCATTTGCTACAAATTTCGGGTCTGCTGTAGATACCTTTCCTGGTTCAGTGGTGTCAGTCGCCCAGCCACCGTGTAAGCAATCCCGCATCTCTTGCAGTCTGGAGTTGAATTGTATTTATCCAATACTGTAGCCCAGGGGTTGTAACAATGTGAGCCCTTGACATATGAACTGAATATTATAATCTCATGTCTGCCTCCATGTGTGCTTCTCCAATATTTTCATAGGTGGTACTCACTTCATATGACAATGGCTCACATTGTTACAACCCTACCATTGGCAGATACCATAATTGCATCTGCCTAGGCCCCACACTCTGAAATTCCCTCCCTGAACCCATTTGCCTTGCCAATTGCGAATTGCAAATCTCCACAAGTTGCTGGCCGATTTGTGCTGCTCTGCTGTTAGCCTCAAGAAGACGGCAGCTTGCCCTTAACCTCCGCCCGAGTTTCATGAAGTTGCTGCATTTGCATATCAATTGCCAATTAAACTCTCTACTGAAAGTGAGGGCTGGAACTTAACAACATAGGTACCATTTTCACAGAATGAGAAATTTACAGCACAAAAGGAGGCCGTTCGGCCATTGTGTCTGCGCCGGTCGAAAAAGAGCTATCCAGCCTAATCCCACTTTCCTGCTCTTGGTCCTTAGCCTTGTAGGTTAAGGCACTTCAAGTGCCAATCCAAGTATTTTTAGATGCACTGAGGGTTTCTGCCTCTACTACCCTTTTAGGCAGTGAGTTCCAGACCCCCACCACCCTCTGGGTGAAAAAAGTTCTTCTGTCTGCCACATTCAGCCAACCTCCAAAGACAGATTATCTGCTTACTTCTTTTCTTTAGCTGTTTGTGGGACTTTGCTGCATCCAAATTATTTGCTGCACCAGCCTATATAACATACTTCAAAAGTAATATATTGGTTGCAAAAAGCTTGGGGAGGTCCTGAGGATGTAATAAGATGCAATGTAAAACACCTCGGAACATCCAGAGGTTAGGAAAGACCATAATTGCTGTGTATGTACCTTTAAGAGAATAACTGGTCTCAGACTGCAGTACCGGCAGTGACCACCCCTGTATAAAAGGCGCTAGAGAGCCTCTGTTTGTTAGTTTTCACTATTGACTTCCACCAGTAAAGACTTGTTTGTTTTCACTCCTGCTGGTCTGTGTCTCAATCATTCACGGACTTAACATTGGCGACGAGTAAGAAACGAACTTACCTGCAACTCGGCAGCACCTCAGACGACGTTGTTGAAGGTCGGAGCCAGAAGAAAGAAAAAAAAATTGAGTCCAAAGAAACTCGAGAAACGGGCGTCGGCCGTCAATCATCGGTTTGAAAACTTGCAGGAGAGACTGTCAAGAGCCAGGTTCGGTTCACCAGTCTGTGGTTTCCCAGCTAGTCGGGCTGGTGGCAGGTAGTGCTCTGATCCTTCCTGGGCTGCGGCGGGCTGAAGCTCGATCGGGTGCCTTTTCAACGGGGCCGGGCAGCGAGTCGGGAGGCAAAGAGAGAGAGAGAGGGTGGAGCACACAGGGCGCGGCTGGTGCTTCGAAGCCGGGCAGCGTTCGGACCGAAGAAGAGGGAGGGAAGTGTCCCAGAGGGTCCGCTCGACGACAGGAAAATAATAAAAGTAAAAGAATCAATATTTAACGCGCAAGAAACCGTGGAAAGCAGCGCTAACAACAGCGGGTAAGAAGGCAAAGCGCAGGAGGCGCCATTTTGTTAAATCGGGGAAGAAGGCAAAGCGCGGGAGGCACCATTTTAGATTTGCAAGATGCCGAAGACTGGCTGCATCACTGCTTTTGATAATACATTAGAGGACTGGACCACGTATGTGGAAAGAGTCGAGGTATATTTCGAGGCAAACGAAATAGCGGAGGGGAAAAAGGCACCGATATTGCTAAACTTAATGGGTGCTAGAACGTACGGCCTATTGCGGGACCTGATTACTCCAGCCAAACCGAAGGCGAAGAGTTTTAACGAAATTGTTGCTGTCCTACAGGAACACTTAAACCCTGCACCGCTGTTGATAGCAGAAAGACTTAAATTCCACAGGAGAACTCAGCACAAAGATGAGAGCAATGCTGAGTATCTTACAGAACTACGCAAGCTATCAAAGCACTGCCAGTTTGGAGCAGGACTGGCAGATATCCTACGGGACAAATTTGTCTGTGGACTCCTGAGTGAAGGAACACAGAAGAAGTTACTCTCAGAAAAAGAGCTGACGCTAGATAAGGCTTTCAGCGTGGCAGTATCGTATGAAGCAGCAGCCAGGGGAGCTGCAGAAATTCAACAAAAACCACAGGAATACGGCACCCACGAAATGACACGGGGATTTGCAAAATGTTATCGCTGCAGCAGAACTAACCATGACCAGAAGGACTGCTGGTCCAAAGACAAAATATGCAGACAATGTGGGAAGATTGGACACATTGCATGAGTTTGCAGGTCTGGGAAGAAGACCAGCGACAACAAAAAGGCTACTAAGGAACCGTACAAGAAAGTACAAAAGATGACGGACAGTAGTTCCGAAGACCAGATGAACGATAGTGAATCCGAGAACAGGAGACTAAGCTGTCTCAAACTTCACAATGTAATCGCAAAAGAGGATCACCGAACCATTTGGGTCGCCCTCACGATAACAGGGTCCCAAGTTAAAATGGAATTGGATACAGGATCAGCGCTAAACGTCATGAATCGACGAGACTACGAGCGGCTATTTTCACACATAATCTTGAGAGAGACATCCATCGTCTTGACGACGTATACGGGGCAAAAAGTATACCCCAGAGGAAAAATAAGGGTGCCTGTCGAATACAATGGCAAGAAAATACAGAAATTGTATCTCTACATACTGCCAAATGGTGGACCACCGTTATTGGGATGGGAATGGATCAGGAAGATAAACTTGGATTGGCATTCCATTCATGCAATGACGGTGGATGGTAAAAAAGATGAAGACATCACTCCTGGACGATTGTCAACAATCTTAGCTAACGCCAAAGAGGTATTTCAACAAGAACTGGGCACGCTTAAAGGCGTAACCGCCTCGATAAAAATAGAAGAGAATGCAGTTCCCAAGTTTTTCAAAGCAAGACCGGTACCATATGCAATTCGCCCAGCCGTCGAGGCAGAGCTGGAGAATCTGGAGAAGGCGGGCGTGTTGTCCAAGGTCGACTGGAGCGAGTGGGCGACACCCATCGTTCCTGTCATGAAGAAAACGTTAAGCAATAAGTCCGGAGAGCCAAGGAAGATTCGCATCTGTGGGGATTTCAAGGTGACGGTGAACCCTGTCCTTCACACAGTACAATATCCTCTTCCAAGGATAGAAGACATCTTCGCCTCACTGTCTGGAGGGAAGCGTTTTACAAAAATTGACCTAGCACAAGCATATTTGCAGATGGAGGTTGAAGAGTCCTCTAGGAAGTATCTCACGATAAACACTCACAAAGGTCTTTACCAGTATCATCGATTGGTATTCGGAGTAGCATCGGCTCCGGCGATATGGCAAAGAGCGATGGAACAAGTCCTGCAAGGGATTCCGGGGACTCAGTGTTACTTGGACGACATCCTTGTAAGAGGTGAAGATGACAGTGAACACCTTAACAACCTAGAACAGGTGCTCACTAGACTACGGGAACATGGGCTGCGAGCCAACCGCCCCAAGTGCGAATTTTTTAAGAAACAGATATCGTATTGTGGCCACGTGATTGATGAAGAGGGGTTACATAAGTCCCCTGACAAAATTGAAGCGGTTGTTAAGGCCCCAGCGCCTGAAAATGTGTCGCAACTGAGGTCATTCCTCGGATTGGTGAATTACTATCATAAGTTTTTGCCGAATTTGTCGACAATTTTGCACCCACTGAACGCCCTGCTACGAACGGGGGTAGCATGGAAATGGAGCGATGATTGTAAGCGTGCCTTTCAGAAGAGTAAGGACTTAATCACTTCAAGGGAAGTATTGGCTCACTACAACCCAGCACTGCCGATCAGACTGGCGCGTGATGCGTCTCCCTACGGCATTGGGGCGGTACTGTCACATAAGTTCCTTGATGGGTTAGAGAGGCCGATAGCTTTTGCGTCACGCTCGTTAACTTCTGCCGAGCGTAACTACGCTCAGATTGACAGAGAGGCCCTCAGCCTAGTGTGGGGGGTGAAGAAGTTCAATCACTACCTGCACGGTCAAAAATTTACTCTACTAACCGATCATCAACCTCTTGTCTCCATTTTCAACCCTCAGAAGGGCGTACCGATAATGACGGCACAACGGCTGCAGAGATGGTCCCTTTTTCTAGGGGCACACCAATGTGACATCGAATACAAAGGAACTAAACAGCATGGAAATGCTGATGGATTGTCACGCCTACCATTGCCGACGGTGGAAGAAGAAGAACTTGCAGTGGATCCAATGGAGTTATTCCACTCGACCATAGTCGAATGTCTCCCTGTGATGAATGCAAACATAGAAAACGAAACATGGAATGACCCGACACTATCACGGGTCTATGATTTAACGGTGAAGGGATGGCCAGCACATGGCGAACCACTGCTGCCAGCATTCTCGCCGAGAAGAGAACAGCTGTCAGTGTGCAGAGGGACCTTGATGTGTGGATCCAGAGTAGTAATTCCACCTAAGTTGACAGATAGAGTACTCAATGAGCTTCATGAGGGTCATCTGGGTGGGGTAAAAATGAAGAACTTAGCCAGAGCGTTTGTGTGGTGGCCGGGAATCGATAGAGAAATTGAAGAGATGACCAAGAGCTGTGCAGGATGCCAGAAGGTCCAAAACGCCCCACCACAAGCTCCTCTGCATCCATGGGAGTGGCCCTCATTTCCATGGCAACGGGTGCACATTGATTTTGCTGGTCCCTTCATGGACTCAATGTTTTTAATTGCGGTGGATGCAGATTCAAAGTGGCCAGAGGTAATAAAAATGTCCTCAACCACCACGGAAAAAACTATCACAGTTTTGCGAACCATATTCGCCAGGAATGGGCTGCCTGAACAGATTTGCTCTGACAATGGACCACAGTTTGTGTCTGAAGAGTTCCGGAGGTTCTTAAAGAACAATGACGTTAAGCATTACACATCTGTCCCATATCATCCAGCCACTAATGGTTTGGCCGAGAGGTTTGTCCAAACTTTCAAGAAGGCTATCAAGGCAATGTGTAATGAAGATATACCCCTACAACACAAGGTGGACAACTTCTTGTTTGCCTACCGGAATGCGACACATGCGGTTACCACCCAAACTCCAGCCATGATGTTCTTCAATCGAAGACTACGATGCCGCTTGGATTTGGTTAAGCCAAACGTCCGAAGAGATGTGGAGAACAGGCAGTTTCAGAATATGAATGAAAGGCCGACCAGGAGTTTTAAGATAGGTCAACCAGTTTTGGCCCGGGACTACCGCACTGAGAAATGGCAGCCAGGAACGATTTGTACACGACAAGGACCTCTGATGTATACCGTGGACGTTGGGGAGAGCATTGTAAGACGCCATGCTGACCAGATTCTAGAGTCACTGGAAAACCTCGACTCCACACCACGATCTGATACACCTGGTAATGAAATTGACGTTCCAATTGCAGCTACCGCAGAACCGGTAATATTGGAAGCAGATGAACCAAACAAAGACATTGATCCCGACGCAACATTGCCAGAAGAACCTGATACCCCAAAGAGGCGTTATCCAGACAGAATCAGGAAGCCTCCTCAAAGACTGAACTTATAATTGCTTAAGCTTAACCAATGTATCTAGCAACAGTAATTGTGATTGTAATTCATTATCATTTAGTTGTTAAATGAATGTTATTTACTGTTTATCTAAAAGGGGAGGAATTGTTGTGTATGTACCTTTAAGAGAATAACTGGTCTCAGACTGCAGTACCGGCAGTGACCACCCCTGTATAAAAGGCGCTAGAGAGCCTCTGTTTGTTAGTTTTCACTATTGGCTTCCACCAGTAAAGACTTGTTTGTTTTCACTCCTGCTGGTCTGCGTCTCAATCATTCATGGACTTAACAATTATATAAATACAAGTTCTTTCTTACATAGATGGAAATTCTTTCTTTAATCCCTGCAACCTCCTTGAGCTTCAATACAAGCTCATCACTCAACTGTGACTGTCTGTGTGGAGTTTGCACATTCTCCCCGTGTTTGCGTGGGTTTCCTCCGGCTGCTCCGGTTTCCTCCCACAGTCCAAAGATGTGCGGGTTAGGTTGATTGGCCATGATAAAAAAAATTGGCCCTTAATATTAGGGGGGATTAAATATGTGGGGTTACGGGGTTACTGGGATAGGGCTTGGGTGGGATGGCTGTCGGTGTAGGGACCGGGTGCTGGGGTTTGGATGATCAGCCATGATCTCGTTGAATGGCGGAGCAGGCTCGAAGGGCCGAATGGCCTACTCCTGCTCCTATCTTCTATGTTTCTATGTTTCAACTCCCTTCTAATCCTTCTTAACGTGGAGTCATAACAATTGTTAACCACAGATCCTTGCATCCAGTAAAAGGTGTCATCCCAGCTCTGTGACCCCTGACCCCAGCACACTTACTTCCTGACCCCAGTCCCACTTACCTGCTCAGCCTTACACATTCATTTTTAGTGATGAGATTTGTGTTCCGGCAATGCCACTCAAATCTCGGGCCCAGAGCGGGAGCAATTTAAACTGTAGAGTCTCATTCATACAGGGAGTAAATTGTTGTTAGAGATTTTTTAAATAACTATTTTTAAATTTTCATTTTTCTCTTACTTTTCTTTTCTGTCTCGTTTCTTTCTCTCTCTTATTGTAATCTTTCTTTCCCTCACTTTATTTCTCTTTCTGTACCTGTTTTGACGTTGAATTCACCCACTCTAACTTACACTTCCTTCTCAGTCCTTGCATTGTTAATTTCACAATCTTTCAGTCTGATTGGTTAAGGAGATATGCAGTTGCTTTCCGTTTTCACTCATGTCCCAGATGCCCTGTTTCACTTGCTATGACATTATCAGCTCGCACTTTCAGCAACTTGTCATGGAAAAATGTTTAAAACCTAAACGTGCAAGGGCAAGTCTAACTAATGGCAGATGCTATTAGATGCCCTGCCACAACAAATTATGGCTGATTGTTAACAAATACAGGAAAACAACAAGAAATTGATGACTTTGCAGACTCTCTGGCTTCCCGTTACAGACACCGTAAGTTCCAGGGACCTCAGTTTGAAAACTTATGCTCTAAAAGGGCTTGGTTGCTGTCTAATCAGTATACTCTTACATTATTATATCTGATAATTGTGTAACAGTGGAAATTATTAACAATAATAATGGAAAGTTTTCAGCACATGTTTCACTGTAGGCTTAGTTATACAGCTTGGCTCACTTGGCTCTCACCTCTGGCTCGAAGGCTGTGTGCAGAGTCTAGGCTGGCACTCTACTGCATTCTTTAGGGAGTGTTGCATTGCCAGATGTGCTAAATTGAGGCCTTGTCTGCCTGTTTTGCTGATTTCGAGTGTTGTTAAAGATCTGATAGCACTATTTGAAGAACAAGAAGAATTTTCTCCCAGTGAGTTGGCCAACATTCTTCCCTGAAGTAATACCAGCCAAAAAAAAAACTCTCTGCTGTTTGTATGAAATTACTGGTGTAGAATGGCTGTCATGTTTGTCTACATATCAACGGGCACTGCACTTTAAAAGTAATTCATTTCTGGAAATATATTGTGATGTTTTGATATGATGAGATGCTTTCCCCCATAATCATTTTGCAAAGTATACAAAGTCATAGCAATGTCCTAACAGATAAGGCACAGAGTCATAACTGCATAAAGCACATGAAGCCCAAACTCCTCTTAGTAAGAAAAAGAACCTATGTACCATCTAGTCAGTCTGTCTGCCATTTTCTCATTCCATGGACATATATGTATATGTATATAATGTGCTAAAATGGAAGACGGCTGTTAATTCCAGCAAACACCAATCTGTGAAAGCTTTCAGCTTCTCCCAAGCTATTTTAATCAATCTAGTGATATAATCTAACCTGAGAATAAAACTTAGTACTCTATTCCCTTACGTATTCAACCTTGTTCTAGAAACTCCTGATCACCAATCTTAATCTTGTCTTGACCAGCAGGCTCACTACGTCATACCCTCTATCCACTTTCTGGTCGCTGCAGTTATGCTGCATAATTGCTGAATCATTGACTTGACCATTGCCTTCTAAAGATAAAGTAACATAATAGAGCCAAGCTTAATTTCAGGTGGTTGGCAGGCAGGCGGTGGGTGGAGCTCGTTGGCTGCCCAGCCGTTGTTGCTGATGTGAGACCTGAGGCCCAGGCTCTATTTACATGCCTTCTGTGAGCTGCAGGAGCCAAGCGGGCACCCTGCTGAAACTCCCGAGTTATCAAAGGGCAGGAAATCAGCTGGCTCCCTGCTGAGCTGACTGTCTGGTCCATTCTTGGGGTGAAGGACGATCCCGGGGGGAGGGGTGTCTCAGTTGGGCTGGCAGCAGGCCTGTGTTTTTTTTTCATGGCTCCAAAAGGAGCACTCCTGCTCCCACAAAAAGCAATGAAACATTGTCCGGGTTGTAGTGTATGTACTTTGCAGAAGGAACTATATTCTGCAGCCCCTGTATACTGCAGTAACAGTAGTGACCACCCCTGTATATAAGCCTGTGTAGTAACTTTGCATAGCAGTTCCAGTTTTGTCTCCACTCAGTAAACACCTGTTGTAACCAGCTCCTGCAGTCCGCGTCTCAATTACACACGGACATAATACTGGCGACGAGCAGATCCGAACTTACCTACAGTCTGCACCACCTCATGGGGATCCATCCCTGAAGCGAAGTTGTCAGAGGTCGAGACCAGAAGAGCGATAGTGAATCCGGGAACAAGAGACTAAGCTGTCTCAAACTTCACAACGTAATCGCGAAAGAGGATCACCGAACCATTTGGGTCACCCTCACGATAGCAGGGTCCCAAGTCAAAATGGAATTGGATACAGGATCAGCCCTGACTGTCATGAATCGACGAGACTACGAGCGGCTATTCTCACACATACCCTTGAAAGAGACATCCATTGTCTTGAAGACATATACGGGGCAGAAAGTATACCCCAGAGGGAAAATAAGGGTGCCTGTCGAATACAACAGCAAAGAAATACAGAAATTGTATCTGTACATACTGCAAGATGGTGGACCACTGTTATTGGGACGTGAATGGATCAGAAAGATAAGTTTAGACTGGCACTCCATTCAGGCACTGACTGTGGCTGGTAAAAAGGATGACGACGTCACACCTGGCAGATTGTCAAAAATCTTAGCTAACGCTGAAGAGGTATTTCATCAAGAACTGGGAACTCTGAAAGGCGTAACCGCCTCGATAAAAATAGAAGAGAATGCAATCCCCAAGTTTTTCAAAGCAAGACTGGTACCGTATGCAATTCGCCCAGCTGTCGAGGCAGAGCTGGAGAATCTGGAGAATGCAGGCGCATTATCTAAGATAGATTGGAGCGAGTGGGCAACACCCATCGTTCCTGTCATGAAAAAAACGTTAAACAATAAGTCTGAAGAGCCAAGGAAGGTTCGCATCTGTGGGGACTTCAAGGTGACGGTGAACCCAGTCCTTCACACAGTACAGTATCCTCTTCCGAGGATAGAAGATATTTTCGCCTCACTATCTGGAGGGAAGCATTTTACAAAAATTGACCTCGCACAAGCATATTTGCAGATGGAGGTTGAAGAATCCTCCAGGAAGTATCTCACGATAAACACTCACAAAGGTCTTTACCAGTATAATCGACTGGTATTCGGAGTAGCATCAGCTCCGGCGATATGGCAAAGAGCGATGGAACAAGTCCTGCAAGGGATTCCAGGGACCCAGTGTTACTTGGACGACATCCTAGTGACAGGTGAAAATGACAGTGAACACCTTGCCAACCTAGAGCAGGTGCTCACTAGACTAAGAGAACACGGGCTACGAGCCAATCGCCCCAAGTGCGAGTTTTTTAAGCAACAGATATCGTATTGTGGCCATATGATTGATGAAGAGGGGTTACATAAGTCCCCTGACAAAATTGAAGCGGTAGTTAAGGCGCCAGCGCCTGAAAATGTGTCGCAACTGAGGCCATTCCTAGGATTGGTGAATTACTACCATAAGTTTTTGCCGAATTTGTCCACAATTCTGCACCCACTGAACGCCCTACTACAAACTGGAGTAGCTTGGAAATGGAGCGATGAATGTAAGCGGGCTTTTCAGAAGAGCAAAGACCTAATCACTTCAAGAGAAGTATTGGCTCACTACAACCCATCATTACCGATAAGACTGGCGTGTGATGCGTCTCCCTACGGCATTGGAGCGGTACTGTCACATAAACTCCTTGATGGTTCAGAGAGGCCGATAGCTTTTGTGTCACGCTCGTTAACTTCAGCTGAGTGTAACTATGCCCAGATTGACAGAGAGGCCCTCAGCCTGGTGTGGGGGGTGAAGAAGCTCAATCACTACCTGCACGGTCAGAAATTTACTCTACTAACTGATCATCAACCTCTTGTCTCCATTTTCAACCCTCAGAAGGGCGTCCCGATAATGACAGCACAACGGCTACAGAGGTGGTCCCTTTTCCTAGGGGCACACCAATATGACATCGAGTACAAAGGAACTAAACAGCATGGGAATGCTGATGGACTGTCGCGCCTACCGTTGCCGACGGTGGAAGAAGCACCTGCAGTGGATCCTGTGGAGATATTCCACTCGACCATAGTCGAATGTCTACCTGTGATGAATGCAAGCATAGAAAAGGAAACACGAAATGACCCGACACTCTCCTGGGTCTATGATTTAACGGTGAAGGGATGGCCAGCACATGGCGAACCACTATTGCCAGCATTCTCGCCGAGAAGAGAACAGCTGTCAGTGTGCAGAGGAACCTTGATGTGTGGATCCAGAGTAGTAATTCCACCCAAATTGAAGGATAGAGTGCTCAATGAGCTTCATGAGGGTCATCTGGGAGGGATAAAAATGAAGAACTTAGCCAGAACGTTTGTGTGGTGGCCGGGAATCGATAGAGAAATCGAAGAGATGACCAAGAGCTGTACAGGATGCCAGAAGGTCCAAAACACCCCACCACAAGCCGCTCTACATCCATGGGAGTGGCCCTCATCTCCATGGCAAAGGGTGCACATTGATTTTGCTGGTCCATTTATGGACTCGATGTTTTTAATTGTGGTGGATGCAGATTCAAAGTGGCCAGAGGTAATAAAAATGTCCTCAACCACCACAGAAAAAACTATCACAGTCTTACGAACCATATTCGCCAGAAATGGGCTGCCTGAACAGATTTGCTCTGACAATGGACCACAGTTTGTGTCTGAAGAGTTCCGGAGGTTCTTAAAGAACAATGGTGTTAAGCATTACACATCCGCCCCATATCATCCAGCCACCAATGGATTGGCTGAGAGTTTCATTCAAACATTCAAGAAGGCTATCAAGGCAATGTGTAATGAAGACATACCCCTACAACACAAGGTGGATAACTTCTTGTTTGCCTACCGGAATGCAACACATGCGGTTACCAACCAAACTCCAGCCATGACGTTCTTCAATCGAAGACTACGATGCCGCTTGGATTTGGTTAAGCCAAACGTCCGAAGAGATGTGGAGAACAGGCAGTTTCAGAATATGAATGAAAGGCCAACCAGGAGTTTTAAGATAGGTCAACCAGTTTTGGCCCGGGACTACTGCACAGAGAAATGGCAGCCAGGAACGATCTGCACACAGCAAGAACCCCTAATGTATACCGTGGATGTTGGAGAGAGCATTGTAAGACACCATGCTGACCAGATTCTAGAGTCACTGGAAAACGTCAATTCCACACCACGATCTGATACACCTGGTGATGAAACCGAAGTACCAATTGCATCTACCTCAGAATCGGTGATATTGGAAACAGACGAACCAAACAACGACGTTGATCCCGAATCAACTTTGCCAGAAGAACCTGATACCCCAAAGAGGAGTTATCCAGACAGAATGAGGAAGCCTCCTCAAAGACTGAACTTATAATTGCTTAACTTCAGCTAATGTATCCAGCAACTGCAATTGTAAATATGTTATTTAATTATTAATCGAATGTAATGTACTGCTTAGCTAAAAGGGGAGGAATTGTAGTGTATGTACTTTGCAGAAGGAACTATATTCTGCAGCCCCTGTATACTGCAGTACCAGTAGTGACCACCCCTGTATGTAAGCCTGTGTAGTAACTTTGCATAGTAGTTCCAGTTTTGTCTCCACTCAGTAAACACCTGTTGTAACCAGCTCCTGCAATCCGTGTCTCAATTACACACGGACATAATACGGGTTACTTTCTGAGCTGCCTCCAGGGGGATTGAAACAGATGGGTGCTCTAGGCCCTACCTAAGATGGTGACGTCCAGAACTCCAGCATAAACAGAGTGGTAAGTGACCCAATGTCATTTTTGGACTATTATTGCCCCTGTTTACGCCGGGTAGACTGAGTTAAAATCAGTCCTATTGTGTCTCATCTGCCATAGTCAGGAACGCACAGAGATGACTAATACTAGAGCCATTAGGGTGCATCTGCAATGCTTTGATGTTACGTTTTTGCTTTATCTATATTTATCTATTAATCTAAACCTGAATGGAGTAATTGAGTTCAAATTCAGTTTGAATTAGCCTCAATTAAAATAATTTTTGTTTCAGAGAACTGTTTTTGTTCTTTAAAGGGCTAAAGACATTGTACATGCACAGTCTGGCACCCAGTTCTCTGGGTTCTCTTTGCCTGCGCTGTTGGGTTTGATTTTTGGCCATAAAGTCAGTATTTATTTTTCTGGAGTGTAAAGTGGTTACCTTGGGGATGAAAGTGGGCTCTGTAGTGCCCATTTTTTGCATGCTACGAGGCCTCAAACTATGAACATGGCATCCATAATGCAGGCGCACCTAACGACTGTCAGCAGCATGCAGAGCAGGCAGGTCATGATGTCAATCAGCCAGTTTGGAGCTTCATGCTCCAGCTTACACCCTCTCAAACTTGCAGGAAAAAGTTTAATGATCTCACATGAGTCATCTAGGTCTGGAGTGTGTCTTCAAATGCCATATCCTACCAACTGCACCACTAGCCTCATCCACTGCTCAATTCACTACAGCCCCATTACTCTCCTACTTACAATCAATCAGGACTCACATCTAATGTAGTGGCACTCCGTAGTTTTCAATATGCAGCCACTAAGCTTTAGCTTTGAGGCTTTTAGCAATGAGTAGACGCGTGTCAAAATAAAATGTTCCAAAACGTAACTTTGTCTTTTAACTGTTTACTGTAATACATTTCAAACAGGATTTCAAAGTAAAACACATTTAAACACGGTCAAAAACTGTATTGCTCCACAGCCATCAAAGCTTCTACCTTTCCTCGCCTCGTGGTGCTTGAACTGTAAAAATGGCTGGATATATCATGTGACAAGCTTAAGGACTATACCATTGGAGCAAGAATAAAGGGAGTCTCTCAGACTATACTATTGGAACAAGAAAAGAGGGGGTTTCTCAATACAATAAGTCAGTCAGGTAAATTAACTATATTATACTAGAATATGCATCAATAATAAACAAATGTACATACATACTGTACCATAATATTTAACCAATATTTTAAGGTATTTTCTTTCTTCTTTACACTTTCTTAAACTTTCATGACTCTTACATTCCGGCCCCTAATTGACTAGGCCCATGAAGCATAGCAATTACTCAAACATTCTTAAGAGTCATAAACTAATGAGTTCACATATTTACAATATAAATGCCCCCTTCCTTTTTTTTTGTTCGGGAACCTTTCATGCTGCTTGTTGTAGCAGGCAGAGCTTTGTGATCGGTCTTTCCAGGGTACTGGTCTTGGTTTGCAGACAAACGCGACGAACAACGCCTCTGGGGTCTGGCATGGTCTTAATTATTTTTCCCATCAACCAAGAATTTCTGGGGGCTGAATCATCCACGATTAAGACGATGTCTCCGACAATGAAGTTTCTCTTTACTTTGGACCATTTTTGACGCTCCTGCAGCAGAGGTAAATATTCTCTTGTCCATCTCGTCCAGAAAAGGTCTGACATATACTGAATTTGCCTTCACTTCCGACGTGCATACAGATCTTCCTTTTTGAAGACTCCCGGGGGCATGACTGGTTGTGTTTTCAACAACAACAGGTGGTTCGGGATCAGGGCTTCGAGGTCATTGGGATCATCAGATGTCTTAGTTATCGGTCAGTCATTAATGATGGCTTCAACCTCACACAGAACGGTTTGAAGTCCCTCGTCGTCAAGCATTTGCAGCTTCAGTACAGAACTGAGTAGTTTTCTTACGGTGCGTATCTGTCTTTCCCAGACACCTCCGTGGTGGGATGCAGCCGGTGGATTGAAGATCCACTTAATTCCTGTTTGCATCATGGCTTCCTGTATTTTGAGCTGATTCCAACCTTCAATAGCTTCCCATAGTTCTCTCTCTGCTCTGACAAAATTAGTGCCATTATCAGAACGCATAATGGACACCTGTCCTCTTCTACAGACAAAGCGCCGCAGGGCATTAATACAGGAATCAGTGTCAAGCGTGTGTGCCACCTCAATATGAACTGCTCTGATAGTCAAACAAGTGAAAAGCACACCATATCTCTTGACAAGGCTCCGTCCTCACTTTCCCTCGAAAGGCCCGAAATAGTCCACCCCTACGTTTGTAAATGGGGGCTTGTCTGGTAACAAATGGTCTTCAGGCAGGTCTGCCATTTTCTGCTCCCCAGCTTTAGCATGTAACCGTCTGCAAACAATGCATTCAGAGAGTATTTTTCTTATTACAGAATTAGCTCCTGGAATCCAGCATCTTTGTCTTAGCTTCGCAAGCACGTGGTTCCTCCCACTGTGTCCAATACTCTGGTGTATATGCTGAAGAATGAGAGTAGCAACCCGGAGGTCCTTAGAAAGGATAGCAGGATGCTTGGCCTCCTCTGGCATAGCAGATTTGTTTAGTCGCCCTCCCACCCTCAGTACTCCATCTTGGAGTGTAGGGTCCAGCTTGTAGATATGACTACCTTTCTTGATTGGAGTATTTCGCTGTAAAGCTTCGATTTCTTCTGGATATCTTCGTCTCTGACTGAAGCAAACTATCTCCATCTCAGCCTTGGCCAAATCCTCCATGGTCAGTGAATTCTTACCCAATGTGATCTTGTGCTGGTGCATATACTGCTGTAGAAGCATTCTCTGCTTATCAGGGTTACTTTCAGACTGACTGATAGTGGCTCGATACCTTTTTCTCTTACTGCTCAGGTGTAGCAGCAACTCTTTCAGCTTTAGAAACCATGCAACTGCTTTCCTCAACTGGTGCCATCCTGAGAAATGGTTAACAAGCTTGTTCACTGTGTCAAAGTTCTCTTTCGTAGTTATGAGATTTGCTGTGACTGATCTCTTGACTTCGACGTCGTCTTCAGCAATCTGACTTGGTATATCTGGTCTTTGTGGCCATGATCTCTGTTTCCAGCAGATAACTTGGGCCTTGTATCCAAGTTTCACTCCTCATGAAGTTTTCAGCCTTCAATCCCCGTGAGGCTTGATCTGCTGGGTTTAATGAGGTGTTTACATACCTCCACTAAGATGGTTGTGTAGCTTCTCTAATGGATGAGATTCTGTTTGCTACGAAGGTCTTGAAGCGTATCTTCTCATTCTCTATACACTTCAGCACCGCCGTGCTATCCGTCCAGAAGACAGATTCTTCTAGTGGGAACTGCAACTCTTTCCGCATCACCTTGTCAACTTTAACTGCAACAACCGCTGCCGTCAACTCCAGTCTCGGGATGGTGACCTGCTTCAGCAGAGCCACCCTGGATTTCCCCATGAGGAAGGAACAATGTTTCTGGCCCTGTTGATTTGTCAGCAAGAGGTAAGTAGCCGTGCCATAGCCGTCCTCACTGGCGTCCGAGAAATGATGTAGTTGAGCCGTCTTTGTAACTCCAAAACTCACAGGCTTGATGCATCTGCTGACGTTGAAGCTAGAAGGTTGTTGCAAATCTGTCAACCATCTGAGCCATCTCTGAGCTTGACCTTCTGGGATATCTTCATCCCAGCCTCTCTTGTCTCTACACAGCTCTTGTAGGATCAGCTTCACCGGCAGAATGAGTGGTACCAGGAATCCAAGAGGGTCGTAGATGGAACTGACCATGGAGAGAATCCCTCGTCTTGTGGATGGTCTTTCGTTCACCATTATTCTGAAGTTGAACGTGCCTGACTCAATGCACCATTGTACACCAAGAGCTCTCTCGATAGGAAGGACATCGTGGCTCAGGTCCAGATCTTTGACTTCAGTGGCTCTTTCCTTTTCTGGGATAGAAGCTAGAACTGCTCTGCTGTTGCTTATCCACTTAGTCAGATGGAATCCTCCATTCGAACACAGAGTTCTAAGGTCTCTTGACAGTGCAATGGCATCGTCTTCTGTTGATACGGACTTCAGACAGTCATCGACGTAAAAGTTTCTGAAGATTGTCTCCACAGCCTCTGATGGTGCCTTGCCTTTGCCATCTTCTGCAGTCTTTCTGAGAGTGTAGCTTGCACAGCTGGGAGATGATGTGGCTCCGAACAAGTGCACGGCCATTCTACATTCCACCGTAGCTTGACTGACATCGCCATCTGGCCACCAAAGGAAATGCAGAAGATCAGCATCTTCATCAGGGACTCTGACTTGGTAGAACATTGATTCTATATCTGACATCATGGCAACGAGCTCTTGTCTAAACCTCGTCAAGACACCAATGAGGGTATTAGTAAGATCAGGACCTTGAAGCAGCTGGTCGTTCAGTGAAGTTCCTCTGAATGAAGCGGTGCAGTCAAACACTACATGAATCTTTTTCTTCTTTGGGCGATACACACCGTGATGAGGAATATACCAGACCCTTCCATCTTCTCTGTTCAACTGTTCCTCGGGCACTTTTACAGCATAGCCTTTCGCTATGATGTTTCTCATGAAGCCTTTGTAGTCCTCGTGAAAGTCGGGGTTCTTGTTCAGCTTTCTCTTTGGACTGATGGCGCGCTGCTCTGCTATGCAGCGATTGTTCGGCATCTTCGCGGTCTGTCTTCTCAGTGGCAAACCAATGTGATAGTGGCCATCAATGAACTGTGTAGACCTTGTCATCAAATCCATGAACTGATTGTCTTCTTGTGACATCTCTGTCTTTTCCTCACAGCTGCGTTCTGAGAAGTCTGCGTTGAACTATTGTATCAACAGCTCTTCAATGCTTGCGATAGAGATGCGATTAACTGTGACATTTTGTCGTTCCTCCTTGTTCGACTTGTTGCCATCATCTCTCTTTACCGGTCCATTGACTACCCATCCAAGGGCTGTCCTGACGGCGTAGGGTCCATCATCCTTGCTGTTTATCACCTGCCATGGCTCCATAGTTTTGTAAGCATTGGTTCCAATTAATAGGCCAATTTCTGCTACAATGTATGGGAGACGCACCTTTCCCAGGTAAGGCCATCTCTCCACATCCTTCTGCAGGGCTAAGTTCCCTATTTTAACAGGAATCTCCCTCTGTGTGAAAACATTAGGCAGGTCTATGAAATCCTTCTCTTCAAGTCCACACACTTCTAAGTCTGACAGGATGTAACTTTGCACTGACTTCTCATGACCCATGGTGCGTAATAGGATTTCTGTTCTTCTGCCTCTAACGTTCAGCTGTCGCATGAGTGTTTCTGTGCAGAACGTTGCTGAACTACCTGGATCTATGAAGGCGTAAGTCTCGACAAACTTCTCACTCCTCTTAGACTTGATCTTTACAGGTACAATGGCAAGAATACAATCACTATCACCGGCCCCAGTGAATCCACAAGTCTCTTGTTCTAGCGACACCAGAGCACTTGAAACAACCTTCTCGTCTTTGTTGTTTTCTTCACTCTTCTTAGAGACTTGTTCTTCTTTATGGATATGCAGCAGACTGGGATGTTTCCGAGTGCATTCTCTGCATGTTGTTCTTTGCTTACAGTTTCTACTCAGGTGCCCCTGAGAAAGACATCCAAAACATAGGCCATTGTAGTTCAGAAATTCAATTCTGTCTTTATGTGGCTGTGCTTTGATGTCACTGCAGAAATCCAATGTGTGATTCTTCTGGCAGAATAAACGTGGCTTCTGAAAGGCATTAGCAGGCGTCACTGTGCTGCTCCTTTTGGGAGATGAGATCTGAGACTTTTCTTCTCCAGCTTGAGTGACGATAGTTGCAAAGCTGCTTCCCTTGGAACCACTTTTCCTGAGAGTCTTTGATTCAGCAGGCTTGGCTTTCACTCTTCCATCAGTAGTTGGGCTGACATCCTGGATGTTTCCGAACAATGGGCCCATAGCAACTTTAGCCTGTTTGTCTATGAAATTCACTAAGTCTGCAAACCTGGCTCTACCTTTCCGTCTCTCCATTATCTCAAAGGCTGTTCCTCTCCATTTTTCTCTCATCCTGTAAGGAAGCTTAGAGATGATGATTCTCATAGTCGTAGGATTGTCCATCTCTTCCATGAATTCAACATCCTCCATGGTGTTGCGACATCCTATGAGAAAAAGAACATATGTGTTCAATGCCTCTCCATCCTCCGATCTGATCTGTGGCCACTTAATAGTCTTTTCAATATATGCAGTGGCTATCTTCAGCTCGTTACCATAGTGCTCCTGAAGCAACTTCCTGGCTTCTAGGTATCCCCGGTCCGGTCTCATGTGTTCACAGCTTCTGACCAGGTCTTGTGGTTTACCACTGGTGTACTGTTCCAGGTAGTACAACTTATCACTGCTGCTCTTTGTTTTGGAGTCAATGGCTTGTTCGAAGGATCTGATGAAGGGCTTATACTTGAGTGGGTCGCCTTGGAACAATGGTATGTCTCTTTGAGGGAGTTGAAACAGACTCTGGTGTTTTACAAACATTTCTGTAATTTAGTTCTGACGCTGCATCACTCGGTATAGGCTTCTCTCTGTGTCTTCAGGCCTCTGGTGGTCATCAGCAGGGTCTAGTCTAGACCGTCTGATGTGTGGGGCAGCAGCACGTGCTCCTGTTAGTGGAGAGGCCTCTCTTCTATGCTGTAATGCCAGGAGATGGTCTTCAGACTCTCTTTTAACTCTTGAAGGTGCCCTGGATCCAACTCTGTGTGACACCATTGACTGGCAGTAGTCATTCATGCCACCCTGTGAGCCTTCATAATCTTCAAACACTCTCAACTTGGCATTTGAGACCGCAATAGCTGTTTTTAGCTCCAGCTGTTCTTTCTTAGCCTTCAGTTGGGCCTGCAGTTGGGCTTGCAGTTGGGCCTGTTGGGCCTGTTGGGCCTGCAGTTTGGCCTCTTCCCATTCAAGAGCTTGCTTCTCCACTAAAGATGCTGCGCGCGCCATCAACGCTGCCCGTTCAACCTCTTCTCTCATGCGCTGCGACGAGCATGTGGTAGAAGCGACTGACCTGTGTCCAGTAACAGAGCTACCTTCTTTTCGATTTTTGCTCAGTCTGGCTGAAATCTCTGAAATGCTGTCATCTGGTCCGACTTCATCATCATCTTTATCTTTCTCTGCTGTATCAGCATCTTGGTGAATCTTCAACATCCACTGTTCTGTGACCTTGACATAGTCCTTAATGTTAGACGATTTAAGATCAAACCAGTTGTGCTGATCAGTGTTTCCCTCATCTTCAGACAAAAGTGCTAATACATCTTCATTGAGTACAGTAAATTCTTCATACAACTTGGAGAAATCATAATGCATTATGTCTTCAACTTTCTCAATATTAGCATTATCTTCCATGAGACAATCAATTACCTTCATTTTTCCAGTTACCTCCTTGCACCTATGTGTCTATGTAACTTCTCTTCCATTGCCTTTGGGGTAAGTTTTACTTCCCTCTTTTGGTCAACAATCCTTTGTACAGCCGGGGGAAGCCCCTCACGGCTCCATGAGGCGGGGGCCATTTTACCCGCAGCTCTTATCTAGCTTCTGAATAGAATGAACAAGGCAAGTAACAGTCACTGTACCTTCGCTTTCTTATATTGCCATCTGGCTCCGTGACTGTTAGATCCGTGATTCTGAGAGTATGATGTTTTTCAATAACCACACGGATGCTGTAACTTACCTCAATGACACCTCTCATGGCCACAGGTTCGCCAGTATACGTCTTTAGCACAATGTTTGTTGGCTGAAGGGTAAGATGCTTTCGCATTTTGTTGTAGACAGTGTCTGAAACAAGGGACACAGCCGCGCCTGTGTCCACCTCCATCCGCACTGATTGTCCCTCCACCAGTGGTGACACCCAGTAGCCATTTGAACCACCTGCAACCGTCAGTATATGCACCTCTTCCTCCTCAGAGGTGTCGCTCCCCTCTGTTTTGCTTGTTCCATCATACTGCACTGAATGAACACTCTTTTTCCTCTCTTGTCCAAATACAGACATTTTGCTTCCATGCTTCCCAGCTCTGTCTGTTCTTTTTTTACCTCTACAGGCGCGTTCAATGTGATCCTTTTTGCCACAATTTCGGCATTCCAGCTCCGTACACCAGCAGTCATTAGCGTGATGGCCCGTTTTCCCACAATGGTAACCTGTGCCGTTCCGCGCACCTTTAGGCTCAGACGACACCTTGTGAACTCTCCCTGTTGAACTCAACTGGTGAGCCTCCTTTTCCGCCATCTCCATGGAGACACTAACTTCAATGGCCTTTTCAAGAGTAAGGTTGTCCTCAGTAAGAAGGCGCTTCTGTGTGACTGCATTTTGCAGACCACACACAAGTCTGTCTCTAATGGTGTCATTCAGCACCTCCTTGAACTGGCAGTGTTCCGAACACCTTTTTAAAGCAGCAATAAACATCGTCACTGATTCCCCCTCCTCTTGATTCCGTTTGTGAAATCTAAATCTCTCAGCAATAACCAGAGGTTTTGGTGAAAAATGTGCTCCAAGAATTTCCACTAGTTGCTTATATGTTTTAGTTCCTGGCTCATCTGGCTGCACGAGGCTGCGAAGTAGATTGAAAGACTTCGGCCCGATTACACACAAAAAGGTAGGCACGACCTTTTCATTTGCCACCGCATTCGCCAATACAAAATAGTCAAAACGTTCTGTATATGCGCTCCATTGCTCCACATTTTCATCAAAATCACTGATGTTTCCTAATATAGTAGCCATCTCACGTTTCAAATTAAATTTTCTGTTTACTCACTGCACCCGTAACGTACGCAGATTCATCTGCTCCTCATTGCCACTTGTTGTGTCGGTACCTTTCTACCTAGACACAATTTAGGACTCAGAACTCAGAGGTTCAAACATGAAGTGCTTTATTGGAAGGAAAGGAAGTTCTGGGAAGTTCCAAACAAAGAGAGCTAAACTTAACCGAGAGAATACCCAACCATTTATCTCCTGTGACAGCGCCACCACAGGTGGGAGGAGAACACACAATAGAACACACAATATATAACAATGGAGAGGAGGGCCACTCCCATGGGTGTAGAGGGGCATGTGGTGGTGCAATTTGGACCTTCTGGCATCCTGAGCAGCTCTTGGTTAGGTCTTCGATTTGTTGATCGATTCCCGGCCACCACACATAAGCCCTAGCAAGGCTTTTCATTTTCACTCCCCCCAGATGACCTTCATGAAGCTCATTTAGCATTCTCTCCCTTAACTTGGGTGGAATCACCACTCTGGATCCACACATCACTGTCCCCTGGCATACTGACAGCTGTTCTCTTCTGGATGAGAATGCTGGCAACAGTGAGTCGCCATGTGTTGGCCATCCTCTCACCGTCAAATTATATACCCGAGACAGCGTCGGATCATTGCGGGTCTCCTTCTCTATATCCGCGTTCGTTACTGGCAATCGTTCAATTATTGATGAATAAAATATCTCGATAGGGTCCACTGCTGGTGCTTTCTCCACAGTAGGCAATGGCAGGCGCGATAGCCCATCAGCGTTTCCATGCTGTTTCGTGCCTTTATATTCTATTTCATATTGATTCGCCCCTAGAAACAGGGATCATCTTTGTAACCGTTGTGCAGTCATCACTGGAACGCCCTTCTTAGGATTAAAGATGGAGACAAGTGGTTGGTGGTCAGTCAGCAAGGTGAACTTCTGCCCATGCAGATAGTGGTTGAATTTTTTTACTCCCCTTACTAGGCTGAGGGCCTCCCTGTCAATCTGCGGGTAGTTGCGCTCGGCTGAGGTTAGTGACCGAGATGCAAAGGCTACTGGCCTCTCCAACCCGTCTGGGAATATGTGCGACAGCACCGCTCCAATACCATAGGGTGATGCATCACATGCCAAACGAATTGGTAGTGCTGGGTTGAAATGGGCCAACACCTCTTTTGATGTGATCAATTCTTTACACTTCTGGAAAGCTCGTCTACGTTTGTCATTCCACTTCCATGGTACCCCTGTTTGCAGTAGGGTGTTAAGTGGGTGTAATACCGTGGCCAAATTTGGTAAGAACTTATGGTAGTAGTTTACCAGCCCGAGGAACGACCTCAGTTGTGACACATTTTTCGGTGCTGGAGCCTTGACTACTGCCTCAATCTTTTCAGGGGACTTATGTAACCCCTCTTCATCGATGACGTGGCCACAATACGAGATCTGCTTCTGGAAAAACTCGTACTTGTGGCGATTAGCTTGTAGCCCATATTCCTTTAATCTGGTGAGCACCTTCTCCAAGTTGGCCAGGTGATCACTGTCATTTTCGCCCATGACCAGGATGTCGTCCAAATAACACTGGGTCCCTGGAATCCCTTGCAGGACTTGATCCATCGCCCTTTGCCAAATAGCCAGAGCCGATGCTACCCCGAACACCAGCCAGTTGTATTGATAGAGACCTTTATGAGTGTTAATCATAAGGTATTGTTTCGAGGCTTCTTCTACCTCCATTTGCAAGTACGCCTGGGCTAGATCAATTTTGGTGAAGCGTTTACCTCCAGATAGCGAGGCAAAAATATCCTCAATTTGTGGAAGCAGATATTGTACTGTGTGAAGGACTGGGTTCACTGTCACCTTAAAATCCCCACAGATGCGGACCTTCTTTGGTTCCCCAGGCGTATTACTCAACGACCTCTTCATTACAGGAACAATGGGTGTAGCCCACTCGCTCCAGTCTACTTTGGACAGTACTCCTGAACGTTCCAACCCTTCCAGCTCTGCTTCGACAGCTGGTCTGATCGCATAAGGCAATGGTCTGGCCTTAAAAAACTTTGGGCTTGCATTTTCCTCTATTTTAATCGTTGCTGTTATGCCTTTTAGTGTTCCGAGTCCCTCCTGGAACACTTCTTTTGCGTCAGTTAGCATTTTTGACAGTCGTCCAGGTGTGATGTCGTCATCCTTTTTGGCCTCAACCTTCAGTGCCTGTATGGATTGCCAATCTAATTGTATCTTCTGGATCCATTAACGTCCTAGTAGTCGTGGTCCTCCATCTGGCAATACATATATGTCCATTTTAGGTATTTCCTGGCCTTTATATATCACTTTCACCCTTATTTTTCCTTTGGGGTAGACTTTTTGCCCCGTGTACGTCTTCAAGACAATCTCTGCAGCTTTCAAGGGTATATGTGAAAATAGCCGCTTGTAGTCCCTTTGGTTTATGACTGTTAGGGCTGATCCTGTGTCCAATTCCATTTTCACTTGGACTCTGTCTATCTTGAGTGTAACCCAGATAGTCTGGTGATCCTCCATTTTGTTTACCTTATGTAGTTTCAGACAACCCAGCTCCTTGCTTCCGGAGTCTGTGTCACTTTTCTGTTCGTCTGAACTACTGTCCATCACCTTGTGTACCTTTTTGTACTTCTCCTGTGGAGATTTCTTACTGTTGGTTTTCTTCCCAGACCTGCAGACTCTTGCTATGTGTCCTGCTTTCCCACACTGTCTGCACACTTGGTCCTTGAACCAACAATCCTTCTGGTCGTGTGTTGTTCTGCCGCAGCGATAGCACTTCCCTGTTCCATAGGACATCTCATTGGTGCCATATTCTTGTGGTCTCCATTGTATCTCTGCAGCGCCCCTTGCGGCTGCTTCATGTGATACTGCCATACTGAAAGCCTTGTCCAGCGTAAGATCCTTTTCTGATAGAAGCCCTTTCTGGGTTCCTTCACTTTGCAGCCCACACACAAACATTTCCCATAACGTATCTGCTAGTCCGGCTCCAAACTGGCAGTGTTTTGATAGCTTGCGCAGTTCTGTTAAATACTCAGCTTTGAGTAGGTTCCTTTTATGGAACTTAAATCGTTCTGCTATCAGCAGCGGTGTGGGGTTTAAGTGGTCCTGTAGGATTTCTACTATGTTTTCGAAATTCTTGTTCACAGGCTTCTCTGGGGTTATTAGGTTTCGCAGTAACCCATAAGTTTTTGCACCCATGGAATTTAACAAAACCAGTGCTTTCCTAGCATCTCGCACTTCATTCGCCCTGCAGTACACCTCAATACGTTCCACATATGTCGCCCAATCTTCGCCTTCATTGTCGAACGTAGAGATACTGCCACTCTTCGGCATCCCTGGGATTGATTTAACTGTCAAAAATGGCATCTCCCGCGCTTCCCCTTCTTCTCCACTGGCACAAAATGGTGTCTCCCGCGCTTTCCTTCCTTCCCGCTCTCGCCCTTCTTCTCCCCTGCGGCTTCTAAAAATGGCGTCTCCCGCGCTCTTCCTTCTTCTCCGCGGCTCAATGGCATCTCCCGTGCTCTCCCTTCTTCTCCCCGCGGACACTGTTCAGCCCTTGAGCCCTGGCTGTGCTCTGCGCGTTCTTTTTTTTTGCTGTGCGCCTTTCCCGTTTCCGCTGCTCGGTCCTGAACCCGGCTGCTGCTTTACCCTCTCTCTCTCCGTTTTGTGTTTCCTCGACGCCGCTCGGTTTTCAACCCCCGGCTGCGCCCTGTGTGCTTCACCTTCTGTCTTACCCCGTCGACGCTGCTCGGCTTTCTCTCCGCCGTCGGTCGGCTCCAGCTGCCGCTGTCCGGGAAGGGTCTGCGCTGTACCTGTCGTCAGTCTATTGCTGATCGTCGTGGCTGGGGAACCAAGCCCGGCTCTCCACAGCCTCCCCTGCGATCTTCACTCTCTGCCGGACGACTGGGCGGTTGCTCATGGTCGACGCCCTTGCTTCTGGCCTCAACTTTCTTCCACCGCCCTCCCGGAGCGAATCCTCGAAGGGAAATGCAGAGTTGCAGGTAGATTCGAATCGACACTCGTCGCCACTGTTAGATCCGTGATTCTGAGAGTATGATGTTTTTCAATAACCACACGGATGCTGTAACTTAACAATCAACAGGTATTTACTGGAGTAGGGTAGTCTCAAGACTGGGGTACAGAGGCATGCTCAAGGCTTATATACAGGTGTGGTCACTGCCGGTACTACAGTATACAGGAGCTGTAAAAGTAGTTCACTCTTAAAGGTACATACACTACAGTGACCATTCCTGTATATACGTTCGCCGACAATTCCGTCCTTTCCTTCATAGGGAGCTAGTTTTTGACTAATGTAGTGGCGCTCCGTAGTTTTCAATATGCAGCCACTAAGCTTTAGCTTTGAGGCTTTTAGCAACGAGTAGACGAGTGTCGAAATAAAGCGTTCCAAAACGTAACTTTGTCTTTTAACTGTTTACTGTAATACATTTCAAACAGGATTTCAAAGTAAAACACGTATAAACATGGTCAAAAACTGTATTGCTCCACAGCCATCAAAGCTTCTACCTTTCCTAGTCTCGTGGTGCTTGAACTGTAAAAATGGCTGGATATATCATGTGACAAGCTTAAGGACTATACCATTGGAGCAAGAATAAAGGGGGTCTCTCAGACTATACTATTGGAACAAGAAAAGAGGGGGTTTCTCAATACAATAAGGCAGTCAGGTAAATTAACTATATTATACTAGAACATGCATCAATAATAAACAAATGTACATACATACTGTACCATAATATTTAACCAATATTTTAAGGTATTTTCTTTCTTCTTTACAGCTTTACCTCACTCTCTCAATCTTAGCACTGCTGCAAGCCTCGCAGCTACATCTCACAGCTTGCACACACTGGCAGCTATTCAACCATGACAGGAATATCACCCAAACACATTGTACCACACTCAGATCACAGATCACAGTCACAGAAACCCCACAGTGCAGATAGAGGCCATTTCGGCACATTTCTCTCTTTCTTGCAGGAGAAGGTGGCACACAACAAGGGGCAGCAGGAATTAATGGGAGGAGGAGAGGTGCATGTTTTAACGCCCATGGAGGAGACAGTGCTGGCAATTATGGGCAGGGGCATTGCTGAAAGCCCTTTTCCCCCTTTCTGTTGACGTTAAACAACATGAAGGACCCCAGCCCTGCCGCTGTTTAAAGGGATCATCAAGTAGCAGGTTAGTTGCTGAATTATTTATTCAGGCTGTGGCTGCAATTCCTCGCATTTTGGGTGCTTTTCCATACTTGTTTAAAGTTTCAGTAGTCTACAGGGAGTGGTCTGGCTGGTGCTGAAGTACTTTTTTGGTAACTTAAAGGCTTGTGCAGAAACCAGTTGCTTCCAGACATGGGTGGCCTAGTAGGGCTTCCTCCTGGCATTGAGCATGACTGGGAGAATGAGCAGAGGCCACACAGAGCAGGACAAGCTGCTAGAAGAGGGAGGACAGAAAGGGGGAGAAGGGCTCTCAGCAATGCCCATGCCCATAATTGCCAGCACTGTCTCCTCCATGGGGGTTAAAACATGCGCCTCTCCTCCTCCCATTAATTCCTGCTGTCTCTTGTTGTGCACCACCTTCTCCTGCAAGAAAGAGAGAAATGTGTCAAGGAGTGTTGGACAATGTGTTTGGGTGCTGTGGCTGTCATGGTTGAATAGCTGCCAGTGTGTGCAAGCTGTGAGATGTAGCTGCGAGTCTTGCAGCAGTGCTAAGTTTGAGAGAGTGAGGTAAAGCATATGAATATTAGATATGAGTTCTGATTGAATATAAGTAGGAGAGTGATGGGGCTGTAGTGAATTGAGCAGTGGATGAGGCTAGTGGTGCAGTTGGTAGGATATGGCATTTGAAGATGCACTTCAGACCTAGATGACTCATGTGAGATAATTAAGCTTTTTCTGCACTGCATCCAGGTCCTTGGGGCTACACTCCTGGCATTGACCTCCACTGCTATCTCTTGCCACTGCCTTCTGAGCATGTGTCTGGAGGGCCTCTGGCTCCCCTGATGTCACAAGACATCCCTCCTTCTTTCCATCTCTTCCACCAAGACCTCCAGTGCAGCATCCAAAAACCTTGGTGTACGCTCTCTCCAATGGTCAGCCATTGTTGAATCTTCCACAGCATAATATTCAGAATGATCTCAGCACCACCACCAGCCACAATGCACCTCCCCTTCAAGAGGTGCAGGCTACCTTTAAGTAGTGCTGGGCTCTCACGATATTAGGCACTCACGATATTAGGTCCCCCGCTGATGCGTGCAGCCAATGAACAGTGTGGGGAGCATTGGTTGCATGCAGCAATCATGGAAATGTGCAGGCAGCAGAAATGTTGGCGTCCTGCCTGCATTGCAATCAACAGACATGGGTTAATTGTGCATCATGATCCCTGTGCCTGGTTTTCAGGGTTATCCAATTTAACCCCCAGTGTATTTACATTCAATTATGCTAATGCATATTGACACATTATTCCCAAACTTCCATATATATATGCTAACACCCGTCGACAGATATGCTTATTGTCCTTGTACTTTCAGTGCATCTATAATTCCTTCCTCCTCCATCTCATTCTGCATTTATACTGATATGAGTAACTGCAACATAGGTTCCAACCAGTGATTAAAATGTAATATTTTAAGAAGGGGCATTCATCATCTGCACTGCCCCCTTTCTGTTCTTGTATAACCTTTCACCTCACTCACATAAACTTTAACCTCTTCTCCATACCTTTTGTACTACCAGCTTATGATAATGTTGGCTAAATTTTACCATGGTCGATTTTTCTTAAAAGACAAGGTGACATCATCACCTGATCCAGCCAGCAAAACACCCTTGCTTTACCGGTCTGTTAATTTTTCAATATCCCACACAAACCATCCTTAAGCCTCTCTAAATGATATTGCCAATTAGTGTTCAATTAGGGGTATCTCTATTCTACAGGCCTGAATCCATAACCACTACACCACCACAACCTGTATACCATAGGGTTATTTCTAAACTGTTATATTGTCATGAAATTCAGATTATGGTTCTACACTACAGAACGATCTCTTTCATGATTTGTAATTTCAATTAAACTGTGATATGAGGTTACTACCTTATAACCACTCTTATCTATTTTTTGTTCCTGATATAGAATATTGAAAGTATGAAAGCTAGCTACACATTGCTGTGACATGGTACATTGTTCCATATAAAATTAGCTTCATCTGATGCTTTTCTAATTTGATGCAACCTAAAAAAAATGTCTTGAACTGAAATATCATCATCATTCAAACATGTTTTTTTATTGGCTCCTAAGGCTAACCTTCAAACACAAAACAATACTGTGTGCAGTAGACATACTCATTCTATTTTCCTGGTACAAAGTTCTAGCAGGAAATGGTTTGCAAATATGTTTTTGTACAAATCTTTGAACACAAGATAGACAATTATTCATCAAAGGTTTACATAGTGTTCCACCTTTAACTAGTCCGCATACTGTTTTTGAAGAACGTCATAACAAATATGCATTACATAACTAATGCTCTCCAACATGGCAAATCATCAAGTTGTACTTCTAAATATCTGTACAAAAACAAATCAGTATTTATATGAAAATATGGAGTGATAACATTTTCATGAGCAAGTAGCAGAATTCTACATGAATAAAGACTTTCTGTTCTAAAGGTATCTTTGCTAAAAACATCAACTGTTATATATTTATAATATGGCTGACCTTTCATTTATTCCCTACCACAAAGTGTATTTTGCAGTAACATATTAACAACAGCTCCTGCAAATGCCAGATCATCTCCTGGCATGACTAATTTTTACTCCACTACAAATCTTTACCATCTCTTTTTACTGAAGTGTCTACCTAAGCAACCCTATTGGTTCAAGAGATAAGCTGAGAAATGACTGTTTGCAATAACAGCAGATAAGCTTTCAACATAGTTGTCTGACATTCCTTTGCCCAGTATTGTATTTTCCTCCACTATAAAACCCAAAATTGTGTGGTATAGCGGCACAAAATTGAGGAAAATCAGGGGGAGGCCTATAGCCCCGATCCAGAGCCAACATAGATTTCCTCACCATCCCCCGCTCCAGCAGGCAAGGTGTTTGACTGCCCTTCACTGCCCCGCTGCATGGAAATAATGATGGAACTTGAAATCCATCAAATTCCCCTACCTTCCACCAATGCTACTGCCAGCCTCGGGGATCACCAGGAGGGGCACTAGTTCATTTGTTTATAAACTCTCGAAAGCCATTGGCATACTCCTGCTTCCTTTAAACAGGCTCCCTGCTCCCTCCTCCTTTTTGTAGTGCTACAGCAGATGTACACTATAAGGCTGCATCACCTTCCTCTTTGGCAGTGGCAGGCTTCTTTTTGTAGCGGGGATCCCACCAGGACCAAACCCAGCATAAGTAATTAACCCTGACCAAGGAAAATTGGTCGCAGCCATAGCAGCATGTGAAAGTCCTGCCCCGACCCTACTCTGATGGAATCAGAAAATCCAGTCCTATCTTTTAAGTCCTATGTTTCCTACATTACAATAATAAGGAACCTTCAGAAGTAATTCATTGGATGAAAAGCACTTTGAGATGTCCTGAGGTCATGAAAAGCGCTATATAATGTGCTTTGGAACTGGAATTTTTTGAGGATGTAACTGGTAGAATAGATAAGGGGGAACCAGTGGATATGGTGTATTTGGACTTTCAAAAGACTTTCGATAAGGTCCCGCATAAGAGATTAGCATGTAAAGTTAAGGCACATGGGATTGGGGGCAAGGTATTGACTTGGCTAGAGAACTGGTTGGCTGACAGAAAGCAAAGAGTTGGAATAAACGGGTCTTTTTCCGAGTGGCAGGCAGTGACTAGTGGGGTACCGCAGGGATCGGTCCTTGGACCCCAGCTATTCACAATGTATATTAATGATCTAGACAAGGGAACTAGATGTAATATCTCCAAGTTTGCAGACGTCACAAAGCTGGGTGGGCGTGTGTGCTGTGAGGAGGATGCCAAGAAACTCCAGGATGATTTGGACAGGTTGGGTGATTGGGCAGAAGCATAGCAGATGCAATATAACATGGATAAATGCGAGGTTATCCACTTTGGTGTCAAAAACAGGAAGGCAGATTATTATCTGAATGGCAATAGATTGGGAGAAGGGGAAGTGCAACGACCTGGGTGTCCTTGTGCACCAGTCGTTGAAGATAAGCATGCAGGTGCAGCAGGCGGTCAAGAAGGCAAATGGTATGTTGGCCTTTGTAGCGAGAGGGTTTGAGTACAGGAACAAGGATGTCTTGCTGCAGTTGTACAGGGCTTTGGTGAGGCCACATCTTGAGTATTGTGTGCAGTTTTGGTTGCCTTATCTGAGGAAGGATGTTCTTGCCATGGAAGAAGTTCAGCGAAGATTCACCAGGCTGATACCTGGGATGGCAGGAATGATGTATGAGGAGAGATTGGGTCGATTGGGCTTATACTCGCTGGAGTTTAGAATAATGAGAGGGGATCCCATTGAAACTTATAAAATTCTGACAGGACTGGACAGACTAGATGCAGGAAGGATGTTCCCGATGGTCGGGGAGTCCAGAACCAGGGGTCACAGTCTAAGGATAAGGGGTAAGCCATTTAGGACAGCAATGAGGAGGAATTTCTTCACCCAGAGAGTGGTGAACCTGTGGAATTCTCTACCACAGAAGGCAGTAGAGGCCAATTCATTAAATATATTCAAGAAGGAGTTGGATATATTTCTTAAGGCTAAAGGGATCAAGGGATATGGGGAGAAAGCAGGGACAGGGTACTGAATTTGGATGATCAGCCATGATTGCTTTGAATGGCGGAGCAGGCTCGAGGGGCCGAATGGCCTACTCCTGCTCCTATCTTCTATGTTTCTATGTTTCTATAAATGCGAGATTTTCTTCACGGGCATTTTTATTTCTACTGTTATAATGATCCATGATTATAACACTGATTCCCAAACTAAAAGTATTAAAAACTTGGCTTGGAATGCAAAATTGGAGATAGAGATCAGAATGCACTTTGGCATCATAAACATTGCTATTCTGCATTGTATATCATTCTTTTACAGCTTAAGGTGCATTATGGTGAATTAATGTTGCTGTGCCAGGAAGGCTTCTTCATTTGGGCAAGACCAAACTCAGTAAGGGCTCATAAAATGGTTGCAAAACACAGCTTTCAAATTATAGAGACCTGTACAGTTTTAACATAAAGGCTGATAACTGCCTCAGTCCCATTCGCTGTGCATACAGCTTCTGCTGAATTTGTTATGAGATTATATAGGCTTTTGGCAACTAAAGCTATATGTTCAATTAAACTTTTTACATTTGCTTCTAATATCCACTATTAATAATTCACTGTGAGATATATTTTTAAAAAATCACAATGTCAAGTTTCATTTCCATAACTGGCGAGGCCCGACCAGTTCGGACCAGGGAGCAGCGGGGTGAGGAGCGTGGTATAAAAACCGGCACGAGCAGCGAGGCCCGACCAGTTCGGACCAGGCAGCAGCGAGGCGAGGAGCGCGGTATAAAAACCGGCGCGAGCAGCGAGGCCCGACCAGTTCGGACCAGGGAGCAGCGAGGCGAGGAGCGCGGTGTAAAAACCAGCGCGAGCAGCGAGGCCTGACCAGTTCGGACCAGGGAGCAGCGAGGCGAGGAGCGCGGTATAAAAACCAGCGTGAGCAGCGAGGCCCGACCAGTTCGGACCAGGGAGCAGCGAGGCGAGGAGCGCGGTATAAAAACCGGCGCGAGCAGCAAGGCCCGAACAGTTTGGACCAGGGAGCAGCGAGGCGAGGAGCGCGGTATAAAAACCGGCGCGAGAAGCGAGGCCCGACCAGTTTGGACCAGGGAGCAGTGAGGCATACCAACTCAGCAGCGGGGAGAGAGGTAAAAAGTAATCAGAGTGTGACGTCACCAGGGAGCAGGTAAGTGAATGGTTGGTGAGTATTTCTCTATTTTTTAAACTTTAACTCAGTGGTTTATAGTTGCTAAGGTCTTTCTGGTGTAGCGGGGACTGTTGGTAAACCATACAAGTGCCCTAGAGTTTATCTTTATTTGGTGGTAGTGAATTAATTTAAATTAATTAAAGGGTAAGTCATGTCAGGACAGCCCAGCCCCGTGTTATGCTCCTCTTGCTCTATGTGGGAATTCAGGTACGCTGCCTGTGTCCCTGATGACCATGTGTGCCAGAAATGCATCCAGCTGCAGCTACTAGCAGACCACATTGCGGCGCTGGAGCTGTGGATGGGTGGGCTTTGGAGCATTCACGATGCTGAGAGGGTCGTGGAAAACACATTTACTGAGTTGGTCACACCGCAGGTAAGGGCTGCATAGGCAGAAGGGAAATGGGTGACCATCAGGCAGAGCAGTAGAGGCAGGCAGGTAGTGCAGGGGACCCCTGTGGCCAACCCCCTCTCAAACAGGTATACCAATTTGGATACTGTTGAGGGGGATGACTTACCAGAGGAAGGCAGCAGCAGCCAACTTCCTGGCACCAGGGGTGCTTCTGCTGCTCAGGAAGGGAGGAAAAAGAGTGGGAGAGCAATAGTGGTAGGGGATTCTATCGTAAGGGGAACAGATAGGTGTTTCTGTGGCCATAGACGTGACTCCAGGATGGTTTGTTGCCTCCCTGGTGCCAGGGTCAAGGATGTCACTGAACGGCTGCAGGGCATTTTGAAGGGGGAGGGTGAACAGTCAGAGGTCGTGGTTCACATTGGGACCAACGACATAGGTAGGAAGAGCGATGAGGTCCTGCAGCAAGAATTTAGGGAGCTAGGTAGCAGATTAAAGAGCAGGGCCTCAAAGGTTGTAATCTCTGGATTACTCCCGGTGCCACGTGCTAGTGAGTATAGGAATAGAAGGATAGAGCAGATGAATGCATGGCTAAAGAGTTGGTGCAGGAGGGAGGGCTTTAGTTTCCTGGATCACTGGGCCTGCTTCTGAGGAAGGTGGGACTTGTACAAGTCGGACGGGTTGCACCTGAACCAGAACGGGACAAATATCCTTGCGGGGAGGTTTGCTAGCACTGTTCGGGGAGGTTTAAACTAAAATGGCAGGGGGTTGGGAACCTGAGCAGGGAGACAGAGGAAAGGGAAACAGGGATAAAAGCAAAAGATAGGAAGGAGAAAAACAAAAGTGGCAGTCAGAGAAATCAACTGTTTAAATCAAACGTGGCCACAATAAATAATAATCCTAATAGGTCTAAGAGCATTAAAAAAACAAGCCTGAAGGCTTTGTGTCTTAATGCGAGGAGCATTTGTAATAAGGTGGATGAATTGGCTGCGCAAATAGAGGTAAACAAATATGATTTGGTTGGGATTACGGAAACGTGGCTCAAGGATGGCCAAGACTGGGAACTCAACATCCAGGGGTATTCGATATTCAGGAAAGATAGGCAAAAAGGAAAGGGAGGTGGGGTAGCATTACTGCTTAAAGAAGGGATTAATACAATTGTAATGAAGGATATTAGCTCTGATGATGTGGAATCTGTATGGGTAGAATGGAGCAATACTAAGGGGAAAAAAACATTAGTGGGAGTGGTATATAGACCACCAAACAGTAAGGCGGAGGTTGGGGATGGCATTAAAAGGGAAATTAAAGAAGCGTGCAATAAGGGCACAGCAGTCATCATGGGTGACTTTTGTAGTGTATGTACCTTTAAGGGGAGAACTACTTTTTACAGCTCCTGTATACTGTAGTACCGGCAGTGAACACACCTGTATATAAACCCTGAGTAGGGATCTGTACTGTTAGTTTTAGAGTAACCCTCATCCAGTAAACACCTGTTGGTTGTTCCTCTGCAGTCTCTGTCAATTTATTGAAGGACACCATACATCAAGATTCACGGATTTAACATTGGCGACGAGTGGATTCAAACCTACCTGCAACTCTGCATCACCTCCCAGGGATTCGCTCCTGGAGAGCAGTGAAAGGGGAAGGCCGAGTCCAGAAGTGCGGGCGTCGACCATCCAGAGAGGACTTGAGCATCGCAGAGGAGGCTGTGGAGAGCTGGGCTTGGTTCACCAGTCGCGACGATCCAGCGCAGTGGGCTGGCAGCGGGTACAGCACGGACCATGCCCGGACGGCGGCGGCTGGAGCCGACCGACGCACAGAAAAAGGCCGAGCAGCGTTGACGGGGTAAGAGAGAGGGTAAAGCGCACAGGGCGCAGCCGGGGTTCAGGACCGAGTGGTGTCAATGAGAGAGGCATGCAGGAAAACGCGCAGGGCACGGCCGCTGTTCAAGGGCAGAGCAGCGTCCGCGGGGGAAGAAAGGGAAGCGCAGGAGACACCATTTTTGAGCCGCAGCGGAGAAGAAGGGAGAGCGCGGGAGACGCCATTTTTGAGCCGCAGCGGAGAAGAAGGAAGAGCGCGGGAAGAAATGAAAGTGCGGGAGACGCCATTTTGAGCCAGCGGAGAAGAAGGGAGAGCGCGGGAGACGCCATTTTTAGCCAGGCTAACCACACCCAGGGATGCCGAAGAGTGGCAGTGTCACAGTGTTCGACAATGAAGTTGAAGATTGGGCGACATATGTAGAATGCATAGAAGTGTACTGCAAGGCGAATGAAGTGCCAGATGCCAGGAAAGCACTGGTATTGTTGAATTCCATGGGTGCAAAAACGTATGGCTTACTGCGAAACCTAGAAACCCCAGAGAAGCCAGTGGAAAAGGATTTTGAAAGCATAGTGGCAATCCTACAGGACCACTTAAACCCCACACCGCTGTCGATAGCAGAAAGATTTAAGTTTCACAAAAGGAACCAGCATAAAGACGAAAGTAATGCTGAGTATTTAACGGAACTGCGCAAGTTATCGAAACACTGCCAGTTTGGAACGGGACTAGCAGATACTTTAAGGGACAAGTTTGTGTGTGGGCTTCAAAGTGAAGGAACACAGAAACGGCTTCTATCAGAAAAGGATCTTATGCTGGACAAGGCTTTCAGCATTGCAATATCACACGAAGCAGCAGCACGGGGCGCTGCAGAGATACAACAGAGGCCGCAAGAATATGGCACAAATGAAATGTCATATGGAGCAGTGAAGTGTTATCGCTGCGGCAGAACAACACATGACCATAAGGATTGTTGGTTCAAGGACCAAGTGTGCAGACAGTGTGGAAAAGTAGGACACATAGCAAGAGTCTGCAGGTCAGGAAAGAAAACCAGCAGCAAGAAATCTCCACAGGAGAAGTACAAAAAGGTACATAAGGTGACGGAGAGTAGTTCAGATGAACAGAAAAGTGATACAGACTCCGGAAGCAAGGAGCTGGGTTGTCTGAAACTATATAATGTAATCAAAATGGAGGATCACCAATCCATCTGGGTCACACTCAAGATAGACGGAGTCCAAGTGAAAATGGAATTGGACACAGGATCAGCCCTAACAGTCATAAACCGAAGGGACTACAAGCAGCTATTCTCACATATACCCTTGTGAGATACAGAGATTGCCTTGAAGACGTACACGGGGCAAAAAGTCTACCCCAAAGGAAAAATAAGGGTGAACGTGATATACAACGGCAAGGAAACACCAAAAATTGACCTATATGTATTGCCAGATGGAGGACCACCACTACTAGGACGTGAATGGATCCGGAAGATACAGTTAGATTGGCATTCCATACAAGCACTGACAGTAGATGCCAAAAAGGATGAACACGTCACACCTGGACGACTGTCAAAAATGCTAACTGACGCACAAGAAGTGTTCCAGGAGGGACTCGGAACACTAAAAGGCATAACAGCAACGATCAAAATAGAGGAAAATGCAAGCCCAAAGTTTTTTAAGGCCTTATGCGATCCGCCCAGCCATCGAAGCAGAGCTGGAAGGTTTGGAATGTTCTGGAGTACTGTCCAAAGTGGACTGGAGCGAGTGGGCTACACCCATCGTTCCTGTAACGAAGAGGTCGTTGAGTAATACGCCTGGGGAACCAAAGAAGGTTCGCATCTGTGGGGACTTTAATGTGACAGTGAACCCAGTCCTTCACACGGTACAATATCCGCTTCCGCAGATTGAAGATATTTTCGCCTCGCTATCTGGAGGAAAACGCTTCACTAAGATTGATCTGGCCCAGGCGTACCTGCAAATGGAGGTAGAAGAAGCCTCGAAACAGTACCTCACGATCAACACTCACCAAGGTCTCTACCAAATCAAATCAAATCAAATCAAATCAACTTTTATTGTCATTGTTAGTGCACAAGTGCAGTACAATGAAATGTAGGCTTGCGGCTCCCGAGATTGTACAATTTGGATTAGGACACTTAAACATTTCAACATACATTTGTACATATATATTAGCATAAATATGACCATAATAAAGTGCATCGGCAGATGTGCAGGCTTTGGTGTTTATTTGTGGAGTTCAGTAGGATGACAGCCCTGGGAAAGAAGCTGTTCCTAAATCTGGTCGTACGGGTGCGAATGCATCTGTAGCATCTTCCAGATGGTAGGAGGGCGAACAGACTGTGGCTGGGGTGGGTAGGGTCTTTGATGATGGACCGTGCCCTCCGTAGGCAGCGTTTCTGATATATATGTTCTATGGTCGGTAGCCGGGTGCCGGTAATGCGTTGGGCAGTTTTGACTACCCGCTGCAGGGCTTTCCGGTCATGGGAGCTACAGCTGCCGTACCATACCCTTGATACAGTTTGTCAGGATGCTCTCTATAGTGCAGCGGTAGAAGTTAGAGAGGATCGGGGGTGACAGATTACATCCCTTCAGCCTCCTCAAGAAATATAGGCGCTGCTGGGCCTTCTTCACCAGAGAGGAGGTGTTGAGGGACCAGGAGAGGTCTTCTGTGATGTCTTCCGGCTGGTGTTCGGGGTAGCATCAGCTCCGGCTATTTGGCAAAGGGCAATGGATCAAGTCCTGCAAGGGATTCCAGGGACCCAGTGTTATTTGGATGACATCCTGGTCACGGGCGAAAATGACAGTGATCACCTCGCCAACCTGGAGCAAGTGCTCAGTAGATTGAAGGAATATGGGCTCCGAGCTAATCGCCACAAATGCGAGTTTTTCCAGAAGCAGATCTCGTATTGTGGCCACGTTATTGATGAAGAGGGGTTACATAAGTCCCCTGATAAGATTGAGGCAGCAGTCAAGGCTCCAGCACCGGAAAATGTGTCACAACTGAGGTCGTTCCTCGGGCTGGTGAACCACTACCATAAGTTCTTGCCGAATTTGTCTACAGTACTACACCCAGTGAACACCCTACTGCAAACGGGGGTACCATGGAAGTGGAATGACGAATGTAAATGAGTTTTCCAGAAGTGCAAAGAATTGATCACATGAAAAGAGGTGTTGGCTCATTTCAACCCAGCACTACCAATTTGGTTGGCGTGTGATGCATCACCCTATGGTATTGGAGCGGTGCTGTCGCACAAATTCCCGGATGGCTTGGAGAGGCCAGTAGCCTTTGCGTCTCGGTCACTAACCTCAGCCGAGCGTACCTACGCCCAGATTGACAGGGAGGCCCTCAGCCCAGTGTGGGGAGTGAAAAAGTTCAACCACTATCTGCACGGGCAGAAGTTCACCTTGCTGATTGACCATCAACCACTTGTCTCCATCTTTAATCCAAAGAAGGGCGTTCCGGTGATGACTGCGCAACGGCTACAAAGAAGATTCCTTTTTCTAGGGGGGAACCAATATGAAATAGAGTATAAGGGCACGAAACAGCATGGAAACGCTGATGGGCTATCACGCCTGCCACTGCCTACTGCGGAGGAAGCACCAGCAGTGGACCCTGTCGAAATATTTTATTCTACTATAATTGAATGCTTGCCAGTAACTAACGTGGATATAGAGAAGGAGACCCGAAATGACCCGCCACTGTCTCGGGTATATGATTTGACGGTGAAGGGATGGCCAACACATGGCGACTCACTGTTGCCAGCATTCTCATCCTGAAGAGAACAGCTCTCAGTATGCCAGGGGACCTTGATGTGTGGATCCCGAGTGGTAATTCCACCCAAGTTAAGGGAGAAAGTGCTCAATGAGCTTCACGAAGGCCATCTGGGAGGGGTGAAAATGAAAAGCCTTGCTAGGGCTTATGTGTGGTGGCCGGGGATCGATCAGCAAATCGAGGACCTGACAAAGAGCTGCTCAGGATGCCAGAAGGTCCAAAATGCACCACCACATGCCCCTCTACACCCATGGGAGTCGCCCTCCTCTCCATGGCAACGGGTGCATATTGATTTTGCTGGTCCATTCATGGACTCAATGTTCTTAATAGCCGTGGATGCGCACTCGAAATGGCCTGAGGTGATCAAAATGTCCTCCACCACCACGGAGAAAACGATTGCAGTCCTACAGACCATATTTGCCAGGAACGGCTTGCCAGAGCAGATTTGCTCTGATAACGGACCACAGTTTGTGTCCGAAGTGTTTCGGAAATTTATGAGAAGGAATGTGGTAAGGCATTACACATCCGCCCCATATCATCCAGCCACAAATGAATTGGCTGAGAGGTTCGTACAAACCTTTAAAAAGGCAGTAATGGCCATGTGCGATAACGACATTCCACTGCAGCATAAGGTGGACAATTTCCTATTAGCCTACAGAAATGCGACACATGCAGTTACCAACCAGACCCCGGCCATGATGTTCTTTAACCGAAGGTTGAGATCTCGTCTGGATTTGCTCAGACCAACTGTACGAAGAAATGTTGAGAATAAGCAATTCCAGCACATCAATGAGAAGCCGACAAGGAGCTTCAATGTAGGGCAACTAGTCTTGGCCCATGACTACCGAACAGAGAAATGGCAACCAGGAACGATATGCACACGGCAGGGGCCACTAATGTACACAGTGGATGTTGGGGAGAACATTGTGAGTCGCCATGTCGACCAGATCCTTACGTCACAGGAACGAGTCAACCCCACGTCTCGCGTACCTGGTGATGAACCCGACATACAGGTAGCATCTACCCCAGAAACAGTAGCATCGGGAGCTGATGAACCAACCGACGACAGGGGGGCAGAATCGCCTCCGCACCAAGAGCTAGACACTCAGGAAAGGCGCTATCCAGAAAGGATCAGGAAGCCACCCCAAAGACTGAATTTATAAATGGACTATTTTCAGTTAATGTTGCATGTTAAAAGTGTTAACTGTTAAATGAATGTTATGGTACTGTTAATCTAAAATGGGAGGAATTGTAGTGTATGTACCTTTAAGGGGAGAACTACTTTTTACAACTCCTGTATACTGTAGTACCGGCAGTGACCACACCTGTATATAAACCCTGAGTAGGGATCTGTACTGTAGTTTTAGAGTAACCTTCATCCAGTAAACACCTGTTGATTGTTCCTCTGCAGTCTCTGTCGATTTATTGAAGGACACCATACATCAAGATTCACGGATTTAACAACTTTAATCTACATAGAGAGCGGGCCAACCAAATTAGTAACAATACTGTGGAGGAGGAATTCCTGGAGTGTTTACGGGATGGTTTCCTGGACCAATATGTCGAGGAACCAACCAGAGATCAGGCCATCTTAGACTGGGTATTATGTAACGAGAAAGGATTAAGTAGCAATCTTGTTGTACGAGGCCCCTTGGCTCGGAGCGATCATAATATGAGCGAATTCTTCATTAAGATGGAGAATGAAGTAGTTGAATCAGAGACTAGGGTCCCCAATTTAAATAAAGGAAACTATGATGGTCTGAGGAGCGAGTTGGGTAGGATTGATTGGGGAATGGCACTCAAAGGGTTGACGGTGGATAGGCAATGGTAAACATTCAAAGACTGAATGGATGAGCTACAGAATTTGTTCATCCCAGTTTGGCATAAAAATAAAACAAAAAAGGTGATTCAACTGTGGCTAACAAGGGAAATTAGGGATTGCATAAGATCCAAGGAGAGGATATATAAATTGGCCAGAAAAAGCAATAATCCTGAGGATTGGGAGCAGTTTAGGATTCAACAAAGGAGGACAAAGGGATTAATTAAGAAAGGGAAAATAGAATACGAGAGTAAGCTAGCGGGGAACATAAAAACTGACTATAAAAGCTTTTACAGATATGTGAAGAGAAAAAGATTGGTGAAGTCAAGCGTAGGTCCCTTGCAGTCAGAATCAGGGGAATTTATAATGGGAAACAAGGAAATGGCAGACCAACTAAATTCATACTTTGGTTCTGTCTTCACAAAGGAGGACACAAATAACCTCCCAGAGATGCCGGGGAACATAGGGTCTGATGAAAGGGTGGAACTGAAAGAAATCAGTATTTGTAGGGAAATGGTGTTAGGAAAATTGATGGAACTGAAGGCCGATAAATCCCCAGGGCCTGATAATCTACATCCCAGGGTACTTAAGGAAGTGACCCTAGAAATAGTAGATGCATTGCTGGTCATCTTCCAGAACTCGATAGACTCTGGAATAGTACCCATGGATTGGAGGGTAGCTAATGTTACCCCACTATTCAAAAAAGGTGGTAGAGAAAAAGCGGGGAATGATAGACCGGTAAGCCTGACATCGGTAGTGGGGAAAATGCTAGAGTCTATTATAAAAGATGTAATAGCAGAGCACTTGTAAAGCAGTGACAGGATCGGACAAAGTCAACATGGATTTACAAAAGGTAAATCATGCTTGACTAATCTACTGGAATTTTTTGAGGATGTAACTGGTAAAATAGATAAGGGAGAACCAGTGGATGTGGTGTATTTGGACTTTCAGAAGGCTTTCAATAAGGTCCCACACAAGAGATTAGCATGCAAAATTAAGGCACATGGGATTGGGGGCAAGGTATTGACTTGGATAGAGAACTGGTTGGCGGACAGAAAGCAAAGAGTTGGAATAAACGGGCCGTTTTCCGAGTGGCAGGCAGTGACTAGTGGGGTACCGCAGGGATCGGTCCTAGCACCCCAGCTATTCACAATATATATTAATGATCTAGATGAGGGAACTAGAGATAATATCTCCAAGTTTGCAGATGACACAAAGCTGGGTAGGCATGTGTGCTGTGAGGAGGATGCCGAGAAACTTATACTCACTGGAGTTTAGAAGATTGAGAGGGGATCTCATCGAAACCTATAAAATTCTGTCAGGCCTGGACAGACTAGATGCAGGAAGGATGTTTCTGATGGCCGGGGAGTCCAGAACCAGGGGTCATAGTCTAAGGATAAGGGGTAAGCCATTTAGGACTGAAATGAGGAGGTATTGCTTCACCCAGAGAGTGGTGAACCTGTGGAATTCTCTGCCACAGAGGGCGGTGGAGGCCAGTTCATTAAATATATTCAAGAAAGAGTTGGATATATTTCTTAAGGCTGAAGGGATCAAGGGATATGGGGAGAAGGCAGGGACAGGGTACTGAATTTGGATGATCAGCCATGATCTCATTGAATGGCGGAGCAGGCTCGAAGGGCCGAATGGCCTACTCCTGCTCCTATCTTCTATGTTTCTATGAAATTAGCAGTCAAATTTTTGATGCAAACCCACTCCAATTTAGTGTAAACAATTCAGAGTGAGAATACCACCCATTAAGCAATACTAGCAATGTTTACTGAACAACTAATGTCCAAATAGTTACAGGTGATTATGAATTGTAATTGCAAAGATACCCGAGGAGGAGATTACCATTATCAATCAGTAAGATAAGATCAGTTCTGACGAAAGGTCATTGACGTGAAATGTTAACTCTGTTTCTCTCTTCACAGATGCTCCCTGACCAGCTGAGTATCTCCAGCATTTTCTGTTTTTATTTCAGATTTCCAGCATCTGCAGTATTTTCTTTTTGTAAGATAAGATGGTTTTAACAAAGCTGTCGAGAAAAGGTGAAGGAGAAAAAAGAAGAAAAATATCTTTGACTACAGGGCAATCGTAAGCAAACCCAATGATGGCCTGATCCTGTGATGACATATGCATGCTCCCAGCAGGCATTATTGGATAGCAATTGAAAGCTTTGACTGTTTTTTTTTATCGTTTTCTACCTTTTTTCTAGCTTGGTACACAGAGAACTTTTCTTCTGTCCCAGCTGCCATTCCAATTGAGATTGGCTGATGCAACACCGACCAGGGATCAAATTTGGCTATTTTCAGATTTTGTATGGGTTGTTGTCACACAATACGCCATTGAAAAAGCCTCACTTTTTTAAGCTTTAATTTTATCCAAGTTCCAATTTCAATAATGAGATTTTGAAATTTGTCTTGATTTGTTGTCTTCTTAATGGAACATGCACATTTAATGACTGAATAACATTTTTACCAAGTTACAGTTGGAACAAATTACTTTTTCCAAAAATGAACAATTTCGTAAGGATCTGACGGAGGTTGCACTGGTAAACAGGGCTGGATATAAAGTGCAGTCAGACGACATAACAAGGTTTTGAGTTTGTTTCAACACTGTGCTCAGTTTTTCATTATCCTTCACCTTTGTTGTTGAAATGCCATGGTCCTTCGATTTTGGAAGAAATTGCAAACTAAGAGGAGCTTATTGTCTGAAGAATTTCATCCTTTTTTTTTGAAGATTGCACATAGATTTTTTTTAAAATCATTTTGAATCAAAGACATGCATACAGCTCCAAGTCAAAATATATCCACAATCACTAATTTCCACAAAATCTAAGGTGTTTTACAAATCACAGAATAAAGTAGCCACATAGCTGGTAATCTATTTAACAGCCAAGCTAAAATAATGGTCTCATTCATTGAATTAGTGGTTCCTTTCCCTTCTTAGCTCTTTTGTATTTTAAAACAAACAGTTATATCATTGGAAATAGATAATAGATTCTGTCCAAAACATGAATAGACTTGAAATTGAAAGATAGAAATCACCTAACATATCTTTTTCTGATCAATGAATAGAAGAGACAAATGCCCTTTATTATTATTTCACAGAATAGGAAGCGATGGACTTTCTGGAATCATGGTGAAACTATTTTTAAATAAAATATTTGCTAAAATAAATGCAATTAAATCAAGGTTCCCTTTATTAATGTTACAGATTGACAATTAATTAAAATGGTAAAAAAAAAAGTATGCATCCTGCAGGCGAAACAGAATCTACACTTAAAAAAAAGCATATTAAGATATTCTATAGGTTAGGTTTTTGTGGTTAGAGGCTCAGCTTCCACTATCCTGTGAAATGCGTTCCACATTTCTTTTGAGTTAAGCATTTAAAGATTAGTGTCCACATTTGCACTAAGTGGGGAGTCCTTTCAGTACATCAGTTATCGTTCCATTTGATCACATGGTAAAGAAACTGAGACTGGAAATTTTCTACAACAAATGGAGTTGTACAGCGTTTAAGCAGGTTTGCACTGCAGTAAACAATCAAAAAAGCATATATCTTGGATTGCAGAATCCAAATCGAATGGTCATGGAAATAATGAATGAATGTATTCAAGTGATTTTTTTCTCTAACTGTTACCTTAATGGTCTTTACTGCTCATGACTTTTGGGCCAGTAAATATTTAACTCTGACTCATTTATCATACCCCAGTACTAACCCCTGTGTCCTTTTTCCATTTGCTCTGTTCAGGCACATATTAATTACCTGATGGAAAATTCATGACATTGGTTTATGCTATTGGGCAATAAATAAAAGTCCCGTCCTGCAGTTGGCGTGCTATAGCCTATAGCCTATATTACATTGCCCAGTAAAAGAAAAGATAGAAGCAGAGACAAGTGATTTTCTGAGAGCTGTGATCACAAAATTCTGGGAATTGAACCAAGACATGAACTGATGCCAAATGGGTTCAAGTCCTACCATGGGGAGGGGGAAATTTCTAGGCATCAAATTTGTCACCGTCAATCCTAGTTGAAAGCCTTGTCAGTTTACCCAGGTTATCATGACCTCCTAACAATTTATGTCTTTCCTTTGCTAAATTGAACTTCGCTTAAAGGCTCGCCTGAGGGTACGACTACAGACACCAAAGGTGATTTGAAGATGATGAGTAAATCACCTGGTGGGGGAGAATGATGAAATTCTTCAGAGGTCGTATTTTCATCATCATTTATAACTCCAGTTATTAACATCATTTGTGCTGTGACCTTACTCTGAAAAATGTTCAGTGCTTTGACCTTCATACTAGAATTGGCCATCCAATTTGATATTTGACCATTAGTAAAAAGGCTCTCAAAATTGCCCTAAAATTATTTCAGAATTGTATATTTAAAAATAATTCAAAAATAACTGCAGAAAATTCTGAGCTCTTTATCTTTTTTTACCCCTTATGAAATGGTTTTAAGTATATTAAAACTAAAGCCTGCACCACAGCTTCTTTTACTCATGGTTTGGTACAATGATTGGGTTTTAAATTGAATTTGCAAGGACCTGTTGCACCAAAGGAGCTTCAAATTTGTTGTCATCTTTTAGTGTTGGCCACATTTAGATATAATTACTGGTGATATCCAAGTGATTTTTCTGAAAGTACAGGGTATAAATAACCCTATTAAAAGGGCCACAATATCAGTCAAATGGCTTTGCTGAAGTTGGTATGCCTCAACAGACATATATAGAAAGAAAGACTTGCATTTATATAACGCCTTTCACGACCTCAGGACGTCTCAAAGTGCTTTACAACCAATGAAGTACTTTTGAAGTGTAGTCACTGTTGTAATGTAGGAATATCATATTGGAGGAAGCAGCAACACTTAGATGAGAAGGGCAAGTATGTTAATTTCAGCCTCATACAATCCAAAAAGTGGAGAGTTGGGTTTTTTTATTTTTAAAACTTGTAAATAAAGTAGTTCTTTGAGGGAATAACAGAGAGGGTTGATGTTGTACATATACTTTCAAAAGGCGTTTGACAAAGTACCACATAATAGACTTGATAGCAAAATTAAAGCCCATGGGATTAAAGGGACAGTGACAGCATGGGTACAAAATTGGCTAAGGGGCAGAAAACAGAGCAGAGCAATGGTGAATGGTTGTTTTTCAGACTGCAGGCAAGTTTACAGTGGTGTTCCCCAGGAGTCGGTATTAGGATCACTGCTCTTTTTGATATATATTAATGACCTGGACTTGGATAAACAGGGCATAATTTCAAAGTATGCAGATGCCACAAAACTTGGAAATGTAGTAAATAATGAGTAGGATAGCAAAAGACTTTGGGAGGGCATAGACAGACTGGTAAAATGATACATGGCAGATGAAATTTAACGCTGAAATTTGGTAGGAAGAATGAGGAGAGGCAATATAAACTAACAGAGTGACTGCTGCCAACGACTGGAAGTTGCACAGAAGCATAATGTGCACTCCAACAACCGGAAGCATGATGTTTCTGCTTTTTTTAAAACGAGCACGCTAACCAGCCCGCTCCCTTCCCGGCTTTTCTTAACCAGCCCACTCCTGCAACTAATTGGATAGGTCTACCAAAGAGCCGGCACAGGCACAATGAGCCAAATGACCTCATTTGGTGCTGTATCATTCTATGATTCTATGAAATAATATCTGTAATAAGACAGATTTCTAGAGATAAAATTAATACTAGAAGGCAAGAAAGTAAAATGAATCAATATCTGAATTGCTAACAATGAGTATGGGGCCTTTTTATATAACCTCAGACCTATCCCAACATTAACAAAAACTTATATTTATATAGCACCTTTAATGTAGTAAAACGTCCCAAGGCGCTTCACAGGAGTGTTATGAAACAAAATTTGATACCGAGCCACATAAAGAGATATTAGGGCAGATGACAAAAAGCTTGGTCAAAGATGTAGGTTTTAAGGAGCGTCTTAAAAAGAAAGACTTGCATTTATAAAGCGCCTTTCACGACCACCGGATGTTCCAAAGCACTTTACAGCCAATGAAGTACTTTTTGAAGTGTAATCACTGTTGTAACGTAGGAAACGCAGCAACCAATTTGCGCACAGCAAGCTCCCACAAAGAGCAATGTGGTTGATAACCTGTTTTTAGTGATGTGGATTGAGGGGTAAATATTGGCCAGGACACCGGGGATAACTCCACTGCTCTTCTTCAAAATAGTGGCATAGAATCTTTTACGTCCACCTGAGAGGGCAGACAGGGCCTCGGTTTAACATCTCATCCGAAAGATGGTACCTCCAACAGTGCAGCACTCCCTCAGTACTGTACAGGAGTGCCTGTCTAGGTTTTTGTGCTCAAGTGTCTGGAATGGGACTTGAACCCACAACCTTCTAACTCAAGAGGCGAGGGTGCTACCAATTGAGACACAGCTGACACTCGCACAGTGTTCATCTCCATTTGCAATTCCTCAGATAATCAGGCAGTCCATGCCCACATGTCAGAGGAAAAAGAGGTAGAGAGGCAGAATGGTTTAAGGAGGGAATTCCAGAGCCAAGGGCGTAAGCAGCTGAAAGCATGGCCGCCAATGGTGGAACAATTAAAATAGGGGATGCGCAAGAGGCCAGAATTGGAGGAGCGCAGATAACTCAGAAGGTTGTAGGCTGGAGGAGGTTACAGAGATAGGATGGGGTGATCCTATCACAGGCTTGTTCTTATCGTGATGAGTGGAGACAGGAATGTGATCCTAGATTACATGCAAGATAAGTCTTGAAGTCCTGGGAAGGATGACTGAGAATAAATTTAAAGAATGAACCTGTTAAGAGAGGAACTTTAATCGATAGAAACCAAGAACAGTTAGAAGACAAAGTTTACTGAATCTCACAGCTGGATACAGGGAGCAAAACTTTCCCCAAGGATACCGCTGTAATGAATTGGAGCTGGAAGAAACATTTTATTAGTTGAGAATTGTTCTGAAAATCTTTGATTTTATTTATTTTGTCTCATCCCCAATATGAATTGGCTATTTCTATCTATGTAATAATGTTGCATTTTTACAGAAGCAGCTTTTGAAGTGAGGAGTAAACAGCACATTTATCCCAGACAGCAAAAGTGAATTAAACTTTCCAGCCAGCAAGAGTACAGTGAGTATGAGAGGATATATACAGCTTTCTCCATGAAAGCAATCTGCAAATAGCAAAACATTTAAGAACTGCAATTACATGTTAATGGAAGAAAGCTGACAATTCTTGCAGAAAACAGCAGACAAATTCAGTCTCACTTTTTATCCCCCCAGAACACCTCACTTATTTACAATAGATCCCAATCCATTTCTTGCCTCATACCCTCTTTATTTTTAATTCCTGCCTATTGTCACTTTTTAAAATGCCAGATATTCATCTCCATGAGTCACAGATGTGTCATTTCTTGTCACACTAGCTAGCCAAAGCTATTCACAACTTCCTACAAATGAGTAGTTTGGTCAAAAGTTCCACAAAATTAACTAATGGTAATGTCACAGGCACTGCATTGAGTTTAGCATACTGTCCTTTCATCTCTGCTACCCGTGCTCAAATCCATACCAAGGAAACTTCTTTAAAATAAAACGGGTTATTTGCTGAAAGAGAATTACACAAATGTGTTAAGTAGTGCACTCTCAGAGAAAATTAGATCCCTTGATCTGTATACCTCAGCTACTCACTCTCTAAACTTGCTGAACCATTGAAGGGGCTTTTGTGGCTTATCTAATTTACAGCTTGAAAAAGGAACAAATGAATACATTTTAAAGAATAAGAGAGATATGCTTGTGTTTTAATATTTTGAAGTGTACTGGTGGTGCAGTACTGATGAACTGTTTGAGCATCAGTCATATCATCCTGTCAAAATGTGACTGCCTTGTTGCACATCCTAAACCTATGTGTTACCTTATATCTAGTGGTAAGGGAAAATAAATGATGGCCAGAAACTTGGAGTGATCAAATGGACTCACATTGTCATTGCCAAAAGAGTTACTGCCAGTTCTATTGGTTTTCATATGACAATTTCAAGGCAACTCTTCCTAAAAGAAAATCCCTTTTTGTTAATCTTGAGGTCTAGAAAATCATTAAACTGATCGTTAAAATTGGAAACATTATCACTTCCAGCAGATTATGACATTCATCATGCTATCACTATTTCGAAGAAAATCTAAAAAGCCTGAAGTAATTTTATACTGGGATCTCATCTAGTGTTTAATATTTGGTTTCACAGATGGGAATGCCAAAGGTCTTAATCACAAAAAAACCAATTATCAAAGCATCAGTAGTCTTAGGATACAATTGATGGCTGGAAGCTCCTATATGAATAGAACATCAATTGCACTAAAACAGAACCAGCTTTTGCATTTATTAATTTTTATGTGGCAATTTCAAAGCTATTGACAAAATTATGCTGACCTTAAAAGTAATATTTTACCGAAACGTATGTATAGATGCATTTGCCTAATCAGGTTAGTAGCATACATCTGTGTCTATTGCACGATCCTACTTGAATAGAGGATCCCAACAGAATTAAAGTCATTGGTTACCATAATATTTCAAAAACATCCTGCTTAAGAGTCAGAAGAACATAATACAACATGGAACAAGATAAGACCATTCAATCCATTGAGCGTGTTGCTCCAATAGCATATTTACAATTTACAGTTCCATAGACTCCATCCAACATATTTAGGGGTCAATTTTCTGGCAGCCGTTGGGCGGCTTTCCAGGCGGCCGGGGGCCGAAAATCGACGAAAAAGCAGGTCAGGACCCCCCCCCCGCCCGCCTGATTCCCCGCCCCGTCCGACTTTCGGACCGCCGTTTCTCTGCCACCCGCTTCAGTCCCGGCCACCGCTGGCGGGACTGGTTGTCGGGACCCTAATCATCAATTGTCACCTTGTTTAAGCCGATTTTAGGCTGCCCTTGTGACTTTCAGGGGTTCCCCATGCAAAACACGCTTGCAGGGAACCCCGCTGATGAGACCTGGCGTGCAGCTTGCCGGCTTGCTAGCTGTCAGCTGCAGGTCAATCGGAGAAGCTGCGATTTAAAGGGACAGCACTTGGATGTTGAAGGGCCTTGTTGTTGCAGGTTTGGGGCTACTTCTTCAAGGCTTAGGCACAGCTGTGGAAGGTTGGAGCCTCACACACTTCTCCAATGCGATCTCCTGGGAAGCCCCTCTCGCCACCCTCACTCAGCGCTTCCTTAGCGGAGGCATCTACGAGAAGCATGGGATGCCTTTTTTTCCTTCCCTTCTTGCCATTAGAGGATCTCCAGCAGCAGAGGCGGCAGCTGCAGAACCAGGAACAGCAGGATGAGCACCAGGAGCACCAGGCTGCTGCTCACTCACCTGAAGCTGCACAGACCAGAAGGGGCCAGCGCTTGGAAGTGGCTTGAGAGCACCTTGCTGCGCTTTAGGGGGCCATGGGGACCCATTTCTGCACTGGCAGTCCTACTCAGAAGGACTTCCATGAAGGTTTGGTTTCCCTGTTCAACAGATGGCCAACGCTCCTCAAGAGATGTCATTCTCTTATGAGCACTCACCATGTTTTCCGTACCCTGGCGAGTTATCTCCTCCATGGAGGTTGCCAACCTATCCATGGTGATGCATTCATGCGCCAATGACTCCACAAAGGCTCTGCTCATGGTCGCTATGGACTCCTCCATTCGCTCCACACTCGCAGCGATCCTGGAGACAAAACCTGCCAGAGACTCCTGCATCTGTGCATGGAGATCCATCACCTCTTCTCTTGCGGATGGACCCAGAGGCAGAGGGTCGACATGCAGCGCAGCTGAGCTGAGCTGGCAGAATCCTGCGCCCTCCGATGAGGACTCTCCACTGCTGTCCCTGTCTCCAGGTGAAACACCAGGTGACAACACTACTCTATGTCCCGAAGGTCCCCCCGAGGTGTGAGTGTCTGCGCTGCTGCTGGGTGTGCTTACTTCTGCTGACACTGCGCCCTCAGAGGTTGGAGCTTCCTCTGAGGAGTCTGGCTGCACAGCCTCTTCCTCCTCCACAGTGAGGACGGGGGCTCTGGATGGTACTGTGGGGGAGTTAAGGAAGGAGTTAGAGATGTAATGCCAAGGTTCTTCTGGTGACTCCCAGCGAGTTGGCATCTGCTGACACCTGCATCCATGCAGCATTGGTCTCAGTGGGAGGCCTCTTCCTCCCTGACCAAGAGAAGAGGACCTCCCTGTGGGCCCTAACCCCATCCAATAATGCCCGCAGTGAAGCCTCATCGAATTTGAAGGCAGCTCGGCCTCTGCCGCTGGCAGCAGCTGGTGCAGGCTCCTCTGCCATTGTGCAAGAGTGGTTGAGAAGCCTGCAGAGGTGGAGAAGCTTGCTGGACACTTTGAAAGCACCATGAATGATGACATCATACTGTGGGGATTACTGACTCGAATTGAACAATTAGCAAGGCTTCCCACATGCTGGGAATTAATTGGCCACTTGAGGGAAAATTGCGTGGAGCTGGCTGACACTTTTTTATGTGTGTCAGAAACCCCACATTCGGGGAAACCCGACCATTTCCCACACAAGCCGAAAATCAGGGCCTTATTCTCCTGAGAGATCTGAATAATCACCAATGAAGCTTAAAGTAGATAATTCACTGGATTTTTCCCCCTGATCTCCAAAGGTAATTTAGTGAAACTCCAAGATATCAATTTAACAATACAATGTGCATTACTCACTCCTGGACAGTTGCTTTCCATTGCTGTATGCTCAGAGTTCCCAGCAGTACAGGAACAATAGTGTTTTAGCAATATTTACCTTTCAGAATTTCAGTTGCTTCCTTAACCAAATACTCATCAATCCCTTGTTTTAAAAGAGTTAATCATCAAAGTGTTAAAGTTTTCTGGAAGTCAATTCCATCATATATCTAGTACTCTGGAAAGAAAATCCTTCTCTTCTTGATTGAAGCTCATAAATTATGTACTCATGCCATATAGTTCTCTGATCACAGTTTAAGTTTTTTTTTAAACTTGGGCCAAAATTTTCCAGGGAGGTTCAGTGGGCGGGATCAGTGGTGGGTTGGAAATTTGATTTTTTTTTCACAGCGGATTGAGAACCCACTATCATCCCACTGCAATGCACCTTTCCCAATGGCATGTTTGTGATCTCGGATCAGACCCAACCCGCAGAGGTGGGCGACCCAATTAAAGCAATTATTGGCTTGTTGACAGACCCTTAATAATGGTTTTAACCTTACTGTTTAATTTTAATTGCTCACCCACGGAGTCCACACTGCTCGTATACCACATCTGTTAACCTGAGGCGGTAGTTTAATGGTCATTGAATCAGCTGATTAGTTGACAGCTTGAAATGTACTATAAAAGCTCCCACCTCACAGCTGTTCACTTTCCAAGCACAGAAGCTGTTGCTTACTCCATTTGGAACACAGATTGAGCTTTATGCAGGCTGTTTGGAGCAAACTCTCCACCCAGTGTCACCTCATTGGAACAACCTCTCTCACCATTGACAGATTGATTCTGTCATCTCAACTTCACCTGCCATCTATTCCATCAGCATAGGTCCCGTTTATACTGTTTCACCTTGGTTCTCAGAATCTGCCCCACAATCAGCCCCAACACAGGCAGCACGAGGCACACCAGTATCACCAACAACAACAGCAACCTTCTCCACAATCACTTGATGCTGCATCTGATGTTATACATGACACAGGGCATCAGCACCCGACCACATTGCTGCCCAGGAGGCCCGTGATGGCCTCACCATGGCCAGATTTACTTCACTTGCTGTTGTATACCCTGGCTGCCACAAGGTTGGCACCACCCCACACCAACACCATAAAGCATCCCTACAATGCCCAAGCCATTCCTTTCACACTCATCACCATTGTGGGGGGCACCCTTATATCTCACCATTCACTGCAACTCACTAAGCCACTGCCCAAGGTGCATAAAAACCTGTCCAAGAAGACAAAGGGGGCAATTTTGTTAATGGGGGCCCATTGGAGGCAGGACTGCTGCTTGGCGGGTCGATGTCCCGCCTCCATCAATTTGTGGCCAACCCACGCTATTTACCCTTGATTGACCTTGTTAAGCCTGCGCAGTGGGCTTAGCAGGCCAATTAAGGGAAAGCCGGTTGCAGAGAACATTAACGTATGACGTTTCATCTGTCAAAAATTTTTGACCGATGAATTGTCATCGTTTGACAGCTCTGTGAAGCTGTCAAACAGTGACATTCTCTGTAATTTGATGAGTCTTTTACAGAAATGAGATGGTTGTTGCATCTGAGAATGCAATGGCCATCTCTCATCTGCAACACGGAGGTGCGAGACTCTCTGCATACACACTGACTGAAGCCTACAGGAAGAAACAAAGGTAAGTACACATTTACTGACACTTTCCACTTACCTCAGATACTCACCTCTACTCTCTTGCACCCATCACTTACCTTCACACCACACTTTTGCATCCTCCCTGACCCCCACAGACCCAGTACTCGCCTCGCTGACCTGGTGGGTTTTGGAGTCTTCGGGAAGCCTGCACTTGTGAGGGCAAAAAGGGGATAATCCTATTTCCTGCCTGTTAATAGGCTTTAATTCCTTCCTACCTCCAAGGAAATGGGACCCGGCGCGGGATGGCTACCCGCCTCCTAGGAAGATGGCATGGAATCGGGTTGGGCCCCTAATTCTGCCATTTTCCTGGCAGTCCCTTCTCCATACCCGCCTCCCAGGGCTGGCAAAATCGCCTCCAAATTGTTGAAAATAAAGATTTCAATGTTTGACAGCACATTAACAGAAACATTACATGAACATTGGATAAAACACCCAAGTGGCTACTGATGTAAGCCCCCAAAGTGTGGACTGAGTGATATACACAGTCGACAACACTGGCTTGTTGTAAGAAAGACAGACCCAATAATTGAAGTAAAAACGGTTTATTCAGGCCTGGGGAGCTATGGCTCTTGCGTCCCAACACAAGGCTCCAACTCCACCGAATCTCTTGAGGTTTACACAGTTATACACATATTCCGAGACCTCCTACTCCAGAGGTCCAATCGATTTAAAAGTCTATACATTAATCACTAATTAGGTGTGCCTAACTTCTACAAGGTAACCAATAACATAAGTTTCACTTTTCACTGTATGGGCCTGTGGCCCCTCTGATTTCTTGGAAATGAGTCATCAGGTCATGTGATTTCTGAGAAACGAGACCCTCTCTCTCTTGACCACTACTAAGTTTCGTTTTTCCAGAAAAGGGTTATGTCATTGTCTCTTTTTGTAAGTTTCATCTCTCTAAACTGGTATGGTCATTTCTGCAATTAAACATACGAGTAATTAGTACATTTCATCTTTAAACATTTTGCTGCGCAATTGCGTTCTACTAAACGTGCCCTGTTACGCTCATTTTTAAATCTTACTTCAGTCCCTCCTTTTGACCTTTTGGACAATTGTTCCAAAACAGGTCAACATGTATGTCCACTGCCTGGTGTCTGCCAAAGCGTGCACTCCCTGGCCTTCTACCAGTCTAGGTTATACATGTATATGTCTTATTAATTTGGAGGCCGACTTCCCCCCTCTGTGGTATGGTGGTCTTTCCTCTACGGTGGGCTTTCCTTTAGGGTGGTCTTTCCTTTATGCACTCCTTCTGGTGTAACCATTCCCGGGGCCCCTTAGACCCTGCACTAATGGTTGAGGCTTTTCTGCTCAAGCCTGTCCCTCATTCCCACGTGGGGTGTGTGACGTGCCAATTCGAGACTGTCATCACACACCAGTCCTCATTCACCACCCTCCTTCTGCCACCCTCCTTCTGCCACCTCCATCTTACGGTTGGCCGGCCCGGTCTTTAATTACCATGCCCAATTAATCCCATATAATTTCAGGGCTTCCCATCGCGTCTTACACCATTTGCCTTGGAGAGGCGGGGGAGTTGTCCATTCTTAACATCGCTACCTGCCCCTCCTCCGGCTCTACTTCTTTCACCGCACCACTTTCGGCCTTACTCATTCTGGCACAAAGGCACTGGAGAAATAAAAATACACAATATATCAGAATAACAATCAAGAGGAATATCATTATGCCTTGTACCACCGAGGCGCCCACAGTCCCCGACCATCCTGGTCCCCAATTATCAAAATATGAGGAAGTGGGTGAGTTTCCTCTAATGTTGCACTAATGTCTTTCTGTTGTTTCTTTAAGCCTTCTTCTATTTTATGATAGTACTTAAAATTTCCTTCGTTTCCTGCCGTAACTTCTGCCAAGCTTCCTCTAACTTAGGAATTGCCTTTGGCTCTGGTATGACATAAGTTTCAACCCTTTTTAGTAAGTCCCATATTATCAAATGACCAGGTTTTCCTATCTGTGTAGGTATCTTTAGACCAAAACAACGGTTTGGTTGGGGAATGGTATAAGCCATATCTTGATATTCATATTTCTGTTCAATTGTGGTGACACAACAGGTCCCATTGTTCCTTGATGCTACCCAGGTCCAGTGTATCCCCTTGGGTGAACCTCGAGGGTGCAATTGGTAATTTTTGTAAATCCGTACTCAGATGTGTCTCCCTCGGTGGGGGGGTGTGTGCACACCCATGTCCTTCCCTTGTGGTGGCACCCGTCCACTACCACCCCCCTTTAGGTTTCATACTTCTGTTTATTATCTTCATCCCTTTCCCAAAGCACCTTGGTAGGGACATCATGATATTTAACCCACTTTCCCTTTGTACTTCTCCTATATTAATCACGTCGTATCGGAGTTGTCCCCCTTCTGGGAATTGTGGGATGGCCAGTACAAAGCCAATCATCTTAGTCCATGGGGTCAGACAATCGCCTGCCCGGTATACTTGTCCCATTTTACATTCCTTACATAGGCTTTTATTTGTGTCAATCCAAGGTTCCAGATCCTTATTAGTAATCCAATCAGGGATCTGTTCATTATTTATTTGCCTCATGTTATGCTGAGCATTCAACAATAGCCATGAGCCCTACGTGGCACATATTAGTTCCTTATCGGTTTGGCGAGAAGCATTATTAAGTCTATCAATAATTGTATTGATTGTTTCTGCATGGGGGGCTACTATCTCTTCCACCCCCGACAATTGCATTATTGTTTGGTTTCCCTGCCAGTGTCAATTGCCGGCTATTTCCAGTAGCTTGTTTTAGTAACTTCTCTATTTTTGCTTGTAATTCTTCTACTCCTTCGTTTACTCCTTCTATGTCCAAGCTATTAACTGTTGCTAACCCGGCCGCATACCCTGCTCCGGTCGTTTCCAATACTCCCCGTTTCTTACATCTTTTGTAAGATAGATTTTTCCTGTGGATCCTCTAATTGTTTTATCCACAGGGAGTTCCAGGTTTGTTTTGTATCTCAAAAGTACTCATATTAATGGCAAGCTTAGTAACTCTATGTGCTACACTAGAATACACCTCATCCAGTGTTCTCCTTATTACTAATCCCCCTCGATAATGGCAATACTTATATTTATCCCTAGAATCAAGGCGAGGACGCTCCATCTCATTCCGGACGTCCAATGTTCCTGTAATTACAAAAAGGGGGCTGGTCGTCACCAGCCAGTTAGAATTATTCTGCTCTTATCCATTTTATCAGTTCAAAATGCTGTACATCTGGTTCATTTCTTGTTCTGTGGCTCTGTCCCCAGACATACCTGAAGATGCAAACTATGGCATGTAATATTATCATACACAGCCCTATCATTGATATATGTAGTAACTCCCCTTCCCATTCTTTATATCTTCTAGTATACTCCTCACTCTGTCAAAAAGGGCACCATCTCTGGTTTACTCATTGTCTTTCTTATATATTTTTAACTGAGTCCAGTGTTTCCACCTTCCTTTACCCGTTCCAGACCCATCTACATGAGCACATGTGTCATTATTCATTAATACTTCATAAGGTCCTGACCATCTGGGTGCTAGCCCTGGTTTGGCTGGTATTATTTCTGCTATCACTTTGCTATCTATTGCTAAGACCTCCTTCTGGTCGTCCCGTGTATCCTGTTCTCGATCCCGTATAATCTGTTGGTCTTTGGCCTCATGTCTCTAACTATCTGTCCAGATTTATCTTTGGGTAACCGGACAGCCTCCCCAGCAGTCTCCCGGCCGTTTGAGACGGTGCTGCAATTAGTTTATAAGATAACTTCCATTTATCAAATCCTAATTTTCCTTCTATCACTGTGGGGAAATATCAGCTTAACATTAAGAAACTTAAATTTAATAATGTCCAATATCTTTAAATTCTATTCAGTAATACTGAAGTTGTTGCTTCGTGAACTCAAACAGCTGTCAGTGGAAAGGGTTAACTCCTTCGCAGGCTTTTGAAGGTGGAGCTAAACATTATTGCGTCACTTCACGCAACCCAAAAAAACATCCCTGACTGAAAGACAGTTGTGGTTTCACACTTTGACTCAACATGAACATTTGGGCTTCATTGGTCAGATTCCCTCTCTCAGTTGATCGTTTAGCTGCCCATCCTCTTGTGTGCTTTAATTTATTATTACGGACTCTTTGGGTAGGAGAGAGGTTCCTACTAATTCTTTGATTATATTCTTGTCTCTTACGGGTCTTCTCCTGGTGTCATATATCCCTGCCTACTCCCGCTATCATGTAATCAGACACCACCCCAAAGGCATTCCGACTATCTATATAGGTTTACACATTTTCCTTTGGCTACCCCCCTTTGATCAAATCCTGTATAGGCTGGGCCATTTCTACTTTGTTTCCCGGGCCTGCCTGTTTGTTTGACTTATAATCTGGGGGCCAGTACACTTCATTCGCTTTAGGGTCGACTAAAGCTCCTACTTCTCGCAGTATATCTATCCCTAGGATTGTTCCTTCGGTGTTCTCGCATACCCACAACTGTGTAGGTATTATTATTATAGCCAATTTCTAGTAAGACTGTTTCGCTCTTATAAGCCCTGATTCTTCGTCCACCGATTCCTGCTATACTAACTGAAAGTTTCGTTCGGGGCAAGGGTAAGTCTGTCAATGAGATTGTGGCTCCTGTGTCTATTAACATTTTGCACTGTCGGCCCCCTACCAATGCATCAACAAACATCCTCGGATCCCCCTCCCCTCTCTGGCGCGGTCCCTTCCTGCTGCCATCCCTAGAAGCTTGCGAGCAATCAAAGCACGCAGCCAGTCCTAATGCCCCTCCCATCTGTTTTTGGGCATTTGTCTCTTCCCTTGTGTCACTATGTATCCTAGGTAGACTACTTCATCCTTCCCTACCTATACCTTTCTAAGGTTTAACTCTAGTCCCGCCTTCTATAAGGCTTCCAGTACCATAGTCAATTAAATATTGTAGAGGGACCTGCCACTATCAGATATTCTTGCGGAGTTGAGTTATCTTATTCAATTTGGACTACACCAATTTACATCAACCAGAATTTCACTGTGGCCACAATGAAAGTCTGGTTTTAATAGGTTAATTTACCTCATAACTCCAAGGTTAGATCTTAGACTGAAACTTAATCTTTCATTAAACAAACTTTTTGTTGCTCTTCTCAGTTTTTACACTTCAGCTTAACTTAAATTGTAATAGGTTTCTTCATTCTGAGGGCACAATCTTATTTGCACATTCTTAAACTTCCAAAATCCCCGACAAGACAAAGGGGTTAAATGCTTTTACTTTAACACAGAGAAGTGGGTGGAGCTACAACACACAGCAGACATTTCTTTTTCTTAACGGACAGATTTTCAGACAAAGGAATATTGAATCCTCTTAAACATTCCTAATCAGGAAAACATCCACACTCACACATTTTTATACAAATTGTAATTTCAGCATATGTCTAAGGTTCCTTTCACTCAGCAAATCTCGTGTTTTACTTGTCTTGGTACAGATGCTAATAACTTCCATGTTGGTAAAGCTTTAAGTTTATCTTTTCCTTCCTTTTTAAATCTGTGACTCAACAGCTTTCCCTAGTTTCCAAATCCCTGTTTGTTTGGTTTTTTTTTTGCTGGGGTTTCAAATTGGTTCGCCTGCAAATTAGATCTTTTTCCTTCTTTATCTCTCCCTTCTGTTTCAATTCCATACATTATCTGTTGCCTCTTTAGCTCCTCCCCACCAAGCCTTTGGCTCTCTGCACTGTTTCTTTTTATTTTCCAGGAGTCGGGTTATAGAATCCAGGTCCTTTGAGGATTCTTCTTCCACCCTCTTAGTCATAACTAACTGCTACGTTTAATGCTTAATTCACGGTATTGGTGAATTAGGTTTGTACGCTACGTTGTTCGCCCCTATAGCGTCACCTTAGTTAATTTCTTGCTTTCTGTTAGTCACTTCGTTTCGTTAGACACACACCAAACCTTTAGTTCCGAGGTTTCGGTACTGTGGGGTCTGTAGCTCCCGGCGTCCTACTTGATCCTGGCCGTCACGTGGGACTACTGTCCTCTTAATTCAAGCACAGGCTAGGTGCTGGGGACAGACCTCACCCTTGTCCGTTCTAACCTCTTTATGACCGTAGGGTTTTATCTCATTCACTCACCACGGTGCACCCATTCATTCAATTGTTGAGATTTCGCCGTCTCACGGATTTTAGGGAACTACCTGTCCCAAAGGTTGGTAGGGAACTACCTGCCCCTACCGAGGTTTTCCCGCCTCACGGTCCTTAGGGAACTACCTGTCCCAAAGGTTGGTAGGGAACTACCTGTCCCTACCGAGGTTTTCCCGCCTCACGGTCCTTAGGGAACTACCTGTCCCAAAGGTTGGTAGGGAACTACCTGTCCCTACCGAGGTTTTCCCACCTCACGGTCCTTAGGGAACTACCTGTCCCAAAGGTTGGTAGGGAACTACCTGTCCCTACCGAGGTTTTCCCACCTCACGGTCCTTAGGGAACTACCTGTCCCAAAGGTTGGTAGGGAACTACCTGCCCCTACCCCTACTGCAGTTTACTTTTTAACCGCCTTCAATTAAAGGTGTCTTTCTTTTTATAGTTCTTTTATACGTCGATTCTGACTCAACGTCTCGCCAGCAGTTAACCCCTAATTTTACAGGTGGTAATTAAAACATACTCACCCGTCTTAGGTTAACGCTGTCCGAGAGTCTGGTTCAGAACGCCCATCCCATCCTCGTCGCCAATTGATGTAAGCCCCCAAAGTGTGGACTGAGTGATATACACAGTCGACAACACTGGCTTGTTGTAAGAAAGACAGACCCAATAATTGAAGTAAAAACGGTTTATTCAGGCCTGGGGAGCTATGGCTCTTGCGTCCCAACACAAGGCTCCAACTCCACCGAATCTCTTGAGGTTTACACAGTTATACACATATTCCGAGACCTCCTACTCCAGAGGTCCAATCGATTTAAAAGTCTATACATTAATCACTAATTAGGTGTGCCTAACTTCTACAAGGTAACCAATAACATAAGTTTCACTTTTCACTGTATGGGCCTGTGGCCCCTCTGATTTCTTGGAAATGAGTCATCAGGTCATGTGATTTCTGAGAAACGAGACCCTCTCTCTCTTGACCACTACTAAGTTTCGTTTTTCCAGAAAAGGGTTATGTCATTGTCTCTTTTTGTAAGTTTCATCTCTCTAAACTGGTATGGTCATTTCTGCAATTAAACATACGAGTAATTAGTACATTTCATCTTTAAACATTTTGCTGCGCAATTGCGTTCTACTAAACGTGCCCTGTTACGCTCATTTTTAAATCTTACTTCAGCTACCCTTGTGTGTTGTTAGTTGATATGATTGCACTAGGATGAGGGTGAGTGTGAAGGGTGGCTAGTGAGATGGGGATGTGATAATAATATAAATAGAGAGAGGAATGGTTGGAGGTGCAAGGAAAATTGGTGTGAGTAAGGATGTGCAGAAGTAGGGTAGGGAAGGGAAAGTGATGGGGATGTGATGAGAGGCTCAGCAGGATGAAGGTGAGTATGGCTTTGTACTAACGTTTCTTGATCTAATGAGATCATTGAAAGGTTTGCTGCACTGCACCCAGGTCCTCCTGACCACATCCCTGCTTGTGACCTCCTCTGCAATGTGCAACCAGTTTGTGTTGATCTCCTGGGGAGGTCTCTTCCGCCCATGGGAAGGGAAAAAGACGACCCTGCGTGCTGTGACTCCCTCCTTAAGGATATGGAGGGAGTCATGGGAGAACCTGGGTGCAGCCCTGCACCTCTGTGCAGTGATTGTCAGCGTTTGCAGCACTTCCATGCTGTCGAACTTTGACAGCACAGATGTCAAAAGTAAGGTGGCCATGGTCCCTTTAAGGAAACCGGCTCAAGACGCATCATGAATGACATCACCACACCCGCTCCACCTAATTGGACTGGGAAATACGCTGAGCGGGCTTAACAAGTCCCATTGTGGTAAGTTCATTTTAGGCTGTGGGATGGAGCCAGCAATGGAGCCACGACCCGCCATCGCCACCGGCCGCACCGGACCCGCTGAGGTGAGCAAAATCTTGGCCTTGGTTTCACCTATGTTATCCAGTTTACAAACAGCATTACAAGTTTAAATTTCATACAATATTGTTAATAACAGTTAATGTTGCCATAGCAACGTAAAGTTATCAAGTAGAAAGATAGCAAACAGTCATGTCTCTTTTTTTCATTAAGTCCATACTATCCGTGCTCAGCAGTATCATAACAATCCTGAATAAATTTCTTCTCTGAAGTGAAGTATCTTAGTTTTTAAATCACATTTTTTTCTTGAGGTATTGGAATCTAATTGCTGTAGTAATGCCGTTATAAGACAGATTGCTTTGATCTATAAGAGTTGTGGGCAAAATGAATTTTCAAACTATTGCAGCTGTATGAAAGAAAAATATCACATGAATTTAAAATCAGTAATAAAAATCACGATTACTTGGAAGCTTCTTTTTTTTAATTGTTCTTTGGATGGTGCTTCAACAATGATGTTAGGTAGGGAATTCCAGGATTTTGACCGAGCAACTAAAGAAGAAATGCTGGTATACATGTGACTTGGAGGTGATGGTGTTCCCATGATTTAGCTGCTTGCATCCTTCTCGGTGACACGCAGGTGTCATTAATATACGCTAATCGCGGTCTTTTCGTTCATATAGGACCCAAGGCAATTTTAACAGCCTACTGGCCAGAGTGATTGCTGTGGTTGCTCTGACCAGTGAAACCTGGCAGACACCCAGCCGAGGTCCCAAAAGGTAAATTTAAAAAAAAACTTTTCTTTCTGGGGCCAGGGACAGGCCTGAGCCTCTGCTGCCTAGGGCTCCCACCCATGGAAGTCTGGCCTCCATGACTCACCAGAGTGCCAGCAGTCATCCTCTGGTCCAGCCGAATGTCACCTGCTGCAGATGACTGTCTGCCTCTTTACACTCATTTCGGGCAGGCAGCTGCTTGGCAAGTTGTTAATTAGGCCAGGCTATTAAGATTAGCTGTGCCTCCTACAGAGGCTCCTAGGTGGCAAGTTACCCCTGGTTTCCTGCTCCAGAGTTAAAATCAATGCTCCAATCTCCAGTACCAAAACCACTACACTACTGCGATACTGTACCACTTAAGCCTCTCCACCATCTACAATGCTACAGTCAAGAGTGTGATGGAAGTCCTTGTTTTACTGTGCAAGAAAGAAAGAAGAACTTGCATTTATGTAGCATCTATCATGACCTCAGGACATCCCAAAGCGCTTTACAGCCAATGACGTACTTCTGAATTGTAGTCACTGTTATCATACACATATTGGCCCAGATTGTGCATCTCATGGCATGCCCTGGTAGTTAGATTTTTCCCTCACCCTTCAGCTAGAAAAATATTTGACCTCTAAGTTGCTGGAACTGCAAACTGATCATGAAGGCAATGAGGCATCTGGGACTTTGGTAAACAATGGCATCAACTGCCTATCTCCTTAACCAATGAGATTTAAGGATTGAGAAAGAAACAAGAATGATGGAGAAGGAAATAGGGTGAATTAGAGTCAAATCAGATACAGAAAAATAAATAAAGAGAGGGGAATAAAGATTGGATTAACAGCAAGAGAAAAAAAAACACAGAAAGAAAATGTAAGAGAAAATGTTCATTTAAAAAAATGTAAACTTCAAAAAATCTCTAACAACAATTCATTACCTATAGGAATGAGACTCCACAGTTTAAATTGTTCCTGGGCTGAAGAGTTTTAGTGGCATTGCAGGAACATAAATCTCCTCATTAAAAAGGTACTTACACTGTTAAGTAGCAGTGCTAACATTCTGAGGTGATTTTAATTGACAATTAAAGTGCATATGCAGCAATTTCATGAAACTCACGGGGAAACTAAGTGCGAGATGCCATTTTTGCGAGGCTAACTGCGGAGCGGCGCAAATCATCCAGCAATTTGTGGTGATTTGCAATTCACGGGGTATCACTTCCTCGTCACAAGTTGCTGGACGATTTATACATTAATAACAGCCAGCGCCGATAAACTCGTCATTATTTTGGCAACAAAATTTGGGCCAATATAACATTGAACCAAAGACATTTGCAGCACAGGAGGAGATCATTTGTGTCTGTACCGGTTTTTGCTAAAGCAACCCAAAACTAATGCCACTAGATTAATATAAAGCTAATCCCAATAACCTGGTCTTCCCATAGCCCCAGATCGCTAACTACCTCAAGCAGTTCATGGCATACTTTAAGGTACTGAGTGTGACAGATGTCTATAGTGCTGTGCTATTTTTGCTTGTTTCTTAACTGCTCAGTCTGGAGTTTCTGCTCGATTGCACTGTTTTTTTTGCTGGAATTTCCCTGATATTGGCGTAACCAGCGCAAAAGATTGTGGAATTTTAAACACAAATTGCGTTCAGCCCAACTCGAGTTTCTGCAAACTTTTGCACTAGTTTTAAAAACATTGCGCGAGAAGCAGGCCACGCCCCCCAGGATGAATGAATCACCAATGGGAGTTTCCGCTAATTGCGCGTGTTTGCAGGCCTTCCAAGGAGGCTCCAAAAATTAAGCTGGATCTTTTGGGTGCAAGGACACTAATAGGTACGCCTTGAAAGGTTTTGAATGAATGTTTTAAAATTTGCTAAGAAACCAATCGAACTAGAAAATACTTCTGTATTAAATAATATGTCTTCCTTTATCCTCAACCGAGGATTCCCTTCCACCATGGTTGACATGGCCCTCGACCGTGTCTGTTCCATTTCCCGCACTTCTGCTCTTGCCCCTTCCCCTCCCTCAGGGAACCACGCTAGGGTTCCCCTTGTCTTCACCTTCCGCCTCACCAGCCTCTACATTCAACGGCTCATCCTCCGCCATTTTCGTCAACTCCAGTGTGATCCCAACACCAAACACAGCTTCCCCTCCCCTCCCCTTTCAGCATTCCGAAGGGACCATTCCCTCCGCGACATCCTGGTCCACTCCTCAATCATCCCCAACACCCCCTCCCCATCCGACAGTACCTTCGCATGCAAGCGCAGGAGATGCAACACCTGCCCTTTTATGTCCTCGCTTCCCACCATCCAGGGCCCCAAACACTCCTTCCAAGTGAAACAATGATTTACTTGTACTTCTTTCAATTTAGTATACTGTATTCACTGCTCATGATGCGGTCTCTTCTACACTGGGGAGACCAAACGCAGATTGGGTGACCGCTTTGTGGAACTCCTCCTTTCAGTGTTCCAATGAAGCTCAACAGAAGCTCGAGGAACAGCACCTCATCTTTCGATTGGGCACTTTACAGCCTTCTGGTCTCAACATCGAATTCAACAATTTCAGATCATAACCTCTGCCCCCATTTTTTCAGACGGCAGCTGTTGATGATTATGCTAGTTCCATTTACACCTCTTCTAGACTCATCTTTTGTTTCTTTACTTGTCCTATTACCACCTCCTTTTGTCTTACACCACCATCCCTTTTTTCTTTTAATCTCTCCTGCCTTCCATCCTATCACAGACCTTCCCTTTTGTTCTTTCCTCCCCTTCCCCTTTCACTGCCTCTGCAGTTGCTCATCGACCTGTAATGTTAACTCTGTTTCTCTTTCCACAGATGCTGCCTGACCTGCTGAGTATTTCCAGCATTTTCTGTTTTTATTTCAGATTTCCAGCACCTGCAGTATTGTGCAACTAGTTCTGTATATTTTTTTAAATCATTTTCAGTCATTTAAAATTGGGACACTCACAGGTGGTGGATTGGACACTGTGTTTGAAAGTGGAAACTCAACCCCTTCATGTTTTCTGACTTCCTTTTCTGATTTAATTATCACCTTACAGAACCAATTCATCTACACCAAATAGTATTTGTACACATCACCTTTATTTTGAATCGGTCACAGCACAGAACTTATATAGTTGAATGAGGTAAAATGGATGCACATAAAGCCTGGCCAAAAAAAAAGTTTGAATGTTGTCTTGATCCATTTATAAGAGATCTTTTACACAATTAATCATAGAATTTTTCAGGGCCTCTCAAAGGAGTAGGTTATTTAGAAGCCTTTTAGTGAAATGCATTATAATTGAGGGTGGCATATACTTAACAAAGAACCATTGAACAAGGATCAAAGGAAAATACAGCTGTCTGCAGTAGCGGTGGCCTTTTCTAATTTCTCTTCTCAACCAATATCACCAATAGCATCATAAACTTAAGGGAAGAAAACAGTAGAGTGCTTTCTTGCAAACTGTTTAGCAGCTGTGTTCAAAAGAATTTCACTGTTTACACCAGCCAGTCCCCCAAAATGGAAGTGGGTTTCATACTGTTTCTAGTATTAATAGGAAAAATGAAATGTAACTGACTGAGATTTTCAACCTATTGTTCTTGAAGAACAAGTCAATGAAGATCAACTCTAACTTACTCTTTCTGCAAACCTCAAAACTGTAAAACTCCTTTCCTCCCCCAGTCTCACTTCTCTTCTATAATCTACAGATTTTGAAACCCAAGCTTGGTTTCACCTTTATACTTTATTGATTTTTAACTCATCTAACATAAGTGTTGTTCTGCATTATGGGCTATGGTCTTTAGTTCTCTCTATTTAAAAACAAGTGGCAGTGTAAATTTAAAGATATTAAATAATGAACAACAACAACATGCATTTATATAGTGCCCTTTACACCATGAGTGCAGATATCCCAGGGGGTTGTGGGGCTGAAGGAGATTACAGGGATAGGGAGGGGCGAGGCCATGGAGGGATTTGAAAACTAGGATGAGAATTTTTAAATGAAAGTGTTGCCAGACTGGGGTCCAATGTAAATCAGCGAGCACAGGGATGATAGGTCAATGGGACTTGGTGCAAGTTCGGATACAGGCAGCAGAGTTTTGGATGAGCTCAAGTTTATGGAGGGTGGAAAATGGGAGGCCGACCAGGGGAGCATTGGAATAATCAAGTCTAGAAGTAACAAGGGCATTGATGAAAAATGGTAACAATCAATAGAAAATACTACAGTAAAAGGTCATTCTATGCAAGTTCATCTCTTCAATAGAAAATGCACATGAATACCACATACAATTTGGCTCCCCTAGTACGGTAACAATTAGTGCAGTTAGCTGTAGTGAAGAATAATGTCAAAACAACAACTGGTTCAACACTGTCAGTTTGTCATACAGATGTATTCTCTTTGTTGATCCTTGCCAAGTTAACAATGGTATGCTGCAGCTTCGGATAACGGACTTTATCTAGGCCACTGAAAGGCCATCAGTTCACTGTTGCTTAATCTGTTTTCTAAAGCAGTGTTGCCTAGTAAAAGACTGTAAGCAAAACAGGTATCAAAATGTTTCCACTAAAAAGAGTAACATGACAGATTATCTGATCTTTGCTGACAGTAACTCACACCAAGTCCCGTTCACCCATCACCCCTGTGCTCGCTGACCTACAATGGCTCCCAATTAAGCAGCGCCTCGATTTCAAAATTCTCATCCTTGTTTTCAAATCCCTCCATGGCCTCGCCCCTCCCTATCTCTGTAATCTCCTTCAGCCCCACAACCCCCCGAGATATCTGCGCTCCTCAAATTCTGCCCTCCTAAGCATCCCTGATTATAATTGCTCAACCATTGGTGGCTGTGCCTTCTGTTGCCTAGGCCCTAAGCTCTGGAATTCCCTGCCTAAATTTCTCTGCCTCGCTACCTCTCTTTCCTCCTTTAAGACGCTCCTTAAACCTACCTCTTTGACCAAGCTTTTCGTCACCTGCCCTAATTTCTCCTTATGTGGCTCGGTGTCAAATTTTTTTGTCTTATAATACTCCTGTGCAATGCCTTGGGATGTTTTACTACGTTAAAGATGCTATATAAATACAAGTTGTTATTGTTGTAGTAATAATATGTTGAAAACCTTTTGTATAAGATATATATGCTGGTGTCATTTCTAGAAGATTTTTTTAGTTATCCCTTAACTGCTCTGATCTCAAACTAGTTTTTTCATTATTTCACAGAATGGTTTGACTGCCTTAAGTTTTATTATTTATAAACATAAGGCCTTGAAATTACACTGTGCGGAGAGATCAATGTGCAAATGATTTATGTGCTTTTCAAATGGAGGCGCTAATCCATTTATTTGAAACAGAATAGCCTCTCAGTTAAAACAGTAGATCAAACAATTGCAGTGTATTGATCATTGTACCCTTTGCACAGCATAATTGAAGTCTGAGGGCATTCTGATTGGACGAGATTTTATTAAATCTGATTCACTGCACTAAGGTTATATTGCGGCAGAGCCACTGAGGGACTCTGAACAACTGTACATAATTCCCTTTAACGATGTCTTAGCTACAGACTAAATCTGTACCATTGTATATACTGTTTGCATGTACAGTGCGTGGTCCCTTTAAGAGCGCGGGCAAACGCGATGACGTCATGCTGCTAATCACGTGATGACCCAAACGCGGGAAAAACGTGATGACGTCATGACGCCATCCACGGGACCGCCCTGGCAGTCCTCGTGGAGCCTCCGACCTGTTAAGACCTGTATTCATAGTTCTCTTGCATCAATCTGTTTAAACTCGTTAGTTTGACATTAAAAACCTTTTTGATTGATTGCCTGCGTTGAACTCAATCTCTAGATAGGAATTTGACCATTCCTACATTGGTGACCCTGACTTTTGTGAATGGATTTCGCAAAAGGAACACAGCATGGAGGCAAACGCTGTTTTGTTGAAGCTGCCGCAATTCTGGGAGCAACAAGCGACCTCGTGGTTCATCCAAGTTGAAGCCCAGTTCGCCCTGAGAGGCATTGTTGAGGATCAGACCCGATACTTATACGTGGGTCTCTGCACTCGGCGGCTCTACCGCCTCGCGGATCGTCAGTCTTCTCGGGAACCCCCCAGCGGACCGCAAGTATGAAACCCTCAAGGCGCGGTTGCTACAGGATTTCGGGCTCATGAAATCAGAGCGCGCCCGTCGGCTGCTCGCTATGCCCGGGATCGGGGACTCCAAACCTTCCGAGATGATGAGCCAAATGCTCACATTCCTCGGCTCCGAACCAGAATGCTTTCTCTTCAGAGAGTTATTCCTCAGCCAATTACCGGAGCAAGTACAAACGGCCTTGGCGAGATCCGAGGTCGAAGACTGCGCAGCGCTCGCTGCCGAGGCAGCCAAAATATTCGCTGTTACGCAACAGTACTGCGCTGCCACGAGGCGCCCATTCCCCACAGACGCCACCCCAGCTCCTCAGCCCGTGGGGCTGTGCTTCTACCACGCGTGGTTTGGCGTGAAGGCGAGATGTTGCCGCCCTCCCTGCAGCTTCGCTCAAAAAACCCCAACTCCGTCCAATGAAGAACGGGTCTAACGGGTGCCCCGCAGCCGCAATGGCAATCGGCAATGCAGGCAAGCTGCTCTTCATCACAGATACCCTCTCCGGTCATCGGTTCCTGTGCGACACCGGAGCGCAGTGCAGCATCCTACCTGCGTCAGCTCTTGATGTACAGGCTAGGAGGCACGGCCTCCCCCTCGAAGCGGCTAATGGCGGAGCTATTCAGACCTTCGGCAGACGGTGGGTCCAGGTGTGCTTCAGCGGCCAGTGGTTTTTCTGGGGATTCGTTACGGCCAAGGTTTCGCAAGCCATTCTCGGTGCAGATTTCCTGCGCGCCAACGGCCTCCTGGTTGATGTAAGGAACCAACGGCTGATCAATGTGGCCACGTTTCACTCTATCCCTTGCCACCGTAGTAACACCATGTCGCGCACCGTCTCCTGTGCTTTCCCGACTCCGGATGAGTTCGCTCGCCTGCTAGGCGACTTTCCAGACCTGACCAGGCCCACATTCTCCTCCACAGCCACGAAACATGGTGTGGAACACCACATCACCATCACCGGCCCCCCAGTCCATGCGTGGGCCCGGCGCCTCGAACCTGGCAAGCTAGCGGTCGCGAAGGCGGAGTTCGCAACAATGGAACGCTTAGGTATTATTCACAGGTCGAATTGTCCCTGGTCTTCACTTCTTCACATTGTACCGAAACCTGGCGCCGGATGGCAGCCCTGCGGCGACTATCGGCGCCTAAATGATGCCACCACTCCTGATCGATACCCAATCCCCCACATCCAGGATTTCTCTGCCCGTTTGGCAGTAAACACCATTTTTTCCAAGGTTGACCTTGTCCGAGGCTACCACCAGGTCCCGGTGCACCCGCAAGACGTCCAGAAGACTGCAGTCATCACCCCTTTCGGTCTTTTTGAATTTTTAAGGATGCCGTTTGGGTTGAAGAACGCCGCCCAGGCTTTCCAGCGCCTCATGGACTCCGTGCTGCGGGACCTCAAGTTCCTTTTCGTCTACTTAGACGATATTCTCATCGCCAGTCCTAATAAGGAGGAACACATCTCTCATCTATGCATTCTCTTTAGACGCCTCAGCCAACATGGCCTGATTATCAACCCAGCCAAGTGTCAGTTTGGTCTGTATCAAACTGATTTCCTTGGACATCGCATCACCGCAGAGGGAGTGGTTCCTTTGCAAGCGAAGGTGGAGGCGGTAACATCCTTTCCACGCCCGCAGAACATAAAGGCCCTGCAGGAATTCCTAGGCATGGTAAACTTTTACCACCGTTTCATGCCTAAGGCAGCACTGCTCATGCAGACCCTGTACGAGACCCTCAAGGGCAAGTCTGGCAAGGATCCGGTAGGCTGGACGGGTGACATGGGCCGGGCATTCACCGACACCAAGAGCGCCTTAGCCAACGTGACCATGCTGGTGCACCCGCTACCAGGAGCCACCATCGCCCTCACCACCGACGCGTCAGATTACGCAATCGGCGCCGTTCAGGAGCAGTGGGTGAACAGGACGTGGCAGTCATTGGCATTCTTCAGCCGTCAACTGCGGTGTAACGAGCGGGTGTACAGTACTTTCGACAGGGAGATACTAGCCATTTGTCTGGCCATCCACCATTTCCGGTTCTTGTTGGAAGGACATCCTTTCACCGCCTTCGTCGACCATAAGCCACTGACCTTTGCCATGGCCAAGACCACCGAGCCGTGGTTATCCCGACAACAACGTCAGCTGACATACATCTCCGAATTTACCACAGATATTCAGCACGTGGCCGGTAAAGACAACCTGGTGGCAGATTGCCTCTCCCGCGCGACCGTGAATGCAGTCCAGCTGGGCATCGGCTATGCCCTCATGGCAGCAGACCAAGTCTCAGGCCCAGAAGTGCAGACTTACCGCACCAACACCACTAGCCTCCAGTTGGCCGACGTCAGGTTTCATTCGGCTGGTACCACGTTGTTGTGTGATGTCTCCGTTCGGGACCCTCGCCCTATTGTGCCGGTCGCCTGGTGCCGCAAGGTGTTTGATGCCATACATGGGTTGCCACACCCAGGAATGAAGGCTTCTCAGAAGCTAATGTCATCTAAGTTCGTTTGGCGGGGCATGCATAAAGATGTCTGTGACTGGGCCAACACCTGCGTGGTCTGCCAAAAGGCCAAGGTACAGCGCCACGTCAAGGCTCCATTGGCCACCTTTGCAGTTCCTGAGCGACGGTTTGACCACGTTAATGTGGACCTGGTAGGACCACTTCCACCTTCCCATGGTTTTACGCACATCCTGACCATAGTAGATTGCACCACCAGATGGCCGGAGGTGGTTTCCCTGTCATCTATTACTTCGGCGGACGTGGCCAGGGCGTTCATCTCTTCATGAGTCGCCCGTTTTGGAGTGCCTGCTGACATTTCTTCGGACCGGGGACCGCAGATTTCCTCCGAACTCTGGAATGCGGTGGCTCAACGACTCGGTGTCAAGTTACACCGCACCACAGCCTACCACCCACAAGCGAACGGTCTGTGCGAACGTTTTCAAAGATCGCTTAAGGCCGCACTGAGGGCCAGCCTCCAAGACGCTGGATGGGCAGACAAGCTGCCGTGGGTCATGTTGGGCCTTCGCACGGCCCCCAAGGAAGATCTTCACTCTTCCGCGGCAGAGCTCGTTTATGGTCAGTCGCTGCGAGTGCCAGGGGATTTCCTGCCAACACCAACGGAGCCATGGTCCGCCTCACGCCAGCTTATCAGCCACCAGGAAGCAGGCAGATGTTTCACGCCGGTTCCCACATCGCATCACGGGTTTCAGGGCTCTCACGTTCCAGTGGAGCGGAAACAAGCCGACTACGTGTTCATCTGCCACGATGCTCACCGGGATCCGCTCAAGGCCCCATACACTGGTCCTTTCCGCGTGTTAGAGGCAGGAGACAAAACCTTAAAGGTGGATGTCGGTGGTAAACCGGACCACATTTCGGTCGACCGTTTGAAGCCAGCACACCTGGACCTTGACCGTCCCGTCGAGACCGCACAGCCACCGAGACGAGGTCGACCGCCCACCGTCGTCATGCCAGAACAAGTGCAACCCCCCGCCAGACCGCCCGCCGTCCAACAGCTTCTGCTTCGGAATACAGGAGTCGTTCTGACAGGCTTGTCAGACCCCCTCACCGTTTGACTTTTCCGTTAAAGACATCTCTGGGGGGGGCACATGTGCCAGAGCCACTGAGGGACTCTGAACAACTGTACATAATTCCCTTTAACGATGTGTTAGCTACAGACTAAATCTGTACCATTGTATATACTGTTTGCATGTACAGTGCGCGGTCCCTTTAAGGGCGCGGGCAAACGCGATGACGTCATGCCGCTAATCACGTGATCACCCAAACGCAGGAAAAATGTGATGACATCATGACACCATCCACGGGACCGCCCTGGCAGTTCTCGTGGAGCCTCTGACCTGTTAAGACCTGTATTCATAGTTCTCTTGCATCAATCTGTTTAAACTCGCTAGTTTGACATTAAAAACCTTTTTGATTGATTGCCTGCATCGAACTCAATCTCTAGATAGGAATTTGACCATTCCTACGATATTTCTAATTTCTAGTTATTTTTTGTTTACACATATTTTACTTAGCATAAGTACACACAATTGTAGTATGGCAGTCAAGGCACTAACTTAGAATGAATGGTATTTATTTTACAAATGGCACCAATGTTCTGCAAAATATTCCATGGAATGATGGAACATTGGTTTGCCATTCTTTACATGTTCACTTGCAGTAATAATCGGGAGTTTGAATTAGGCCCAGGTCTTTCTGAAATCCTACCTTTAATAGACATTGGGCCGTATTTTGCGACCCCTATGGATGCATACGAGGTGCGCACACGCCCGTAGGGGCTGTGCAATTGCCGGTTTAGGCATGTGAAGCAGCTGCGCTGAAACCCGGCACTTGTGATCTGTCAAGAATCCTCTTGACAGATCCTCCGCATCCCCGGGAAAAGGGTCTCTGTGGGTGGAGAGTTGTGCTATTTGCCCAACTTCCGCCCGCTGAAAGGCCGTGGAATTCTTACGCCTGGTAAAAGCAGGTGTAAGGCCTGCTTTTACCAGCATAAGTGTTTTAAAAAATAGAAAAATACAATTTTATCACTCACTTATACATTAAAAATCCTGTCCAATAAGGTAAGTTTATATTTAGCCCCATTAAAACATATAGGCCTAGAAATTGGGTATAGCCCCGCTTGAGGCGTTAGAACTGGCGCTGCGCAAAGTTTATAGCCAGACGAAACTTATCGCTGCCTGGCGTGATATTGGGTTGCATCGCCACCAAAGGGGATTGAGGCGCGAACTCAGATGTTGCACGGGGCTCCCAAGGCGCAAAAGTTCAGGCGCTACCCAATATCGGCGTGGACGGGCGCAGCGCAGGTGATCTCAATTACCGGAAACCACGAGACTTCCAGGCGCCGGCCGGCTCTTAAAGGGGTGGGTCAGTCAGCCTGAGCTGCCACACTCAATGCCCTGTAGGCCTCAGAATCGGCGCTCGCCCTTCTCTGGCACAGGAAACTTGGTCAGGATGGAGAAGGTGAGACAGAGAGCAGAACGCTTCAGCACTGAGGCTCTGGACCAGTTGGTGTCTGCAGTTGAGCGCCGTCGAGATGTTCTGTATCCTGACAATGGCAAGAGGCCGAATCAAAAGGCTTACCGGCGATCTTGGAGGGAGGTTTCTCAGAGGGTCAGCTCCAACAGCATGGCGACCAGGACCCCTGTTCAGTGCAGGAAGAAATTCAACGACCTCACTCGGGTCGTTAGGGTGAGTGCTGGTTATGCAAACTTCTGATTCCCTCCATCTGCACCTGACTTCGAGCACCCTGTTGCCATGATGCCCCAATGGCCATCTGTCAGCAAGCACCCATGGCCCTTTCTGGGCACACACATGGACATTTCACTCAAGGCCACATGTAAGGGCTCTTGCACCATGGGGGGCATGCGATGATCTCTCAAGGCCTCATGTAAGGGCTCTTGCACCATGGGGGGCATGCGATGATCTCTCAAGGCCTCATGTAAGGGCTCTTGCACCATGGGGGGCATGAGATGATCTCTCAAGGCCTCATGTTACAGAACTTCCCCTTCTTTCCCCTGCAGTCCAAGCTGGCGACGATGCGGAGGGAGCAGCGTCGAACCGGTGGCGGGCCTCCACAAGTCGTCACTCTGACGGATCTCGAGGAGAGAGTGCACCAGATTCTTGGAGGATGTCTGTCTGGTCCTGTTACCACTGCAGCTGCCGACCCCATTTCCGACAGTGAGGGCAAGGCTCTCTCCTTTTTCAGCTGTTTCCTTCCACTTGGTCCCCCCGCCAGCATGCTTCCTCAGTGTGCAGCCATGTCAGAGCCTTGCCGCAATCTGGCATGCCTTTCCGCCAACCTGTCCTTTTGCTAAAGCCACTCTTCCACCTCCCTGCTTTCAGATGATGCATCACCAACTCGGTCTCAACGCCCTGAAGCTGCCAGTGCCAGCGCCTCCAGAGGCGAGGATCAGGAGGAAGCCGGAGCATTCGTTCCAATCTCAGGGGAGCATACACATCTACAGACTGGGGATAGTAGTTCCCTGGAGGGGACGGGGGGGGGCTCTGAGGATCAGCCAGTTGCCGGAACAAGTGGCATGCAGCAACGCAAGGGGGGTAGGCAAGTTCGGCCACCGTCTCCCCGGAGGGCAAGGCAGGTAGTGATGACTGCTGCACAGAGTGCAGAGGAGGTGCGTCGCCTGGCTGAAATGAGCACCCAGGCCCGGCTCAGGCATACTGAGCTGATGGCTGCAGTGGGGAGGATGCCTCAGTCAATAGATACACTGGCAAAGAGTGTGTTGGACTTCGGGGCAACAATGGAGAAGACTCTCCAGGGCTTCAGGGCAACAATGGACAGGACTCTCCAGGGCTTCGGGGCAACAATGGAGAGGACTATCCAGGGCTTCGGCCCATCAATGGAGAGGACTCTCGAGGGCTTCGGGGCAACAATGGAGAGGACTGTCCAGGGCTTCGGGCCAACAATGGAGAGGACTGTGCAGGGCTTCGAGGCCGCTATGGAAAGGACTGTTCAGGGCTTCGGACAATCCCTGGAAAGGTCTGTCCAGGGCTTGTCCAAGGCAGTGGAGCGGTCGGCACCGGCCTTGTCCGAAGCAATGGAAAGAACTGTCCAGTGCTTCTCCGAAGCACTGGCACCTGGCTCACAGGTCCTCACTGCTACCACGCAGTCACTTGCCGGCCTCGCCCACACCCAGATTGAGGCAACGCGAACTCTCACTGCAGCCACCCTATCTGCATCAGCTAGGATCACCCCGGGCCCTTCCAGTCCCATACAAGGCCAGGAATCAGTGGAGCATGCGATTGTGGCGGATCAACCGAGCCGGTCCCCTCAGAGAGCCAGTGTGCTGTCCGACCATGGTGCAGGTGTCCTCTCTCGGCAGGTGACCATTGCACATGCCAGCGCTGGTACGTCTGCAGTGCAGCTGCCACCACCTGCAGGGCACACTGCTTCCAGCCATGCTCAGATTAAGCATCCTGCGTCCGCACCCTCCAAGCCCAGAGGTCGGCCAGGCTATCCCTCAGGGGCTTCTGCGCTTCCACACAGTCAGCAGGCGTCCCCCAGCCTTCACCCCGCCACTGGGGTTCAATTACGTAGGAGCAGCAGGGAGGGAAGGGGCCGACCACGAAAGAGAAGTCGTTCTCCATCAAGGGGCCATCAGTAGAGGGAGGTGCTGAGATGTTTCTTTGGCCAAATTCAAGGACACTCTCACCTGTTGTAATTGTTGGAAATGGTTTGATTAGTTTTGCGGCTTTGCCAAAGAGTTAACTGTTATTTTGTTAGTTATGGTTTCTGTTGACATGACGTTGTTTTGCTGAAATGAAAGACTTTTGTGACAATAAAGAGAAGTTTTAATGTGCTATGGTGCACGTGACTAATTACAGTGATGCTGGCCTTCAGAGGCTTTCAAACATCCAAAGTGCGCAGGAGTAAAGACACTCATCATTCCGCCAGAGGGGCCTCGATACGAGTCCTGATGAGCCTCTGACGGATGGCCCTTCCACTTTCAGGAGCCCTTCCATCTTCCTCCTCCTCCTCCTCCTCCTCCTCGTCCGCATGCTCCTCCTCCTCCGCCTGCTTCTCCAGGGTCAGAGGGAAGGTGATGAATTGACGCCTTCGCCTATAAAGGGCAGCTGTAACTTGCCGGATGCAACAGTGCACTGCAACCTGAGAGATATTCGCAATGTCCCCAATGGCTGACTGAAAGGATCCGTTGCCATCAAAATTCATGGCAACAGTCAGTTTAACGGCCACCGACAGAGAGGTCCTGCACCGTAGACGCGGCTGCAGATCCTCAGCAAGCAGGTGGCACAGCTCAGTGACAACGTCCCTCCCGATTCAGAGCCTTCGCACACACTGCTCCTCCGACATGTCAAGGTATGACACCTGCTGCCTAAAGACCCTCGCAGCATACCCTCGGGCTGGCCGACCTCCATTGCCCCTCCTCCTTCTGGCCAATCCCGGCCCTCTCTCCCGCCGTCTCTCTGCCCCTTCATAGTGTTTGGCCATGAGGCCGTCGCTCTCCAAAGCATCTCCCATTCCGATGCCAGTTGGTCAAAAGGCTGTTAGGTCTAGTGCTCCAACTGCTCCGGACAGGTTTGTGGGTCCCAAGCACTCTAATGCTAAATTCCAAAAACTCTGCTCCACAGTAGCTCACCAACTCTCTCCACCAACGATCGCAATGAACAGGCCAAGTGGCTGAAGCTTCTATACTAGAGCTGTCCCCTTTAAATAGCGCCCCCCGACTCCGAGAAGGGCCTGCTAACGCTCCTTCGAACTGTCACTAATAGTGCTAGGTGTAAAGGCTCCGGGCGCCACCCAATATCCGCTCAGGCGCCCCTAAAAGGCGTTGCACAATGAAACGACGTAATGATCTGCTTGCGCTCGCGGGCACGCGCAAACACTTAGCGCAGGCATTAAATATATAGTCAATATGGGAGTTGTCGCTATCTTCATTGCGCCCGCCCCAACATTAGGTAACGCCCCAATTCTCGGTCTCTTTAGGCGCTAACCGCTGGCGCAAACAACTGAATTTCTAGGCCATAGGCCCATAATTTCCGATTGGAGGCTTCCTGCGTGCGGATGCCTCCTATCGGGAAAAAATCTACGCCCTTACCTGAGGGCTCCCGAAGTCCGGACTCTTCCGCTCCTGGGCCTCTCCTGGTGCACGTGCGCAGAGGCCCAGGTATCCCGGGGCGCAGGCAGTTCTCAAGTGTCCCTGGGTTCACATGGGCCATGGGGAGCCAGTGGGAGAAGGAAATCCCCCTTCATACTTTTGACAGGTAGACCTGTCAAAAGTATAAATGGGGATCACTGAAAAAAGACATCAAAACATTAAATACATTTTTAAAATCCATTACGTTTTTAAAATGAGTAAAAATTACATTAAATTAAATATTTTGAACAAAAATTTAATTTTTTGAACAAAATATTAAAAGTTTTTTACAGGGTTAAAAATAAGCTTACCTTTTATAAAAGTATTTTTAAATTATAAATGAGTAAATTTTTTTTAAAAACTTTTTTAAACTCTTATGCTGGTAAAAGTAGGCCTTACGCTCCTGTGAAGGACTTTGGGATGTTTTGCTACATTAAAGGTGCAACATAAATACAAATTGTTGTGTTCTTGTGCTGAAAAATGACATACATTGGCCCAGAAATTCGGGTCGGAGGCTTCCCACGGGTGCAAGCCTCCGACCTGCACTTACCAAGCGCGTCGGCCGTTGAGCTGTGAGCCCGCGTGGGATTCCGATCCTGGGCCTCCTCCAACTGCCGGCGCGCAGTGCTTGCATATCCCAGGGGCGCAGTTAGTTCGATGCGTCCCCTGGGATCACGTGGGCCATGGGGAGCCAATAGTAGCAGGGAATGCTTCATTCATAAGTTTGACCTGTCAAACCTATAAATACTATAAGCCCCAAAACATCACTAAATCTTCAAATAATTTTTTTTTTAAATCACATTTTTAAAATAAACTATAAATTACATGAAATAACTATTTTAAACAATAATTTAAATTTTTGAAAAAGTTAATTACATTTTCTAACGGGGCTAAAAATAAACTTACCTTTCTTTAAAGTATTTAAAAATAATAAACCTGTGGAAAAAATGTTTTAATTTTAATTAATTCACCACTTACCTTGTAAAAAGCAGGCCTTGTGACTGATTTTTACATGTCTACCTCTTGGAGACTTACCCTCCCAGAGAAACCTGGAAAAAAAACGTAAGTTCGATGCGCACGCGCTGCCTCTTCTGCGCACGCGTTCCACCTCTGAACCCCTTCTTTCAGGGGAACGGAAGTGCCGGTTTCCCGCGCATGCGCAGTGCATGCAGGAAACCGGCACTTCCATTGGGCTTACGGGTGAGTACCCCATGCGTACTCACCCGTGGAGACCTGAATTTCTGGGCCAATGCCTGATTCAAGCTATGTGTACCATTTGATGAGCAGATTTGCAAGATATGCATATTCACACAAAACGTTTCAAAGCAAAATTTTCCAACCAACAATTAGTAGTATTAATGCAAGAGGTCTACTTAATTCACTTGCACCAATGAGTCATGGAGCTCAGAATAAAGTCCCTGAAGTGGCTTAGCAAACCACTCAGTTGTATCAAACTACACTACAGCGGTTCAAGAAGAAGGTCAACCACCACCTTCTGAGGATGGAGAATAATGCCTGCCTTGCCAGCAACACCTACATCCCGAGAATGAATTGAAAAATGTATTTGAACAGATTATTGGTAAAATACTATAATCCAGTTAAATTTCATTATATCCATGATTATCTTTTACCTCCTTCACATCCAATTTCCTATATTTTTACAGCTATTCTGTTATTGCCTGTACCTTAATTTATTACCTTTTTATTTCTGTTCCTGCCTTTTTGCATGGGTTGTTTCAATGCAATTCTCTAACCAATACCTTGCATTTTGCTCATATTTTAATTAGATAATAAAGTTACAAGCTGTAAGCTCCTCATTAAGCAAAACTGTACATACAAAATGAATTTAATTCTTTATAACAACATCAGCATAAAGAAATAATTATTTTACTAATTTGTAGATGTACTATTTCAAGAAATGGAAATATTAAAAAAAAATAAACAGATGATCAGGTGAATCCTGAGCTTTTGGTATTATGGAAACTGTTCTGGAAGCCCAACCACAGCTCATTTGAACCATTTGTCAGAAAGTCATATACTGACATAAATGTAGTCAGAAGCTAATTAATTATGCCTTACTACTTAGAAATTGGGTGTGAAAATCCATTATCCTTCTTGCACTCAACAATTCATGCATAAAACAATCCATTGTCAGTGGGACAACTGAAAGCATCGGTATTAATTGAACTTAATTGTCAAACACAACAGAGAGGGTGTTTGTATTTTGATTTGCTTTACAGCATCAACGCTGATTTACCTGTTAAACAGTCAGATCAGTAGAAAACAGATCTGCTCCAATGTCTGGATTTAATGAAGACCTTGATTTTCAATTTGAGAACTGAAATCGTTTGCTTTTATATAATTATTATTTTGACAAGTAAATTATTGTAATGGATTATAATACATTTTTACAGAAGGCAATCATTTAGTTTTCTGCCAATGACTTCTTGATTTTACTAAATAAAAACAGACTTTGTTTCTCCATAGCCAGTAGATCCCAGATTAAAACAAAGCACTCGTTGAAACATAGGAATTTGCAGGACCTGGAAAGGCCACTGCAGTTGGCCAGCCTCGCTTTTGTTTTTGCACAGTTAACTGCTTCTGGACTAAAGCACGGCTTGGAAAGTTAGTTTTATCCACTGCACATGTTCCGAATTCGAACCTTTTTCCTGGACATTTCTGCACAATCAGGTGCTTTCAGAGCGCCAATAAGTTCCAACTGCTTTGAAGTCGTGCTTTTAATGTTACTTTTACGATTTGTTTCAATGGTTTTTCTCCTGCTTTTCCTCCTCAACTGCTGAAAATAACAAGTTAAACAAGAGATAAAAACAGAAAATGCTGGAAATACTCATCAGGTCTGATTCTTGCTTCACAGATGTTGCCTGTCCTGCTGAGTATTTCCAGCAGTTTCTGTTTTTATTTCCGATTTCCAGCATCCGCAGTATTTTGCTTTTGTATTAGAAGTTAAACAAGAGTATGGTTCTGCAATTGCAGGTAGCCTTTCAGTGCTTCGCCCAAGTTCCAGTCTTTGTGTGTGAGTCTAGACAGCAAATATCAGTAGTTTATTCAACCATGAGGCGAACACAGCCAACCCCAATTCGGCCCTTGCTTAATGTTCACATATGTGCGATGTCCAGCAGGGGTTACTGGATAGCAATGAAAAGTGTGAACCTCAGCGGACCTTTTTTTCTCTCCTGTCTAACTAGTGGGCACTGTAGTCAATTGTAGCACCCACGGCTGTGCTGAGATGAGCCAATGTCAAAGGCAAGTAAAAAAACAGCTAATTTCGACATAGCAAGGTCGCACAAACAGCAAATACAGAAATTGTTTCTGGTGAGGTTGTTTGAGGGACAAATGTTTGCTAGGAAACAAGGACAACTTCGAAAGCCATGGGATCTTTTATGTCTGCCGAAGCAGTTTACAACTCATCCAAAAGATTTGAATAAAGTAGTTTTAATTCAATAAGAATTTGTGCAAACTGGAATAAAAAATTATTCTTCAAAGTTAACAGATGACATTATATTGGAATCATATCACCAAAATTAATACCAGCTACCGAGATGTTTTTTAAGTGATCAACAATTACTAGGAGTTAATGGACACCTTGTTCATTTCTGTTGATTCATATTAACTTTATTTGATATCATCCAAACATTAAAATTAATACAACCTAGAAATTACTGTTGATGATATTAGTGGATAAATGCTTCATGTGTATGTATGGCTTTCCTCTGTCTGCTATTTTAGTGGAGGCATAAATCCATTTAAACTAAGAGGGCTAACCTCCATCAAAATGGCAGACAATGGAGTGTCTTCCAAATGCATTAACTGTTTCTCTGCTATAGTCACCAATAGTAATTTGTAGGCTCATGTTGCCTAAGAGTGCATTCATCTGGGTAATCTCTTGCATTTTATGAAGCAAAAATGATAGTGAGGGTTATACTAAACTAAGGGCATACTGAATAACTGAAAAAGAGACCTCAGCACTGAGCAGCATTACAGTGATGTGTATATTTTGTAAAGTTTTTAAATACCACATGTTTACACCAGCAATGAGTAAAGCAACTATAGTAGATTCCATTTATTAAGAGAAAAAGGAAACATGCAAATGCTGAAACCCCTTCACCAGAACCCTAAACACTACCTAAACTCACGACCTAAAGAACAGATGGTAGGTGGAGAAAGCACAGGAGATCCAGCAGCTAGCTGACAACCACGACATACGTGGATTCTTTAGTGCAGTTAAGACCACCTGCGGCCCAAGCACCCAAGGTCCTACCCCACTGTGGGCCAAAAATGGAGAGGTACTCATCAAGGACAGAGCAGCAGTCAGTGACCGCTGGAAGGAGCACTTCGAAGATCTCCTTAACCGAAACTCTGTGGCGGGTAGCATGCTGCGGGATGGAGTTGAGGACACATTGCAAGAATCCTCCTCAATTGCCTTCTCCCAGTGGCTGAAAAGCTCCTCCCAGAGTCGCAATGCGGATTCTGCCCACTAAGGGGCACAATGTACATGATCTTCACCACGCGTCAACTACAAGAGAAATGCAGGGAACAGCACCAATCGCTGTACATGGCCTTCTTTGACCTCACAAAGGCCTTCGACACCTTGAGGGATTATGGAGTGTCCTCCTCAAATTCAGCTGCCCTCAAAAGTTTGTCTCCATCCTCCGCCTGCTTCACAACGACATGCCAGCCGTGATCCTGACCAACGGATCCACCACAGACCCAATTCACATGTGGACCAGGGTCAAGCAAGGCTGTGTCATCGCACCAATGCTCTTCTCGATCTTCCTGGCTGCAATGCTCTATCTCATCCTCAGTAAGCTCCCCGCTGGAGTGGAGCTAATCTACAGAACAAATGGGAAACTGTTAAACCTCCATCACCCCCAGTCCAGATCCAAGGTCGTCCCATCCTCTGTCATTGAATTACAGTAAGCGTACGACGCTTGCATCTGCGCACACTCTGAGGCTGAAATCCAAACCATTGTCAACACTTTCACCGAAGCGTACAAGAGCATGGGCCTTACACTAATCATCCATAAGACAAAGGTCCTCTACCAACCTGCCCCCACCACACAGTACTGCTCCCCAAGTATCAAAATCCATGACGAGGCCTTGGACAATGTGGACCACTTTCCATACCTTGGGAGCCTACAGTCAACAAGGGCAGATGTCGATGACGAAGTCCAACACCGCCTTCAGTGTGCCAGTGCAGCCTTTGGTCGCCTGAGGAAGAGAGTGTTTGAAGACCAGGACCTCAAACCCAGTACCAAGCTCATGGTCTACAGAGCAGTAGTGATACCCGCCCTCCTTCATTCTTCAGAGACATGGACCATGTACAGCAGGCACCTCAAATCACTGGAGAGGTACCACCAACGCTGCCTCCGCAAGATCCTGCAAATCCATTGGCAGGATAGGCGCACCAACATCAGTGTTCTCGCTCAGGCCAACATTCCCAGCATCGAGGTTTTGACCACGCTCAATCAGCTCCGATGGATGGGCCACATCATCTGCATGCCTGATACGAGACTCCCAAAACAAGCGCTCTACTCGGATCTCCCGACACGGCAAGAGAGCCCCAGGTGGGCAGAGGAAACGCTTTAAGGACACCCTCAAAGCCTCTTTGAAAAAGTGCAACATCCTCACCGACACCTGGGAATCCCTGGCCCAAGACCGCACAAAGTGGAGGAGAAGCATCCGGGAAGGCGCCGAACACCTCGAGTCTCTTCGCCGGGAGCAAGCGGAAGCCAAGCGCAGGCAGCGCAAGGAGCGCATGTCAACCCAAGCACCCCACCCACCCGCCCCTTCAACCACCGTCTGCCCCACTTGTGACAGAGACTGTAGGTCCTGCATTGGACTCATCAGTCACCTGCGAACTCATTTTTAATGTGGAAGCAAGTCATCCTCGGTTCCGAGGGACTGCCTAAGAGAGAGAGAGAAAAACTACAGCAGGGACAAAAACGTGCATTGATATGTCAACTTTAAAGCAGAAAAGTGCTTCAAAGCACTTTACAGGGCAGATTGGACACCCAACTGGGGCAATGAAAAGATACTAATCTACTGACAGATTGTCGACATTATCGGCATTTTCAGCATTTTCTCTTTTCACTCCACTTATTTCAATTTGCTTTTGTTATTTCCTGCTTCTCACTATCTTTAGAAGTTTCAATTTTTTCAGTAAATCCTCATTCATGATGTATTTTTGTATCTATCCATAGATTTTTTTAAAGCAAAATGATCGAGAATAGATTTTTATTTCACCCAGTTGGGAATGGTATTGAAAGCTTACTCTAAATGGACAATGTAATGAAAACAGAAAGTGCTGGAAACACTCGGCAGGTCAGGCAGCATCGAGGAGAGAGAAACAGAGTCAATGTTTCGGGTCGAACCCTTCGTCAGAACTGGAAAAGGTTAGGGAGGAGAGATTTTTAAGCAGGGGCAGGGAGGAGCGGAGGAAAGAACAAAGGGAAGGTTTGTGATAGGATGGAAGGTAGGAGAGATTGACTGACAAAAGGGATGATAGTGCAAGGCAAAAGGAGAGGTAATGGGACAAGTTAATAAACAAAAGATGGCTCTAGATGATGTGTGGATGATGATGGCAGCAATATTAACAGCTACCATGTGAGGAAACAAGAGACAAAAAAATATAAAGAAATACAGGGGCCAATATATAGTCTGAAATTGTTGAACTCGATGTTAAGTCCAGAAGGCTGTAAAGTGCCTAATAGAAAGATGAGGTGCTGTTCCTCAAGCTTACATTGAGCTTCATTGGAACAATGTAAGAGGCCGAGGATGGAGAGATCAGAGTGGGAGTGGAGGGGAGTATTAAAGTGAATGGCGACCGGAAGCTCGGGGTTACGCTTGTGGACTGAACGGAGGTGTTCCGCAAAGTAGTCACCCAATCTGCATTTGGTCTCCCCAATGTAGAGGAGACTGCATCGTGAGCAGTGAATACAGTATGCTAAATTGTAAGAAGTACAAGGAAATTGCTGTTTCACCTGGAAGGGGTGTTTGGGGCCCTGGACGGTGGGAAGGGAGGAGGTAAAAGGGCAAGTGTTGCATCTCCTGCCCTTGCATGGGAAGGTGCCGGGCGAAGGGGAAGGTGTGTTGGGGGTGATAGAGGAGTGGACCAGGGTGTCGCGGAGGGAGTGGTCCCTCCGGAATGCTGAAAGGGGAGGTGAGGGGAAGATGTGTTTGGTGGTGGGATCATGCTGGAGGTGGCGGAAATGTCAGAGGATGATACGTTGAATGTGGAGGCTGGTGGGGTGAAAGGTGAGGACAAGGGAAACCCTATCGTGGTTCTGGGATGGAGGGGCAGGGGTGAGAGCAGAAGTGCAGGAAATGGAATGGACATGGTAGAGGGCCATGTCAACCATGGTAGAGGGGAATCCTCAGTTGAGGAAAAAGGAAGACATACCAGAAGCACTAGTATGGAAGGTGGCATCGTCAGAACAGATGCGGCGGAGACGGAGAAACTGGGAGAATGGAATAGAGTCCTTACAGGAAGCAGGGTGGGAGGAAGTGTAGTCTAGGTAGCTGTGGAAGCTGTGGTGTTGGCATTTAGTTATAAATACAACTTTTCTCTTGTTGGTTTAAAGGTTGGAAAGTAATTCAAGCTGCACATCTGACACTTTACCATTAAGTTTAAAGTCTATTGATTAAGTTAAAGACACTGATAATGTTGTGGCAGAGATTCACTGTTATTTTTTAAAACTGACCTTTTATTGAATTGGTCAAGCATAATACCAAAGCCTAATTAATACTATCCAACCACATATTTACCATTACAAACTATTTGGACTTCAACAATAATGGCCCAGTAATTCCTCTCCCAGCGCGTGAGTACGGATGGGGTACTCACGCGTGTGCCCGGAGGAATTGCCGGTTTTCAGCATGCACAGTGCATGCGCTGAAAACCGGCATTTCCTGTCCTCTGACCCAAGGGGTTACGAGGCAGAACGCGCGCGACTGCACAGGCAGCGCGTGCTCAGTGAAATTCCTTTTTTTTTTCAGAGTTGCGCGTGTGTAAAGGCCTCCGGTCTTTACGCATTGAAAAACCACACGTAAGTACTTAGTTTTTCAGGTAAGTGGTCTATTAATACAATTGAGAATTTTTTTTCCACAGGTTTGTTATTTTTAAAGAATTTACAGTAAGGTAAGTTTAGTTTTAGCCCCGATTTTTTATATAATTTTTTTTTTCAAATTTTAAAATTATTGTTTAAAATAGTTTTTCAGAGTTCTTTATGGTTCATTTAAGTAGTGCAATGTTTCTTTTAATTTTCTTTCAGGTTTAAGTAGTGTTTTGGGGCCAGGAGTTTTCATGAGTTTGACAGCTCTTACTGTCAAACTCATGAATGAACTTTTGCAACCTCCCATTGGTTGCCCTGTGCTCACGTGATCCCAGCCGGCTCATCACACTATGTACGCTGCTGGGTCACGCACGCACAGCGCGGCAGGACCTCAAGCGGGCCAGTCTGAGGAAATGCAATGCGGGCCAGAATTTAAATGTCAGCGCGCTGGGTAAGTGAACATCGGGGGCTTGCACGCGCGGCAAGCTCCCGATCCTAATTTCAGGGCCATTGAGAAATTGTAATTTGACCATTTCCTTTACATTCCATCTAATTTCCCTGCCCCTTTTTAAAACATTTTTCAGCTGTTTATATTGAGATTGAAACCTTCCATAAATGCAAGAATTTGAACAAAATGCCTTCAGAATAACATTGACAGACAGCATTCAGATTGCTGCTCTTTTTCCCATACTTTGTAATCATCATCTCTCCCAGGAGTGGAGCTACAGAATATGTCCATACACAGAGCCTTAAACTACATTAAATATATAGTCCTCATCTATTGTACAAATAAAAAAAAGTCAGGAATGATTCATTTTCTTTTGTGTCATAGCTTCATAATTCACTCCACTCCTGTTATGAATTTTGCGGTTGAAGTTGGCCAATGGTTTCCCCTAACCGCAATTGCAACATGCACCATGAATATAAAACTGAAAATTGCATAAAACAGAATCAGTGAGGTATTTTAAAAGATTTGCTTGATCTACAATAAGCTCATTGTTGTTGTCCAATTGATTTATCTAATTCTTTTGCTTATACTTACCTGGATCTCCGATTGAGAATTTCTCTCATTCATAGTTAACAGAGGAAAACCCCACCCATTTGAAGTAACTGTAAAGTGAGCTGAAAAACAGTTTAATTTAGAACAATGGTTGGAATATATGACCTAGGGCTGTGTTGACCTGTTTATTTTTAATATTTGTTTCACATGTGGCTGCTCACTTTAAGTTTTATTACGGTATGCTAAGAAAGACTCTCTGATGTCTGTGTCTCTGCTGACTTGTTATCCTCATGCTGATAAGCAAAATATCACTTTAAAAACAGATGATTGTTATTGTCTAGTTAGATGACATAATACAGGTTATCTTTCGGTTTTTCACATCGGTGACAAAGCCATTTAATATTGTTTACTAGTTGCAGGAGACAGAGCTAGATCAGTTGTGATTGTTTGTCATATCGGGGCATCATAATAAAGCTCCCACAGCTTGGCTTTGTCCTGAAAAATAGGTGAAAAAATAGACAAGTTTCTGAGGGAAGGCAGGCCCTGATCCTTTGAAATCTGCTTGACTCAGTAGCCTTGAGCTGCTGATTCTGGAGATAAATGTGACAGCCTTCTCCTAGTTTGTCAGTTCTGCTGAGGCTAGAGAGGATGTGCTGGTAGATTAAACTTAACATATAAAAGTTATATTACAGATGCTGGCCCAGGTTTAGTATTACTAAGACAGTTAGTGAAGTATTTTATTATCTTTGTTTTGGAGAAAGTATATAGCGACTGCGTCGGCAATTAAGTGAAATCTACTGTATTGATTTTCCACGACTGTTTACTTTTTACTTTTAATAGTCAAAAGGTTATAGGCTGAAACCCCACTCTAGGCCTTGAGCTCATAATGTAAGCTGATACTTCAGTGCAGCACTTATAACGTGGTGCATTAGCAGAGGTGCATCTCTTGGACTGGTGTTAAGTCGAGGCCTCGTTTGTCTGTTTAGATTAAATGCAGGGGAGCTTTCCTGGTGTCTTTGCCAACATTTATCCCTCAACCCATTCCACAAAAAGAGAGCTATTTATCTTATTTTCTGTTTGTGGAATCTTGCTGTGTACAACTTGGCTGCAGTGTTGGCCTGAATAATAAGAGTGACCACATCACAAATGTATTTTATAAGCAAGCCACGAGCATGCATTTTGAGGCCAGGAAGATTTTAGTTCCCGGGCCTCATTTACATTTGAAGATCGGACTTCAGCTCAAACCTGACAGGAATCACTGCCTGGTTGGCGGGCGGGAGCTGGAATTCTGGCGGCAGAAGGCTACTGCTGTGGACCCATGGGAACAGTCGCTAGCGAGACGTAAATTAATTGGAGGGATCCAGGAGGGGAGTCTCCATCAAGGGAGGGAAGCTCGGAACATGGGTGCCCCAAGGCTTCCTTGCGGGACCCAGAGGAGATGCCCACAAGGAAACTGAAAAGAAAAATATAAAATCTTGGCTCACTGGTCTTCCTCTGGCCCTTGCTGCTGTTTTCGGCAGGTATTGCCTGGTGGGGGAGCCACTGCTGCTCCCCAGCTTAGGCTTCAGATTAAGATGGCAGACTCTGATGACTTCATTTTGGAGCCCAACCTGCATATCTTAAGAGGACCTGGCTGGCCTGGGGCAGGTGTCCTTGCAGCCTGTAATTTAAATTTGCAGTCAGCCAAATCGGAACAGGAGCGGAGTGAGTAAATACCCCACTCTTTCTTAACTCCTCTCTCTTCCTCGCACCCCAGCCCCCAGTTTGGTTTATACCAGGCAAGGAGAGTTAAATCGAGGCCAGTGTGCTGTCTTGCCTGCTCACTGAACTTTGTCTGGCATTGGTCTGCCGTCCTGGGTGTGAGAGAGGTGGTGCCTCTGTCCAGATGGCACACAAGACATTTTTCTGTGGTTTTCTCCCATGCACACCCAGTAGTCTCTCTTTCCTTTGCTGCAAGTCACCCTGCAGGGTCTGAAGGTTAGTCTCATTGAAATTGTGTGATCTTCCTTTCTGCCTCCTTGCAATGCCCTGCTCGTTTCTTTGGATGCCTCTGCAGGTCCTTCATTTTAAAGACATGCTTTAAAAGTGTCACAAAATCACGCACGAGCCAAACATTACAGCTAAATGGCCACATTAATTTTTGGGGCCTTTTTGTACAAAGTCACACAAAGTCTGGTTCTTGGGGACAGGCTCAATTACAAAAGTGATCTTTGGCACTGGGTGTAAGCAAAACAGCGAGTAAAGCCCTAAAAAAAATGTGATACCTACTTCTGTGACACTTAATAGCACAGATATGCTCAGAAATGAATGGAAGTTATTTTAGTTCTGAGACAAAAACAACCTACAAGTTGAATTTTCACAGGGGTTCTTCCGACTGTCCACCGTAACTTCAGTGGAAGGTCTGTGGCATTTAGCCTGTTTCGCTGGGGTTTCCATCGCTCTTCAGCCCAAGTTATGGCAGACAATCGTGAGATCCTATACTTTTGAATAGGTTAGACAATTAAAAGATATTCTTTTACAGCTGCCTGTCATGGAACAACATTATAACATATGATCTTGATCTTAGGTGTTCAGAGCATGGAAAAAATAGCCTGCTGACTGACATAAAATCATTGCTGGAAGATGCTGGTTTTACGTCAGTGATTTTAAATCACTCAAAGGAAGCAGTCACAGAAAAGAAGTGCATCTCCACATAAATCAATAACCAATCATTTGTGCCACAAAGCTAATAAATCATGGTGGTTTATTCAGCTTCACTCTCAAGAGTGTTCAGAACAAAATCATCACTGTGCTCCTCTGACAATCTGCAATATGCTAATAAGGATTTTGAAATTGCAAAGGAATATTTTTTTTAAAAAGGGCCAGATTTTGCGGTCAGTGGTGAAAGAATGGTGCTAGCTGCTCATTATATTTACACTTGCCCACCGACATTCTATGAGCTTTTGTACTGGAACTTGCAGTGATTAGAAATCCAAAACAGCGCGGCACCCTCTACAGGGGATCAGGGACCTATGTGAACAGGACAAGCAACTGTGTATATCATTAACCAATCAGGTTGAAGAATTCTTACTGAGCCAGCAGTGGGGAGTTTTAACCTGGAGGAGCACGTGGGTTTGGGTGCAAGTGGAGGGTTAAATCGAGCAAAAATGCAAGCACGTCGGGAGACTGGCTCTAACCCGCCAACCTCCGCCTCAAACTTGGGCGCGTTAGGCTGGTTGCGCACAATCCACTCGGGAGAGGCGGGTTGCCTATTCACATATGTTAATCGCTCAATTGGAGCGATATTCCAACACATTTTAAGTTTAACGTCACATCCACGGGTTTCTCGGGCTTCCTGAAATTCGCCATTAAAAGGAAGGCGAGAGCACAGCGGCAATTGAGGGGGATGATTAAAACTCATGGAACTACTGCAATAAATACTCAGTACTCACAGTTGCATTCTTACCTACTAGTGGGAAAGGGTTTTGTTCACAGTACTTTTGCTGGGAGTTTACTTTCTACAGTTTGAAGGTTTTCTGAATCAGATCAGGATGGGCGGTGCCTTGGCTGTCTTAGATTGAACTTTGGATGTGGAACAATATGAGCAGCACCAGCAGCAGCAGCAGCCTGCTGTTGAAATACCTGCAGTTGGACAGCAGAGAGGGGAGCAGCAGAATGGTGCAGCTCACAGGAGGTACTACCCGCGACACAGTGTGTACAGGCAGAGGCTGAGTTTCCTTGACATGTCGGAACAGTAGTGCTTCAGGAGGCTCAGGTTGTTGCGTCAGATGGTGGCAGACATCTGCAGCCTCCTGGAAGAAGACCTGCTCCCTGCTAGATCTGGTGGCCATGCGTTACCAGTGGCTGTCAAAGTGACCACCGCCCTCAACCTTTTTGCCTCCGGATCCTGCCAGGGCTCTGCCAGAGACATATCCCAGATCTCTAAGTCAGCGGCCCATAAATACATAAGATAGGTGACTGATGGCTTGTTTGCCAGGGCCGGCAATTATGTTACCTTCGCCTGCGATAATGCCAGTCAGAATGAGCAGGTGCTCAGGTTTGCGTCTCTGACTGGCTTCCCACAGGTACAGAGCATTATAGACTGCACACATGTTGCAATCTATGCACCCCTAGGTCATCCAGGATTATTCGTAAGTATTCAATGTGCAGCTGGTGTGCAATCTGAAAAAGATATTTATGCAGGTGTGCGCAAGACTCCTGGGAGCTGCCATGATGTTTTCATCCTGCAGCAGTCCAAACTCCCTGATGTCTTCAGACATGCAAGCAGACTTAAGAGGTGGCTGCTCGGAGATAAGGGATACCCACTTCAAACTTGGCTGACGACACCTGTCAGAAACCCAACCAATGAAGCCCAACAGCACTACAATGAATTCCATATGTCCACCAGTTGTGTGATTGAACAAGTGATCAGCATGCTGAAGATGTACTTCAGGTACCTGGACAGATCTGGAGATTACTTCAGCACGTACCAGCCAGGGTGACCAGAATGGTTGTGCTGTGCTGCACTTTGCACAACATTGCGCAGCAGGGAGGTTTGGTTCTACAGGAGGAACAAGGCGTAGAGCTCAGGTCCTCTGTGGATGGTTCAGAAGAGGTGGATGAAGACGATGAGGGCAATGCAGCACCAGTTGTTCACATTGCTGCCCGGGATGCCCTTATTAATGCAAGGTTCACTTAGGTTGTACCAGTGCACTTATGTCAAAATCACATGCAACGGCCACTCTTCCCACTGCCCCCCACCCCAATGCCACTGACACAAAGCTGTCCTACAAACAAACAACCACCCTTTTGTAAGGCTCGCAAAATTGGACAGACTCCCCCAAACCAAGAAAAGGAGAGATTTTGGACTGTTTGAAGGAAATATTGGGCCAAAAGGGACTTAAAATCAAACCCCAGGATTTCTGCTAGTTTAAAAGGCATGTTCAGGCCTGTGGAAAAGCTGCAACAACGGGAATGGGTTGGAGACTGTGGGACAGACAGTTTGAGTATTGGAAAAGGCCAGATTGTCTGAGAATGTTCTGGACTGTCCCAGTCATTCTATATAAAGACAATAGGCCCACGGAAGGGCAGTTCCAGCCAAAAACCCACAGAGTCATCAAGTACATGAATAATACAATAATACAATACATGCCAACAGCCAACAAAAGAGACCCTGGCCCCAGCAGGAGAAGACAATCAAACAACAGATTAACCACTCAGAAAGATTTCCAAAAACACTTTGCACACTTAAAACTGATTTCGAAGCAATCCTGAAACCAGTTAAAGGCCAATTAAAAAGAGATGGGACCAGCCCCGAAACTCGATGAGAATTTAAACCTATTAAAATTATCGAGCCCGCCAAAATTAACAATGGACCAGAAGAGATTTGGTGGTCAGATAAGCCAGGCCTCAACACAGTATAATTGTGGCCTGCTTGTTCAGTACAGACAGTTGGCAGTACAGTTTGAGTTGAGAGAGTCAGTTGAGGACACAGCTCAAGAGAAAGTTCAAGTTCAGTACAGGAGAGAGAAAGTATGGTTCAGAAAGAGTACTACTCATTATCATCATCACTGTACTTAGTCAGAGGATCGGAGACTTGAGGAAAGAAGAACGAAATGGAAGGAAAAGGAAATCGCGGCAACCAAAGGCCTTAAGAAACCAGCAACTAACAATATTACCACCAACTAGGTAATATTGGGCCACCGCGACCAACAAGAAACCAACCAATAAGAAGTCGAAAATTCACAAGTTTGTTTCCACTCTACAAGCTAGCCTGACTTACCCCTGGGTAAGATTTGACACAAAAGACTCTAAAACCTATACCTAACCAAAGGAAATTGGGTACTTCACCGATAAATCCAACTACGCATCCAACCGCATCAGCGGACAGGCGAAGACTGAAAACCCAATGCAGGTGCAGTCTTCCACCACGTCCGGGGTATGGCAGGCCCCAACCACCACAACTAAAGAGAACCCCAAAATTGTGAACCTCTACAATCTGTCAAGAAAGTCATTTGGTGAGCATTTCCTGGTCTTCTGGATTTCTACCTAGTTAGTGTAGTGGGATTGGGAGGTAAGGTATTTTTGTCTATTGTCATTCTCCCTCACATATTCTGAAGTGTTCCCCCTTTTAGAGTATAAGATTTATTGTATTGAAAATTTTCCTGTCTCAAAATAAAAATCTCAATTATTTTGACCAACTCAGGTGTCTGTTGCACTTTCATTACAACCCCCAAATAAGTCCAAAGTCTAGAACCAAGGGAGTGGGAGCAGTTCAAACTGCTCAGGGAGTCAGAGGCAAAGCTGACCACACACACCGCATCTTACAGAAAATGGCGACCACGGCAGGACTTTGGCAAAAGGGATGTAATGCAATAAACCCTGTGTTTGATGAAAGAACGAAGATGGAAGAGAGGATTTCCTCTTATGCTTTTGAGAAGTTGAATATCACCAAGAAATGGGTGACCAGTCTGTTGCGTGCTGAGTATCCCATGGACGCTGCAGCCAAATGGACTGAGAGCAAGGATCATAAGAAGACAGATCCAGCTTTTAGATCAGCATATTAAAGCATTGCCAGAAGAGCTGCAGGAGGCAGCCAAGCTGTCCCAAGCAAGAGCTATAGCAGGGGAAGGATTATTGCAGGAATTACAGTCCCAAAGTCAGGAGAAGTTACAACTGGTGGAGAAACACAGGAACGGGCATGAGTATTTTCGGTGTCAAGTCACTGAAGCAAAAGGCAATGAGCGAGTACTGAAAGAGGAGAACGCTCGCCTAACCAGACAGTTAAAAGAACAGGAGGAAAAGTTCAGAGATGTGAAGGCAGCTTATAAAGTAGCAAGCACTAGGGATTTTGAAGTGGGAGATCTCGGCCCCTGTCAAAAGCAGATCGACAGTTCAAAACTTGCTCTGTCCAGGGTAAAAGGCATGGTATGCCTAGTGAGCCCGGGTGCGGCCCGGGTAGACCTGGAAGTAGAAGTAGAAACTGTTCGGACGTCACCTGTGGCATCGGGGAACAACTCGGTTGGGCCGCAGGAGGGACAAGCAATCTGTAGGGAGGACAGGGAGGAGTGCACACCACCACCACCTGTGGCGCCGGGTTTTGACTCGGTTTGGCAGCAGGCAGAAGTGGGCAAACAAATGCAGGAAAGGTCGGAGCCGGGGCCGATGTGCCTGGCTCGACAGCAAAAGTTTGGCCCACCCAGGGGTGGTGGGGGCCAGGGGCCCCTTGAAAGCCAATTCCTGATTCCCCATGAGACCCAACAGCTTAGGGCTATGGTAAACCATCTGAGCAAACTCACCCAAAAGGGCGACCCCTCTGTCCACTTTATGGAAGTGGAACAAGCAGCAGGCATTAATGAGTGCGACGACTCAGAAATGGCCAAGATGCTTCTGTTCACCTTAGATGGCAAGCTGTACCAGTCCCTTTCTGCTGAGTGCAAGAAGGGACAGGGAGGGTACGCTGCCATCCGGGATCAAGTTCTGGAGGCGATGGGGATGAATGATGGTAGTCCATTCTCCTGGGTGGAGAGGACTACACAGTTAGCAGGGGAGACCCCACAGGCTTTCGCAGACAGGCTGTGGCCTGTGTACAGGAGTGCCTGTAATAGGGATCTCGACCGGGCTAACTTGAACCAGGATGAGCTGGCTCACTGGCTCTGAAGTCTGGTGGCAAACAGCTTGCCACGGATCAGAGCCAAGGCCGAGCTGTGGTTCGACCCAAAGGGCCCCCAAGTCACCGAGGAGACAGTGGTCAGACAACTGACCCTGGCTTACCGCAATGGTAGAAGGGTGGAAGAACCACAAACCAAGGGGATGGTTCACAAGTTGAAACCCAGCCAGAGTAAGAAGGAATGGCACCAGGAAGGGGATATCCCTTCCGATACGAGGCGTAACTGCTTCGGGTGTGGAAAAGGTGAGCATTGGAGAAGGGACTGTAGAAATCCTTGGAAGGATAGTGTAGGAAAGAATTCCCAGCTCCTGCCCCAAAGACAGAAACACCAACCTCTCCCCCAACTGTTGATTCGTTAGTAGCTGCACTTCGAGTTTTGTTGGCTGGCCCAGGGAAGGTAGCCACAGCCACGGGTGCTTTAAATCCATCTGCCCCACCTAACACAGACTTATGACTAGAGCCAGCGCAGCCTGTCTATCTGTGTCCCCTTGAGTACGATGTATGGAAAAGACCGCTTGTTAAGATGGAAGTGGAAAAGGTGAAAGGGACCTATCTGTTGGACACGGAAGCTTCGAGCACCATAGTCTACTCAAATAATCCTGCCTCCTCACCTCTGTCTAACGGGGTCCCGTACAGATTAGTGGGGTTCACAGGTAACGAGCAGGTTGGCTCGTTCTCTATCCCGCTATCCATTCATTTGGGAGCACTCCACACCAAGTGGATTTGTGTTTTAATGAAGTGGGAGCAGGAAGGGAAAGGGATCCTGGGTGTTGATTTTACCATAGGCCACAGGATTCTAGTGGATCTCAGGAACCACTGTCTGTGGGGAGCATGCACCGACAAAGAGAGTGAAGTGGCAGTTATCCCAGAAAAACAGGGAAAGGGGACCTTGTGTACCCTAAAACCCAAGGATGGTTACGACCTCGAGCAAATGGTCAGTAACGCTCCAGTGGAGTACCAGGCATTTGTGCAAGCACACCTCGGCGCATTTGCCACTCACAAGCTTGACTGTGGGAGGGTGAACGGGATCGAAGTAAGTGTAGATGGGGACCCCATGACCCGACCATAAAAGCAGTATAATTTCCCCAAAGAGGCAGAGGCAGACATGGAAACGGCCATGACCTCTCTGATAGCCGATAGCCACCCACATAAACACTCCACTGTGGCCGGTTAGAAAACCGGACAACTCCTGGAGAGCCACGGTGGACTATCGGGTACTCAATAGAAACGTCCCCACCTGTGCACCCACGGTCGCAGCTGTCAGCGACCTCATTGGAAGTATTCCAGCCTCCACGACCACCTTCACGGTGCTGGAAATTTCCAACGGGTTTTGGTCCATCCCTCTACGGAGAGAGGACCAGTACAAGTTCGCCTTCATGTTTAAAGGCCAACAATACACCTGGAACTGCCTACCACAGGGGTTCCACAATAGCCCCAGCATTTTCCACCAGTGCATGGCAGATTGCTTAAAAGGCTTCAGCCGACCCCAACAGTTAGTCCAGTATGTGGATGACCTGCTCCCATTCACTGATGAAGGAGAGGAACATGGTCCATTACTGGCTGAACTGCTGGAGTTGCTCAGGCAGGAAGGTTTTAAGGTAAACCCAAAGAAGGTACAGATCAGCCGACAGGAAGTAAAGTTCCTAGGGCTGGCTGTGCGAGCAGGGGAAAGGGCCATAGATATAGCCAGAAGGGAAGCAGTGCAGGAGTTACCAGCCCCCAATACAGTGACAGGAGTGAGATCTTTTCTGGGGCTAACAGGGTACTGCAGAGATTTTATTGAGGATTACGCAGCCACAGCAGCCCCTCTGCGCCGACTCCTACACAAGGGAGCGGAGTGGGTTTGGGATGAGGGTTGCGAGGCAGCATTCATAAGCCTCAAGCAAAATCTGCAGACCGCACCAGCTCTAGGGGCCATTGATGGGGAGAAAGAGTTTTTCTTGGAGGTAGCAGCCAGCGGGGACAGTCTGAGTGCAGTGCTGCTCCAGGAGCGGCACAGTCAGCCGAGACCGGTGGTTTACTCCTCCAGGATACTCACGGATGTGGAGAAGGGCTATTCCAACTGTGAGAGGCACCTCCTCGCCACTCACTGGGCTGTGAAAAGATCATTGATCTTCACAGGCATCTCGCCCATCACCCTCCTCACCCATCACACGCCCACCCAGATGCTCCTAGATGGGAGAATTAAAGATGGGACAGCGAGCAGTGCCCGCATTGCTTGCTGGACCCTGCTTCTCTCCCAGATGGACCTAAGGGTGAAAGGTCTCTGCGAGCCAAAGCTTGCAGCCAACATGATTTATCCAGGGACGGCCCACCAGTGTTCCATTGAAGGAGTATGGGAAGTCAACATAGGTTTTCGGGCCGGGATACACCCCACAGGCCGCAAAATCTATGTGGACGGTTCCAGCACAGTATCTGCTGGGAAACGACTCACAAGGTGTGGAGTTTATGACCCAGGGGCAGACATTGCCCTGGCAATTAAACTCCCCAGCACCATGAGCGCCCAGCAGGCTGAACTGTCCGTGGTAGTGTATGTGGTTAAACACCCAGAGAAATTCCCTAACCCGTACATGATTTGCTCGGACAGCATGTTCACATGCAATTCGTGTACGGAATACCTGGCCATCTGGTCCAGTCGGGGATACAACTCCACCGACGGGAGACCCCTGGCAATGCCTCTGCTGGAGAAAATCATGACAGCCATAGGGGAGGAAGGGAAGGTCTATATCCATAAGGTTAAGGCCCATTCGAAGACAGAACCCATGAGGGAGGGCAATCAAAGGGCAGATGAATTGGCCAAGCAGGGAGCTAGGGAAGGAGAGTTTTGGGACCCCTAACAGACAGATTCGGTAGCTGCAATCTGGGACAAGGGAGGTACACAAGGGATAGCCTTGGTCCCGGATCTAAAGCAGGCCCAGGTATGGGATCCCATCCTCAGAGCCATCCAGCATGCGCTCACAAAAGGGGAGAAAGTAGAGGGCCCATACGGTACAGCAGCCATCACCGTCAAAGAAGGCATGCTGTTCAGGGGGGAGCAATGGGTAGTGCCACAGCAGCACTAAAGGGAACTCCTCCAACTGGCCCATGAGGGTCCAGGAGCGGGGCATCCCGGGCCTGAGGCCACCTGGCAGCGGGTGGAACAGGCAGGATGGTGGCCAGGACTGAGGGAACAGGTCCGCGAGTTCTGTGTCAGTTGTCTGGTGTGTGCTGCCAATAACCCTGATCCCCAGAAAAGGAAGGTATCTTTGGGACACACCAGGAGGGTAGTGGGACCATGGCAGTTGATCCAGATCGATTACATCGGGCCCCTACCCACTGCCCAAGGGAGCTACAAGTACTGCCTAGTCCTGGTGGATGTGTTTTCAAAGTGGGTATAAGCTTTTCCCTGCCACACAGCTACCGCCTTGGGTACAGCTAAGATCCTGGTCAGGGAAGTGTTCTCATGATGGGGACTCCCACAGTATGTGGAGTCTGACCAAGGGAGTCACTTTACTGGACAGGTCATGCAAGAGACCCTCATGGTACTCGGCATTGAAGGGAAATGGCATGTCGCCTACAACCCACAATCATCGGGTCCTGTAGAGCATTTAAACCGCACTATAAAAGAAAAGCTGCGCAAGGAGACGGGGGACTCACCCAAGAAGTGGGTGGAAGTCTTACCGTTGGTCCTAATGGGGATCCGAGCCAGCCAGTCAAAAAGCACGGGGTATTCCCCACACGAGCTGATGACTGGTAGGGTTATGTGGACCCACACCCATGTGCTAGCCCCGGTACTCATGGAAGGTCAGCTCAGAGAGGTGAACCGGGACAGCTTTGTCAGGAATCTATTTGAACACCTTAAACAGATTCACTGGCAGGCTGCTAGCAACATGGGAAAACAGCATCGGAGCAACGGATTGCTGCTAGAACCCAACAGGCACCACGAGTGGGAGATAGGGGATCAGGTCATGGTAAGAAACTTTGCCCGGTTGGGAAGTTTCAAACCATTGTATTTGGGGCCGTACAGCATTGTGGACAAGGCAAGCCCCATGGTCTATGCCATAAAGATGCCCCGCCGCACAAAGTGGTTCCAAGTTAATCAATGCAAGCTGTTCAAGACTGAGAGTGGAGAGCGGCCAGCAAGGGCAAACTGTGTTAAAGTTAGAGAGCAGCAACCTGCAGCTGCGGCAGGCTCACAGACCGCAAAGGTGGGGGCAGTGACGTGTGTGACTGGAGAGGCCCTCCCACCAATTAAGTGAGAATCAGGTACACCCCCAGTAGCCGGAGCCTTAAGAAGGTCTCCTCGCGTACCACAGCCTAAACTATCGTGGTCACCCGAGTATCATTTTAAACGGTCCAGCCCCAGAAGGATCCTTAACAGAAAGGGAAAAACCAAGGTCAGGGACAAGTCTAGAGATATGGATCCCCAGCCTGCCGCCTCCAAAGGTGAGCGACTCACAGGAGAGGTAGCGTTGGACAGGGAGAGAGAGAACATAGAATTCGACCCAACACAATTGTCACTAAGCAAAAGGAAAAATATCTGTCATATTGGGCAGAAACAACAAAAACCCAAAACAAACTCAATTGCTACTTGGCCCTAAACAGACAATACAACATGGCTGAATACCTGACCACGGTAAAAGATAGCAAATTGAGAAAAACCTTGACTATGTACAGACTTAGGGAGCATAGCCTGGCTATCGAAAAAGGCAGACACAGAGAGACTTGGCTGACAAGAGAGAACAGGATATGCTCTCACTGCAGTCAGGGAGTGGTGGAGACAGAGATGCACTTCCTCACAGCTTGTGGAAAATATCAGGGCATAAGGGAGAATTTCTACCCAAAATTCACAAAAATATGTCCTGAATTCAGAAATTTGAATGACGACCAAAAACTCCCATACCTACTAGGGGAACAGAGAAATTGTGTAACCTTAGTGGCACACTATGTTACAGCTTGCCATAAACAGAGGGACAACCATTAAATCTAAGAAAAGAGTATATACAAATTATATGAATGTATATTTATACACTCAGGGATATATCTGTTTATACACTGTATGGATAGATCTGCGTTTATGTGTTCAACCATAAATGTTTTTCGATGCTTTGGCAACATAAGATGTACCTTGTCATCATGCCAATAAAGCAATTTGAATTGAATTGAGAAGGGTCCCCAGCCTGCGGCATCAGGCTGCGGGGAACCCACAGGACAGGATAGGGACTCGGCAGTCACACAGGAAGGGGGTAGTGTGCTGCAGCACAGGAGGGCAGACTCCCCCAATTGACTGGGAAACAGGGAAACTCCCAGGTGTTTTTAGGAGGACTCTCCGGGTCCGGTGGCACAGGTCACCTTACGCCCAGGCGTACAAGCTGCCCAGATTCCACAAAAGGCAGAGGCCTAACAGGAATTAACCTGGCCGTCCGGAGACGGGCAGCGGACGTACATAGCTTTTAGTTCAAGAGTGTTTTACAGTTTGGTAGTTTTGGAATTTTAGTAGTTTAATTTCAGTTTAGGATAAGTTTAAGTTTTGAATTTTGATAACTGTGTCAGGCCAGAGAACCTTCTCGGGACATGGCTATTTTGTTTGTGTGTCCCTACAGAGAGGAAACCGGGATGAGAAAGGTTCTGCTCATGCTCGCCCTGGTAGGGGTGAGCATCGGTGACCGAGGAAACGTGGAGAACTCCCACATCTATGGGTGCTCAGGAGAGAGAGCACTGATCGTTACCGCAAGGGGAGGCGAACGGGGTGTGGAGGAGCTCGCCATTTACTTCCACGAGGGAAGGTGGCCAGGGTGGTTGGGGTCTAACTCCACACAGTACTCCAGCCAGACCGGGTTCACGAATGGGGAGGCCTCCATCCCGTGCCCCAGGGTACAGATCGTTGCTACAAGGGTCAGTGTCACCGTGGGGAAACGTGTGTGTTTGACATGTAAGGGACAGATTCCCTTGGATAGGTGGTGGTGGCTCAGAAAGCTGAGCAAGGGCATAGGAAACCCCGCAGTCAATTGGGAACGATTGGGGAACAATACCCATCGGACGATTACAGGGACCCGAGAGGGAGTGAGTGTGTGCTGGGACAAGTGGTGGGAGCCGGATCAGGGAGTTTATGTTTGTATGTGGGGGGTCAGAGAAAGTCTGCCCCACAGGCAAATTCATCATTTTCCACCAACAATGGCAAGATGCCGGGGAGGGGATGGGGTGGGATTCCAACCTGCATGCGTGCGCAATCCCACACTCCCCGATCCCAGGCAATGCCACCGAACTCGTAACCCGCCCCCGGAAGTCCCTGCCCACGACCACGACATCACGAACTATAGTAGAGAGGTGTCCTACCACCACCAAGGGACCAGGGAATGGTTTAGTCCTAGTGCCAACTGACAAGTTGCTGTAGTGGCCTCAGTGATCCTGAACCTGACCGAGGTGCACTTACCTGAGTGGTGTCCCAAGGAGACAGAACAGTTGTACCAAGCCCTGCTGAAGGAAATGTTTAAGAAATTTTATGAATTCGACTTTGCCAGTGTAGACAAAGTGAAACTGTACAGTTTAAACCCTGAGCATAATATGGGCGCGGGGAGACAAAGAAGGGGAACCTACATCTTATAGTACAGGATCCTCAGCAATAAACAGCCTAGACGATATAGAGTTACAAACTCAGATAAATGGTTTAAAGACCCAGTTAAGAAAACTCCTAACAGAGGAGAACGTAGTGGTAGGCTCAGAGCTACATGAGGACCAGGTTATGATGATCCATTTAAAAGAGATAATTGCTGAGCTGGAGAGACACGCTAAAACAGTAAATGCACTCATACGGGAGGACAGGAATGCTTCGGATCAAGCTGCACAGAAAGAGGTGTGCATGCTATACAGGGCATGGTTGCTGGGCGAGGGCCGCAGTAACCTGGAGGATTTAAAACAAGGTTTAGTCCCCTCCTGGATTAGCAACAAGCACCTCGCAGCCCTCCACCCGTTTAGTAATTCGCTGAGCCCGTGTCAGCTCCGCCTAGCCTCTGAAGCCTACCCTGTCCCAGTGGATTGTGGACGTTCCAATCACACTATCATGGGGATAGTAGTGAGGATGCTGGTCATGGGTGGGACAGCCCGACCCGCACCGGTATACAGGGTGGAGAACATGGGGATCATTCAAGGGGGTGCACAGGTCCATTTCGCAGAGGTCCCACCTTATGTCATAAAGTGGGAGCATGCTATGACAGGTACAGACCTCTCCGGATACCAGAGCCGGGGAGCACACATAATACTGTGTCCCCAGCACTTGAATGCCTATTCGAGACCACAGTGTGGGTTTAAAGCTGCTGGCACACAACCTGTGAGCTGTACCATGGAGGTAATGGCACAAGGCCATGTTTCCCCACAGGTAGCATTCATAGGAGGTGGGACATATTGTATCACCCCACAAGTGCGCCCCACTACCGGCATGGACAGCACATCTGGTGTCCAGTGAGTGACAGCAGTTTCTGTTTTAAACCCGAGGCAGAAGTTCAAGTGGCCCGGGAACGGATTGTACCCATCCCTGAACCCTCAACTGTTCACCTCACTATCAGGGAAAACATTACCAACCTGCAAAATTATGTAACGCATTTCGGCTATGAAATTCCCCCTCTACCAGAACATCTTACCGCCCTATTAAAAGCAGTGGTCATCTCACAGAAACATTTCTATACAAGACAGTCGAGATAGGGGCCAAGATCTTGAATATTGTAGTTCCACACTGGTGGGATATTTTTGAAAATATAGAGGGCCCTTCTTGGATTCGACTGGCTTCACATCTTTTAGTGGTTTGCCAGCTTGCTATAGTTTTCTACTTGCTGTGTACAAAGTGCAAGGGAAGGGACAGGATGATCCGCTCTCAACATGAGGGAGCATGGGACAAAAATAAAGTTTACAACCAGGTATAAAACAAACCTTGACCGTTATTAAAAATAAAGTTTGATGAGTGTGTGTGTCATTATTTTTCCTATGTGTATGCAGGGGTGTTGGACCCACTCCGTGCTTGAATGTGAATGTAATTGAATTTTTCGTACCTTGTATATATCTGTTAAACACTACACCTAAAGGGAATGGGAGAGTGTCTTGTTCTGGGTTTTAGTTTAGATAATACAGGGGAAGGTTGGCTCCCGGGGATCAGAAAATTTTGCTCACTCAGCATGATACTATAGTGTTTAAAGTATCACAGGGGGGGTGTAAGGCTCGCAAAATTCTACAGATTCCCCCAAAGTAAGAAAAGAAGAGGCTTTGGACTGTTCGAAGGAAATATTGGGCCAAAAGGGACTTAAAATCAAAACCCCAGGATTTCTGCTAGTTTAAAAGGCATGTTCAGGCCTGTGGAAAAGCTGCAACAACGGGAATGGGTTGGAGACTATGGGACAGACAGTTTGAGTATTGGAAAAGGCCAGATTGTCTGAGAATGTTCTGAACTGTCCCAGTCATTCTACATAAAGACAATAGGCCCACGGAAGGGCAGTTCCCGCCAAAAACGCACAGGGCCATCAAGTACATGAATAATATAATACATGCCAACAACCAACAAAAGAGACCCTGGCCCCAGCAGGAGAAGACAATCAAACAACAGATTAACCACTCAGAAAGATTTCCAAAACCACTTTGCACACTTAAAACTGATTTCGAAGCAATCCCAAAACCAGTTAAAAGCCAATTAAAAATAGATGGGACCAGCCCCGAAACTCGATGAGAATTTAAACCTTTTAAAATTAACGAGCCCGCCAAAATTAACAATGTACCATAGGAGATTTGGCGGTCAGATAAACCAGGCCTCAACACAGTATAATTGTGGCCTGCTTGTTCAGTACAGACAGTTGACAGTACAGTTCGAGTTGAGAGAGTCAGTTGAGGACACAGCTCAAGAGAAAGTTCAAGTTCAGTACAGGAGAGAGAAAGTACGGTTCAGAAAGAGTACTACTCATTATGAGCATCACCGTACTTAGTCGGAGGATCGGAGACTTGAGGAAAGAAGAATGAAACGGAAGGAAAAGGAAATCGCGGCAACCAATGGCCCAAGAAACAACAACTAACAATATTACCACCAACTAGGTAATATTGGGCCACCGCGGCCAACAAGAAACCAACCAACAAGAAGTCGAAAATTCACAAGTTTGTTTCCACTCTACAAGCTAGCCTGACTTACCCCTGGGTAAGGTTTGACACAAAAGACTCTAAAAACTATACCTAACCAAAGGAAATTGGGTACTTACCCGATAAATCCAACGACACATCCAACCGCATCAGCGGACAGGCGAAGACTGAAAACCCAACGCAGGTGCAGTCTTCCACCACGTCCGGGTTATGGCAGGCCCTAACCGCCACAACTAAAGAGAACCCCGAAATCGCGAACCTCTACAATCTGTCAAGAAAGTCGTTTGGTGAGCATTTCCTGGTCTTCTGGATTTCTACCTAGTTAGTGTAGTGGGATTGGGATGGTAAGGTATTTTTGTCTATTGTCATTCTCCCTCGCATATTCCGAAGTGTTCCCCCTTTTAGAGTATAAGTTTTATTGTATTGAATATTTCCCTGTCTCAAAATAAAAATCTCAATTCTTTTGACCAACTCAGGTGTCTGTTGCACTTTCATTACAACCCCCAAATAAGTCCAAAGTCTAGGACCAAGGGAGTGGGAGTGATTCGAACTGCTCAGGGAGTCAGAGGCAAAGCTGACCACACACACCACCCCTTACACCTTGCACATCTCCCCATTAGTCCCCATCAATTCATGTCTTCACATTCATCATCAAGGAAGTTTAAAGGCAACTTCCCACCCAACAACTTAGAATGAGCAAGGCAGGAAAATGCTGCAAACTAATAAAATTTATGTGATTCTACTAAAGAACGGAAACTTCACGACATAACTGTAAAGTCTGTGGGTTATATGGTGAATTAATACACAGACTACAAGAGTAACTTTAACAGGACTTTACTATTCGAAGGTCAGGGCGAATCTGCCCAATAAATCCTTACACAGCACTTATATACCGGTGTGGTCACCACCGGTATTACAGTATACAGTAGCCAAGATAAAGTAGTGCAACCCTTAAAATATTTCTCTTAAAGGTGGAACGTTACATACACTACAATAACATTTCTCATGTGCATACCCTTGTGCAACTACGAAGCTTTACACTTCCTTTTCCTACCACTCCTACGTGGTGCAACTCCTGTGGCTTGAGCAGAGGTAGAGGCAGGCTACTCAGATCCCTTCTTGTGGTGTATGTAACCTGTTCCACCTTTAGAGAACTTAAGCCTGTTCCACCTTAAGAGATGTACTACTTTCTCTGGCTGCTGTATACGTAATACCGGTGGTGACCACCGGTATATAAGCACTGTGTAGTAAGATTGTATTTAGTATAGTCCTGACCTCCAACCAGTAAAGACCTGTTGAACTTTAATCTTGTAGTCTGTGTGTTATTAATTACAACTAGAACACACAGACTTTACAGTGGCGACGAGTCAGATTCTTACCCTGCGGCAGTTATATCCACGGCGGCTTCGTCCACAGAACGGACATCGAAGAGAGGCTTCCACCCTCATCACCCTGCTGGAAGACACGTCGCGCGGCAGACATCGAGAAACCAGAGTGCAGAAGACATCCTGAACTCGAAGCCTCCATCAGCGGCTGTCAGCTATCTTCTTTCTACCTCGGTAGTGGGTAAGCCGGGCAACGACGCGACCAGAAAGTCGGCCGCGTTGGCTGTACAGACGGGGAGGGAAGACGGAGGAATAAGGGCGGTGAGATCGATCGTGACCGGAGATAAGGGCCGGGCCGCATTCGGGCCGAAAGGCGCAGCGCGGGGACATCGATCGCGGCTGGTGATAAGGGCCGGGCCACATTCGGGCTAAAAAGGCGCAGCGTCTGGGGGCAACTGAAGACGCGAGAGCCGCGGTGAAGCGGAGACAGCGTCGGGGGACGGGTGAAGACCGCCAAGCGCGGGAAAACCGCCATTTTGTAGGCGGAGGACGAAGACAAGAGCGCGGAAGCCGCCATCTTGGATAAAAATTAAAATTAATTAAATTGCAACGATGCCTAAACATGGGAACATTAATACCTTTGATAGCGACATCAAAGATTGGGCTATGTATGTAGAACGCATACAAAATTATTGTAAAGCAAATAAAATCCCAGATGAAGAGAAAGCACTAACATTATTAAACTTAATGGGTGCGAAGACATACGGGCAATTGAAACACCTTTTATCACCAGATGAACCGACGGATAAGACGTTCGAGGAGATTGTTACTGTCCTGAAAAATCACCTAAACCCCACGCCGCTGATGCTAGCGGAACGATTTAAATTTTACAGCAGAAGGCAGCTGAAGGATGAAAGCAATGCTGAATATTTAATGGAATTGCGTAAGCTAGCAAAGTACTGTCAATTTGGAACGAGACTGACAGAGGCGCTACGAGATAAATTTGTGTGTGGTTTATTAAAAGAAGATACACAAAAGCGATTGCTCGAGGAGAATGAGCTGACGCTTGAGAAAGCGGTCACTATGGCAGCAGCACACGACGCCGCAGCGAGAGGCACGGCAGTAATGCAGCTACGGTCACCGGAACTCAGTACAAATAAATTGGGTTTGAGTACTGTAAAATGTTATCGTTGCGGAAAGACAACGCACGATCAGAACCAGTGTTGGTTTAAAAACCAAGAATGCAGAACGTGTGGCAGGCTTGGCCACATAGCTAAAGTATGCCGGTCAGGAAAGAAGACCAGCAACAAAAAGTCACCGCAAGGAAAATACATAAAGGTACACAAGGTGACAAAGAACAGTTCGACCGAACAGAAGTCAGATTCAGACGCTAGCAGTAATGAACTGGGTAGCTTAAGAGTACACAACGTTGGTAAGGATGCAGATCTCCAGACAATTTGGGTCACCCTTCAGATAGCAGGAGTCCAAGTAAAGATGGAATTGGACACTGGATCGGCATTGACGGTCATGAATAAGAAAGATTACAAAAGGTTATTCCAACATATTCCCCTACGGGATACGGAGATTATATTGAAAACATACACGGGGCAAAGAGTGTACCCCATCAGAAAGATAGAGGTAAAGGTGGTCCACAAGGGCGAAGAAAGCCAAGTAATGGACTTATATGTGCTACCTGAAGGAGGTCCACCACTACTGGGATGGGAGTGGATTAGGAAAATGAATATGGACTGGCACTCCTTGAAGGCACTAACGGTAGATTCCGGGGAAACAGATGTCAAACCTAACTGATTGTCCAGAATATTGGATGATGCTAAAGAGGTGTTCCAGCAGGGACTGGGAACACTGAGAGGAATTACGGCAAACATCAAGATTGATGAACATGCACACCCAAAAATTTTTAAAGCCAGACCAGTACCCTATGCAATACGACCTACTGTAGAAGCGGAACTGGAAGCGCTAGAACGTTCAGGTGTACTGTCTAAGGTAGATTGGAGTGAGTGGGCTACGCCCATTGTTCCCGTTATGAAACGTCCTTCGACCAACAAGCCAGGAGAACCAGGGAAGGTTCGCATCTGTGGAGATTTCAAAATCACCGTTAATCCGGTGCTTCACACGGTGCAGTATCCGCTTCCGCGGATTGAGGATATTTTTGCTTCGTTGTCTGGCGGGAAACACTTCACCAAGATAGACCTGGCGCAGGCGTACTTGCAGATGGAGGTTGAAGAAGAGTCACGCCAATACCTCACGATCAACACGCATCGAGGTTTGTACCGGTACAATAGGCTGGTTTTTGGAGTGGCATCGGCTCCAGCAATTTGGCAGAGGGCCATGGAGCAGGTATTACAGGGAATTCCAGGCACACAATGTTACCTGGATGATATTCTGATTACAGGTGATGGTGATGAAGAACACCTCGCAAACTTAGAACTGGTGCTCAACAGACTGAAAGAGTATGGACTTAGAGTTAATCGGCAGAAATGTGAGTTCTTCCAGAAGCGGATCTCGTACTGTGGTCATGTCATTGACCGGGAGGGGCTTCATAAGTCTCCTGACAAGGTAGAGGCAGTTGTAAAGGCCCCCGCTCCGGATAATGTCTCTCAGTTGAGGTCGTTTCTAGGATTGATTAACTATTACCATAAATTTCTACCAAATCTATCCACGGTACTGCACCCGCTAAACGCTCTTTTACAGAAGGGGGTACCATGGGAATGGAGCGAAAACTGTAAGAAGGCATTTCGCAAAAGCAAAGAATTGATCACCTCAGGGGAAGTGTTGGCTCACTTCAACCCGACACTGCTTATTCGGTTGGCTTGTGATGCTTCTCCATATGGTATTGGGGCAGTACTCTCACACAAGTTGCCAAATGGCATGGAAAGGCCAGTCGCGTTTGCATCCAGATCATTGACCTCCGCTGAGCGCAACTATGCGCAGATCGATAGGGAGGCTCTCAGCCTTGTATGGGGAGTGAAGAAGTTTAATCATTACCTGCAGGGCCAAAAATTCACACTCCTGAAAGACCATCAGCCGTTGGTATCCATTTTTAACCCTAAGAAGGGTGTTTCAGTGATGACAGCACAGCGTCTCCAGAGATGGTTCCTTTTCCTAGGGGCACATCAATATCAAATAGAATTCAAAGGTACGAAGCAGCATGGCAATGCTGATGGGCTGTCGCGCCTGCCACTACCTGAAGAAGAAGAAACGACGAAAGTTGACCCTGTTGAGTTATTTCATTCGACCATCATCGAGTGTTTACTAGTCACCAATGCAAGTATTGAAAGAGAAACCAGGAATGACCCGACACTGTCCAGAGTCTACGAGGTGACAGTGAAAGGATGGCCAACACGTGGTGATCCTCTGTTACCGGCATTCTCGGCAAGGCGAGACCAGCTGTCCGTCTGCCATGGTACTTTGATGTACGGGACAAGAGTGATTATTCCTCCCAAGTTAAGGGAAAGAGTTCTAAAAGAACTGCATGAAGGTCATCTGGGGGGAGTTAAGATGAAAAGTCTTGCTAGGGCTTATGTATGGTGGCCGGGTATTGACCAACAGATAGAGGAGTTGACGAAAAGCTGCGTTGGGTGCCAAAAAGTGCAAAATGCACCTCCGATCGCACCACTACACCCATGGGAATGGCCTTCAGCCCCATGGCAACGCGTACATATTGACTTTGCTGGTCCATTCATGGACTCCATGTTCCTAATTGCGGTGGACGCACATTCCAAATGGCCAGAAGTGATCAAGATGAATACCACTACTTCAGAAAAGACAATTGCGGTGTTAAGAACAATATTCGCAAGGAACGGATTGCCAGAACAGATCTGTTCGGACAACGGACCACAGTTCGTGTCGGAAGAATTCCAAAAATTCTTAAAGAAGAATGGGACGAAACATTATACCTCTGCCCCATATCATCCGGCGACAAACGGGTTGGCCGAGAGATTTGTCCAAACATTCAAAAAGGCAATAAAGGCCATGAACGATGATCAGATTCTGCTACAGCACAAGGTGGACAATTTCCTAATGGCGTATCGAAACGCCGCTCATGCAGTGACCAACCAAAGTCCATGATGTTTTATAACAGGAGGTTGCGGTCCAGGTTGGACTTGTTAAAACCAAATGTGCGGAGGGATGTGGAAAACAAACAGTTCCGGCATATTAATAACAAGTCCACTCGAAGTTTCGAAGTAGGACAACCAGTGTTGGCAAGGGGCTATGGAAACGAAAAATGGCAGTCCGGAACAATTCGGGCCAGACAAGGACCTCTGATGTACACAGTAGATATTGGTAACAATGTGATAAGGCGTCATGCGAATCAACTGGTAGAATCAAGAGCAAGGGTCGAACCCATGGTTGCGACAGAGACAACTGTGGAAGACGTTAATGAACCTGAAGCATCTACCTCGGCAGGGACTGTACCTGATGATGACGTCCAATACATAGGAAACCAACAAGAAGAGTCACCTCAGCAACAAGAATCAGAGACCACTGAAAGGCGTTATCCAGACCGAATCAGAAGGCCTCCTGAGAGACTGAACCTTTGAACTGTTTATACCTGAAGTTATATATGTATATATGTTATGATGTTATGTTAAATGGGGATATGACTATTAAGCTAAAAAGGGAGGATTGTGGTGTATGTAACCTGTTCCACCTTAAGAGAACTTAAGCCTGTTCCACCTTAAGAGATGTACTACTTTCTCTGGCTGCTGTATACGTAATACCGGTGGTGACCACCGGTATATAAGCACTGTGTAGTAAGATTGTATTTAGTATAGTCCTGACCTCCAACCAGTAAAGACCTGTTGAACTTTAATCTTGTAGTCTGTGTGTTATTAATTACAACTAGAACACACAGACTTTACACTTCTCTGACTGCAGAGATGCTCTTGGCTGATGACCTCTGGGTTTTGAAGCCCGTGAGGGCCTCACCAAAGACTGCTCCACCTGCACTTATGCAAGGGCAGACTTGGCCATCAATACACGATGCAGCATATCAGATACTAACTGAGGGGTGGGGTGGGGAGATGGTTAATGAGTGAGTAGTGGAAGCGCATTGAGTCCCTACTTCCATGTCTCCTTTCGCCATCATCCCTCTCATGGGCCTGCCACACTTCACTGCTACCACTCTGCTGAATAGCAGATTGGTGCAGATCAGTGAGGTGCTGTAAGGCCAAGACTAAAGTATCTGTCATACTAGTTAAGGCACCAGAAATGTTGGCATCCAGAGTGTGCACGGCTGTGTTCAAGACATGCATGGACTCATTTGATTGCCATGTTTGATTTTCCATGGAGTTGGCTACTCCATCCATGCAAGAAGACATCTTCGCAGTTCCCCACAAAACCCTCCCACTCATGCTTGAGGCAGGCTGCTCCATTCTCTCTGCAATCATGGTCAGTGTGTTTGGTAGGATTTTCAGTGCATCGCACATTGTCTGCTGCTACTCAATGATTCTCCTTTTCATCGATAGCCCCCGGGATACCGCATCTATGTTCAGCTGAGCAGAGCTTGGAGAGGGCTGCACCCTGTCCCTGTCTCCACCATCTGCTCTTGCTCACTTGTGAAGTGTGAGTCACCAGGTGAAAGCACAAGTATCTGTCTAATTGGTCCCACCTAAGTGCGAGTATCTGAGCTGGTGCGTGGTTAGCATAAGTTCTGTGACAGTGCACATTCAGAACAAATCATCTCCTCTGAGGATGCATCATCTGCAAAGCCCACATGGCTGCGAAATTCGGCTCCATAGCACCGGTAGTTTTGGCCAGTTTTGAAGGAAAAATAGCATCCGCCTTGCTTCCGCCTACTTCCAGCAGGGCCCACGCTGAACACCATCTTTGTAAGGGCAATAGTGCGGGCAGTATGCATGTGCGCCAGCAGTATGCAGAGTAGGCAGACGTGTAACGCTGATTTGACGCATGACCTGATATTTTCAACATCACCGCTCCATTCAAAGCCCTCTCCTAAACACACAGCATTCAGCTGCACGAGGGACCCCCCACCAACACTACTTAAAGGGATACAGCCAACTTGCAGGTTAGTTGCTTATTGCTATGTACTGGCTCTTGCAGAGTTTGTAGGAGTGCTGGTTTACTGGAAGAGATTTTAAAAGTTGGAAAAAGAGTTCAGGGAGTGCTGCTTGCCATTGAGAAGGCATTGGCTGCTACTGGAAAGTCTCTGAGTACATCACTTGCTCCCAGTCATGGGGGCTGTAGTTGCAATTCCCCTCACACTGCAGCCTGACAGGGAGATGGTGCAGAGGCAGCAAAGAAGTTAAGCTGCTCGCAGAGTGGGAAGGAGAAGGAGGAGGAGGAGGAGGGCTCTCAGCAGGAGGCCTTACCAACCTAGCGTCTTCAGGGAGCACTTCTCCTACCTGCACCTAAGCCAGGAGCAGTGTGTTCGGTGGCTCTGCTTCACCAAATAGGTGGTCACAGAACTCTGCCACCTCTTGGAACCAGACCTGCAGCCTCTGAGCAGGGCGATGACGGTATTGTCAGTGGCCCTCAAGGTGACCGTGGCCCTGAATTTTTTCACCAGCGGACTCATCCAGGCTGGAACATGCGACATAGCAAACATCTTGCAGGTCGCCATCCATCGCTGCATCCGGGAGGTCACAGGGGCTCTGTATGCTAGTAGAGAGGACTTCATTGTCTTCTCTATAAACTATAAACCAAGAGAAGGGGGCATAGTCTCAGGATAAGGGGTAGGCCATTTACGACTGAGATGAGGAGGAATTTCTCCACTCAGAGGGCTGTGAATCTTTGGAATTCTCTGCCCCAGAGGGCTGTGAATGCTGAGTCTTTGAGTATATTCAAGGCTGAGATAGATAGATTTTTGGACTCTAGGGGAATCAAGGGATATGAAGATCGGGCGGGAAAGTGGAGTTGAGGTTGATGATCAGCCATGATCTTATTGAATGACGGATCAAGCTCAAGGGGCCGTATGGTCTACTCCTGCTCTTATTTCTTATGTTCTTATGTTCTTAGGGCGCAGTCCTTGCCACTACGGGTTCCGCGACCAACTCAGGAGGAGGAAGAAGAGGAAGAGGAGGAGGGGAGGAGGAGGCAGTCTGCACATCCACTTCCAGATGGGCTGTCTGTGAGATCATCATCAGACTCTGGTTCCCCTGAATGAAACTCCAGATCCCCGTAGCTCACACTTCCCCACCTTATCATCCCTCTGTCACAGAACATCACAGCGTCCTCTTGGCCACAATGCTGAACTGAAAGCCACCACAAAACAAACATTCCAAATCAAATTTATAAATCAATCAATTCAATATTACATAACAAATTCAACTAATCACCCTTGTGCATTCCCTTAGTGCCTGATTAAATGAGAAAATGTATAGGCCTAGAAATTCAGTATAGCCACGTTTGGGGCGCTACAGCAAGGCGTTCGCTAACTTTTGCGCCCGGCGCAACTTAGCGCCTCCTTCGCCGATATTCAGTTGCATCGCCCCAAGAGGTTGCTGCTGCGCAAAAGCAGGTGATGCACGACTATCATTAGGCACTAAGCCAGCGATCCGGGGCGCAAACACCGAAGGTGGGCGCAGCGCAGGTGCGGCGAGTTGCTCATTGAGGGCAGACAGTCAGGTGCCGGTCAGCACTTAAAGGGGGAGGGTGGAATTGTTTGGCTGCCACACCCTGCACACTGCAGCCCTAAGGCAAGGCCTGAACACTGCTTCTGGAACTGCTCCACGCCCTGGAGAATGGAGAAGGCCAGGGAGAGAGCGCAGCGCTTTGGCGATGGTGACCTGAGGCTGCTGGTTGGTGCAGTGGACCGCAGGCACCATATCCGCTTCCCTGAGGGTGGCAGGAGGCCGCTGCCCGCCGAATATCGGAAAGCATGGAGGGAGGTGGCAAACAGGGTCACGTCCAACAGCGTGGTTGGCAGGACACCAACCCAATGCCGAAAAAAATTCAACGACCTCACTCGGGTTGTCAGGGTGAGTACCCTTTCCAGTATCCTCCTCATCCCTGCATGTGCACCTCACTTTATGGCCAAAGGGGCCTGAAAGCCCTAATGGCCAGCCCTCATCCAGCAGCTATGGGACTGTCATGAAAAGCACTTGCACATTCAGGACTTTAGACACTGTCAGGGCTATTTGACCATGGGAGGCAGTGCAGGCGAGATCGGGCTTGACACTGTCAGGGCTATTCGACCATGGGAGGCAGTGCAGGCGAGATCAGGGCTTGACACTGTCAGGGCTATTCAAACATGGGAGGCAGTGCGGGCAAGATCAGGGCTTGGCACTGTACTTAGAGGCCGTCCTTTCTCTTGCAGGGCAAGCTGGCGCATAACAGAAGACAGCAGCGACAGACCGGGGGAGGCCGTCCTGACCTGAAACAGCTGAGCGACCTCAAGCAGCGAGTGGAGTGGATCATGGCAGGCCAGCTGAGTGGCCCCTTTGCCACTGGAGATGCTGACCCTGTTCTGGGCACCAATGGTAAGGTCATCACCTTTTTGACCTCTCTCTTTCCACTTGTGCCTCACACCAGCATCCTTTGCCACTATCCAAACAATGCAGTGCACAGCAGCACTCATGCCTCCCTCGCTGCCGCCCTGTCCTCACTCTAAAGCAACTCTTATGCCTCCCTGCTTTCAGATGGTGACTCGCCAGGTGAGGAGGCGGCCCCTCAAGCTGGCACTGTGTCCGAGTTAGACATAGAGCAGGAGGAAGAGGAAGCCGGCCCATCAGGGACACCCTCAGCCGAGGCAGCCCATGGCCATGATGGTGACACGTCTTCCCTGGAGGGGAGCAGGGGGGAAAGGTCGGAGGAGAGTGAAGCTCCGGGGACCAGCGAGCTGCAGCAACGTGGGAGGGGTGGGGAAGCTAGGTGGCCTTCTCCCCGGAGGGTGAGTGCGGCCTCCAGTCCTGCTACGGTGAGCGCAGCGGAGGTGCGGCTCCTAGCAGAAATGGGCACCCAGGCTGAGCGAAGGCACATTGAGCTCATGGCTGTAGTGGCAAGGATGCCTGACTCCATAGAGTCACTGGCAAGGAGTGTGCAGGAATTCGGGGCAGCACAGGCCAGGAGTCTGCAACAATTCAGTGCAGCACAGGCCAGGAGTCTGCAGGACTTCGCAGCAGCACAGGCTAGGAGTCAGCAGGACTTCGCTGCATCACAGGCGGCTTCTAGCCAAGTGCTCAGTTGTGCCGTGCATTCACTGGCTGGTGTCATGCAGACACAGACCAGGGCCACACGGGCACTAACTGCTGCCACCCTCACTGGATCGGCCAGGCATCGCCGGGGCACTCGCCGTGCCGCAGCAGCCCAGCAGTCTGTGCTTCAGCAGATTGCTGCGCATGCTGCAGTGCTGGCCCGTGTGAGTGCCAATGTATCAGCCGACCAGGGAGTGCCTGTGATCTGTTAGGTTGGCAGCATTCCTGCAGCCAACACTGTCACTCCTCCATTGCAGCTGCCACCAGCCGTTGGACAGACTGATGCCGCCCAAGCAGAGTTGGAGCAGTCAGCAGCCGGCCCCTCCAGGCCCAGAGCTGTTCCAGGCCGACCCCCAAGGGCATCTGCCGTCTCACCATCTGACCCTCAGCAGCCTTCCCCCAGCCTTGCTGCAGCCACTGGGGTCCCATTGAGGAGGAGCTGCAGGACGGGTAGGGGCCAGTCACGGAAGCGACACAGATCACCCTCGCAGGGGAATAAGTAGAAGGTGCGGCCAAATGTTTTGTTTTATTTATAAAGGCCGAGACTGCTGTATTTGTTTTAGATATAAAGGCCGAGACTGGTATATTTGTTTTATATTTAAAGGCCGAGACTGGTATATTTCTTTTATATTTAAAGGCCGAGACTGGTATATTTGTTTTATATTTAAAGGCCGAGACTGGTGTATTTCTTTTATACATAAAGGCCGAGACTGGTGTATTTGTGTTTTTGCGGGGGGCAGGGGGTTCTCTGAATTAGTTTGTCATGTGGGAAGGGCACAGAGGTATTACAGTAAAAAAAATTCTTAAATCGCACTGTCCATGTTTTCTTTTGGAAGTCCTGGTTGCCCTGCTCGGCTGAGGGCTGGTGGAATGGCTACATTCATCTTCTGCAATTGGCACAAGCCATTCCCTGAGAGGGGGCCAAGAACCAAGTTGCAATAAGCCGCCGATGGGCGGCCCTTGCACTTTCTGTCTCCCTCCCGTGCTGATCCTCCTCCTCCTCCTCCTCCTCCTCCTCCTTTGGTAGTCCTCCAATGTCTGCTGGCAGTGGCTGAGTCCTGTGGATAGCCAGGTTGTGCAGCATGCAGCATACGACAACGAAATGGGAGACTTGCTCAGGCGAGTACTGTAGGGCTCCCCCGGAACGATCCAGACAGCGGAACTGTTGCTTCAGCATGCCGATTGTTTGCTCAATGATGTTCCTGGTTGCTTGATGGCTGTCATTGTATCGCTCTTCAGCAGGGGTGTTGGGCACACGGAGCGGGGTCACCAGCCCAGTGCACAAAGTATAGCCTTTGTCCCCGAGAAGCCATCCTCGTGGGTGAGGCTGGGCCTCGAACATGTCTGGCGCAGGATGAAGGCATCGTGGCTGCTGGCTGGAAAGTGGGCATTGACAGCTAGGATGAGCTGCCTGTGGTCACACACCAACTGCACGTTGAGCGAATGGTAGCCCTTCCGGTTGCGGTAATCCTCAGCATTCTCTAGAGGTGCCCGCAAAGCCACATGCGTGCAGTCAATGGCGCCCTGCACCATGGGGAAGCCCGCTAATACTGCAAAGCCCATTGCATGCTCTTGCTGCTTGTCCACGGTCATGGGGAAGGAGATGAACTGACGTCTCGTTCTGAAAAGGGCATTGGTCACCTGGCGGATGCAGCAATGTACCGCGAACTGGGAGATGTTGGAAATGTCCCCAGTAGCGGATTGGAAGGAGCCGGTGGCACAGAAGTTGAGAGCCACCGTCACCTTCACTGCCACCGACAGAGATGTCCTGCTCCTCAGCTGTGGCTGCAGATCTGCACGAAGCAGGTGGCAGATCTCAATGACCACCGCCCTTCTGAATCGCAGCCTCCGAACACACTGCTCCTCAGACATGTTCAGATATGAGAACTGCTGGTGGTATACCCTGGGTGGGTAAGGCCTCCTTTGCCGATGCCTGTTGGCCCTTCTCCATCTGGCCATGACTGGCACTCTCTCACGGCGTCTCTGAGCCCTTTGAATGCAATGGAGAAGCCCAACATTTCCAACCATTGCAGCCCCCATTATATGTTTCCAATCAATGCTATGACACTGAAGTTAAAGACAAGTGCAAAGCTCTGGCCTGAAGCCACAAGTACCTGTGCGAGTGTTGAGCCAAACCTTTGTCTCTCTCCAAATATCCGTCTCTCACAAAGAAGGAGTGGAGCAAAATGGCTGCCATTTATACTGCAGGAGGAGTCCCCTTTAATTAGTGCCCCCCGTGCCCCGCAGCGACTGGGGACCGTTCCCCTCTACCAGTCGCGGGGGGCGCCAGGCGCACAATAGGCCGGCGCCACTGAATTTCCGGTTCGGGACGCACAAAGGGCGTTGCACCATGAAATGACGTCAGGATCTGCGCGCGCAGCTAAGCGCGCGCAAAGGTTTTGCGCCACCGCTAAATCTTAACTGAATTTCACGAGAGGCGCAGATCGCGCCACGCCCGGGCGCTAGCCGCTTAGCACCCCACTTCTCCTCCTCCTAAGGCGCTAGCAGCTGGCGCAAACAACTGAATTTCTAGGCCATAATCTCTCCAACCTTCTACCCTATCACAGACCTTCACTTTTGTTCTTTCCTCCCCTCCCCCCTTTCCCTGCCTCTGCACTTGCTTAAAAACCTGTTACATCTCCAACTTTTTCCAGTTCTGACGAAGGGTCATCGACCTGAAACGTTAACTCTGTTTCTCTCTCCACAGATGCTGCCTGACCTGCTGAGTGTTTCCAGCATTTTCTGTATTTATTTCAGATTTCCAGCATCCACAGTGTTTTGCTTTTGTAATAGTATCATTGTATATTGTAATAGTATATTGTAATAGTATCATTGTATATTGTAATAGTATCATTGTATATTGTAATAGTATATATATTGTAATAGTATCATTGTATATTGTAATAGTATATTGTAATAGTATCATTGTATATTGTAATAGTATATTGTAATAGTATTTGGATTAGTTATAGAGAAGGGCAAGGAGCAATCTAGAATAAAAAAAACTTAACTGTAGGAGGGCTAATTTCAGCAAATCGAGGAGGTATTTTGCCCGGGTAAATTGGAGTCAAAGACTGGCAGGCAGAAATGTAATGGGTGGCCATCAAAGAGGCGATGTTTCGGGTAGAGTCTAGTTGGATTCCTACATTCCTGCAAGGGGGAGAGGGAGGGCAACCAAAGCCAGAGCTCCCTGGATGTCGAAGAAGTTAGAGAGTAGGATGAAGCAGAAAAAGGGGTTGTATGACTAATGTCAGCTTGATTATAAAAGGGACAATCAGGCTGAATAGAAAAACTACAGAGGAGAAGTGAAAAAGGAGATAAGGAGGGCAAAGAGGCAATACGAGAATAGATTGGCAGCTAATATAAAAGGCCTTCCAAAGGCATATTAACAGTAAAAAGGTTGTCAGAGGAGCAGTGGGGCCGATTAGGGACAAAAATGGAAATCTCTTGGTGGAGGTAGCTAAATGAGGCACTAAAGGAACACTTTACATCGGTGTTTACCAAGGAAGAGGACTTTGCCAAAGCAACGGTAAACAAGGAGGTTGTCAGGATACTGGATGAGATAAAAATAGATAAAGAGGAGGTATTGAAAGGCTGGCAGTACATGGATAAGTCACACGGTTGCTATGGGGAGCAGGGTGGAAATTGCAGAGGCGCTGGCCACAATCTTCCAATCCTCCTTAGATAAAGTGGTAGTGTCAGAGGACTAGCAGAATATAAATTACACCCTTGTTCAAAACAGAGGAGAAGGATAAACCTGGTAATTACAGGCCAGTCAGTTTAATGTCGGTGGTAGGAAAACGTTTAGAAACAATAATCTGAGAGAAACTTAACAGCCACTTGGACAAGCACAGACTAATGAAGGCAAGCCAGCACAGATTTTTAAGGGCAAATTGTGTTTGACTTACTTGATTAAGTTTTTTGATGAGGTAACAGAGAGGGTGGATGAGGGCAGTGCAGTTGATGTTGTGAATATGGACTTTCAAAAGGCATTTGATAAAGTTTGTTAGGCTTGTTTGCAAAATTGAAACTCATGGGACAAAAGGGGCAGTAGCAGCATGGATACAAAATTGGCTAAGGGATAGAAAACAGAGAGTTGTGATGAACGTCTGTTTTCGAACTGGAGGGAGGTATACAGTGGCGTTCCCCAAGTTTCAGTATTAGGACCACGGCTGTTTTTGATGTGTATTAATGACTTAGACTTGGGGGTCAATGCTCAATTTCAAAATTTGCAGATGACATGAAACTCGGAAGTGTAGTAAACAGTGAGGAAGATAGTAAAAGACTTCAAGAGAACATAGGGTGGACACATGGCAGATGAAATTCAACTCAGAAAGTTGTGAGGTGATACATTTTGGTGGGAAGAATGAGGAGAGACAATACAAGCTAAATGGTACAATTTTAAAGGGGGTGCACAAACAGAGAGACCAGGGGGTGTTTGTGCATAAATCTTTGAAGGTGGCAGGACAGGTTAACAAAGCAGTTAATAATGCAGATGGGATCCTGGGCTTTATAATTAGAGGCAGAGAGTACAAAAGTCAGGAAGTTATGCTAAACATATATAAAGCACGAATTCAGCCCTAGCTAGACTATCGTGTCCAATTCTGGGCACCACACTTTAGGAAGGATGTGAAGGTTTTGGAGAGGATACAGAACAGATTTACGAGAATGGTTCCAGGTTTGTGGGATTACAGCTACATGGGTAGACTGGAGAAGCTGGGGTTGTTCTCCTTAGAGCAGAGAAGACTAAGAGGAGATTTGAAATCATGAAGGGTTTAGATAGAGTAAATAAAGAGAAACTGTTTCCAATGACTGAAGGGTCAATAACTAGAGGGAATAGATTCAAGGTGATTGGCAAAAGAACCAGAGCCGACACGAGAAAAACCTTTTTTACGCCAAGAGTGGTTAGGATCTGGAATGCACTGTCTGATAGGGTGATGGATGTAGATTCAATAGTAGCCTTCAAAAGGGAATTGGATAAATACTTGAAGGAGAAAAACATTTAGGGACATGGGGAAAGAGCATTGGAGCGGGACTAACTAGGTTGTTTTAGAAAGAGCCAGCACAGACTCAATGGATCAAATGGCCTCCTTCTGTGCTGTGCTATTCTATGATTCTATGATTCCTGTCAGAGTTTTACACTCATTCCATTATGTTCCTTAGCATCTGGGAATCAACACACCATTTGGTACTTCTTTTCATGGTTGCAAAGCAGGCAATCTATCATCCTAATAATGGAATCTCTCTTTCTCAATGAAACCTTTCCTTCCACATGTTATGGAGCGTCGCCAGCTAGTCCTGGAACTCATCATTCCTTTGCTCAAACAACACAACTTTCTGTTACTTTCTGCATATGTACTCCGCCTGGCAACTTTGCTGATCCCACATCGTGTATTCTGCACACATCACCAGGATACCTCCCAAGCTCACCATTTTTACTCTCCTAACTTCTATGGTATTTTTGACTTAATTAATGAAACCAAATTCCTACTTACCTGCCTAATCTTGCACATTGAGGTCTATTCTGTCTCGGTGGCAAGTTCCTGAGTAAGCCAATCTTTCTTGCTTACCTTCTCTCAGCAAAATGTCACTCTGCTATCATCTCATTTACTTGCCTTTCTCAGCTTGAAAGAAGGGAGGGCTTTATTAAGAAATAATAGATTATTTAGATATATCTGACAAGAGATATCTAGGTGTAATATAAGGGTGCATTTATGGCCCTCATTAAAATGTTTCAACAATATAAATGCAAATAACTGTTCAAGCAAAACTTTGAGGAAATTATTCTGTTTCTCTTGTATTTATATTGGCCCATAATATGCTGTCAGCAGCAAAGCAAAGGTGTTTGCCGTGGGCCCCGAAGAAAGCTTCCCACAAAGATCTTGCGATCTCTGTGGTGAGAAGTTTGGCTTTTCTAATGTTCAATTGTGATCAGTACAGTTTAGTGGGAATTCCATAGCGCAAGCTGCTGTGATGTCAACAAGCTGTCTTAAGCAACCAATCACAATGCAGAGTTCTAACAACAGGGAACCAGGAAGTGAAGGAACTCCTTTTATTCTAATTTGTTTTAAATGCTAAAGAAAACAAAACAAAGATTAGGGCTCTCGCATGGGGTAAACCTGAAATAAATATGAACAAATTTAAAAAAAATAGAATTTCTTTTTAAACTTTCTTACAAATTATAATTTTTATTAAAATACAGAAAATTGACACTCCACAAAATTTAAATTAGTTTTTCAGGGCCATAACATTTGTTTAACAGTCAATACGCTGTTAAAGCCCCAGTTACACCTAATCCAACAAGGTCTAACTTTTAATGGGGTATTGATATTCACGAAGACTTGGAAAGCCCACCACGAATGCGCTTAAAATCGCACCGGCCATTCTGGGAAACAGCAGTCAATATTCATGCAGCTGGTATCAACCCACTATCCAGATGGATGGAATCGTGGGATGCATGCAACATAAAAAACCAACACCTCAATACTGGCCCAAAAGCAGGGGTCCCTGGCTTCGACCTCCCTCGAAAACAGTGGACAGTGCTCAACCAAAACCACACAGGACATTGATGATGTGGCCATCTGCTCCACCAGTGGAAGATGAGGGATGACCCGAAGTGCGACTGTGGCCATGAGTCCCAGACCATGGAACACATCACATCAACCTGCCTACTCAGATCTGTTGCGGGAGGCACCTCATTTCTCCACTCAGCATCTCAGGAGGCCATCGAATGGAGAGCTAAACTAGACATACCTTTATAAGCTTTCCTGTCATATGAAACAACAACAATGGCAACATTACTGCGGAAAAGACAAAGTTTTTGTCAGTTTCACTGATTTCCCTGATTGCCAGCTGTGGGGGAGAGTGGGGGGGGGGTGGAATGCACGCAGAGCGCAGCCAGTGTCGGAGCAGTAAATGACTGACCGCAACTTCATGATGTCCACCTTAGAAACATAGAAACATAGAAGATAGGAGCAGGAGTAGGCCATTCGGCCCCTCGAGCCTGCTCCGCCATTCAATGCGATCATGGCTGATCATCCAAATTCAGTACCCTGTCCCTGCTTTCTCCCCATATCCCTTGATCCCTTTAGCCTTAAGAAATATACCAACTCCTTCTTGAATATATTTAATGAATTGGCCTCTACTACCTTCTGTGGAAGAGAATTCCACAGGTTCACCACTCTCTGGGTGAAGAAATTCCTCCTCATCACTGTCCTAAATGGCTTACCCCTTATCCTTAGACTGTGACCCCTGGTTCTGGACTCCCCGACCATCAGGAACATCCTTCCTGCATCTAGTCTGTCTAGTCCTGTTAGAATTTTATAAGTTTCAATGAGGTCCCCTCTCATTCTTCTAAACTCCAGCGAGTACAAGCCCAATTGACCCAATCTCTTCTCATACGTCATTCCTGCCATCCCAGGTATCAGCCTGGTGAATCTTCGCTGCACTCCTTCCATGGCAAGAACATCCTTCCTCAGATAAGGCGAACAAAACTGCACACAATACTCAAGATGTGGTCTCACCAAGGCCCTGTACAACTGCAGCAAGGCATCCTTGTTCCTGTACTCAAACCCTCTCGCTACGAAGGCCAACATACCATTTGCCTTCTTAACCGCCTGCTGCACCTGCATGCTTACCTTCAGCGACTGGTGTACAAGGACACCCAGGTCTCGTTGCACTTCCCCTTCTCCCAATCTATTGCCATTCAGATAATAACCTGCCTTCTTGTTTTTGACACCAAAGTGGATAACCTCGCATTTATCCACATTATATTGCATCTGCCATGCTTCTGCCCAATTACCCAACCTGTCCAAATCATACTGGAGTTTCTTGGCATCCTCCTCACAGCACACAAGCCCACCCAGCTTTGTGTCATCTGCAAACTTGGAGATATTAGATCTAGTTCCCTCGTCCAGTTCATTAATATATATTGTGAATAGCTGGGGTCCAAGGACCGATCCCTGCGGTACCCCACTAGTCACTGCCTGCCACTCGGAAAAAGACCCATTTATTCCAACTCTTTGCTTTCTGTCTGCCAACCAGTTTTCTATCCAAGTCAATACCTTGCCCCCAATCCCATGTGCCTTAACTTTACACGCTAATCTCTTATGTGGGTCCTTATCAAAAGCCTTCTGAAAGTCCAAATACACCACATCCACTGGTTCTCCCTTATCTATTTTACCAGTTACATCCTCAAAAAATTCCAGTAGATTAGTCAAGCATGATTTACCTTTTGTAAATCCATGTTGACTTTGTCCGATCCGGTCACTGTTTTCCAAGTGCTCTGCTATTACATCTTTTATAATGGACTCTAGCATTTTCCCCACTACCGATGTCAGGCTTACCGGTCTGTAATTCCCCGTTTTCTCTCGACCACCTTTTTTGAACAGTGGGGTAACATTAGCTACCCTGCAATCCATGGGTACTGTTCCAGAGTCTATCAAATTTTGGAAGATGACCAGCAATGCATCTATTATTTCTAGGGCCACTTCCTTAAGTACCCTAGGATGTAGATTATCAGGCCCTGGGGATTTATCGGCCTTCAATCCCGTCAATTTTTCTTCGGATGCCCATGCGCTAAATCCTGAAGTTGCGGTCAGTTTCAAAGGAGTAATAACATTGAACGCTATTCGTTCACTGTTATTACCCATCGCAAATTCCAGACCATTATATCTTAGTCCTGCATTTCTCTATGTAAGTGATTAATGATTCATAACTGTAGTCACTAACATTCCATTCCAAGATTATTATCTTAGTGTTGGATACTTAAAACTATGTCTGTTTTTATTTCGTTTACCCAATGCAGAAACCAGCTCTCATGATAAGAGTTTAAAGTCATGCATGCAATGAACCTATTATATGACGTCTGTACTGTAGGGGAAAAGTGAAAAATAATTCTATAGCTTACGCTAATTGCAATTGTTGTCTTCATTGCTTTCATCACATCACTCACACTCTGCCCTACAGAATGTTGGGGTCTGGTTCTTAACTACTTCCCTGCACAAACCCTCAATTTGAACTCTTTTAAATGATTCTTACTGCTTACATAATTAGAGTTGTTCTCAACCTAATTAAAAATTGTCCTTAATTCCCCAGTGGCTCAGTTCTCTGTCCTAGCAACTTGCCATCCCATCTCCAACCTCTCTTTCCTCTCCAAAGTCCTTAAATGTGTTGGCGTGTCCCAAATTGGTGCCCATCTCTCCCACAACTTCATGTTTGAATCCCTCCAATCAAGTTTCCACCCCTGTCACAGTACCGAAATGGCTCTCATTAAAGTCACAAATGACATCCTATATGACTGTAACCATGGTAAACTATCCCTCCTCATCCTTCTCGACCTGTCTGCAGCCTTTGACACGGTTGACCACACCATCTTCCTCCAACACCTCTCCTCCATCATTCACCTGGGTGGGACTGCCCTCACCTGGTTCCATTCTTATCTATTCAGTCATAGCCAGAGAATCACCTGCAATGGCTTCTCTTCCTGCTCCTGCATCGTTACCTCTGGAGTCCCCCAAGGATCTATTCTTGGCCCCCTCCTATTTCTCATCTACGTGCAGCCCCTCAGCAACATCATCCAAAAACACATCAGGATCCACATGTACGCTTACGACACTCAGCTCTACCTCATCACAGGTTATTTCGAACCCTCCATTGTTTCTGATATGCCACGCTGCTTGTCCGACATCCAGTCGCTGTTAGACTTAACAAAGGCATTACTCACTGATTAAATTCTAAAAAGTTTATCCATTAGACTGGAGGAATGTAATATTCATCACTAAATTCAGAAATCTTGTCAGTAAATGAATGACCATCACATTTTTTAAATTCTCGGGACGTGCCCATCACTGACAAAGCCGTCATTTATTACAAAAGCCTAGCAGCCCTGAGAAGGTGGTGGTGGGCCTTCATATAGGGGGGAATTTTATCTCCCTCCAACCAGTGAAAACCAGGTGGAAAGGGAGTTAAATTCCAAGAGGTATTCCTACTGCTTGTTTCCCACCACATGACTATTTTAGTAACATCACTGAAGCAGATTGTTTGGTTATTTATCTCATTGCTGTTTGTGGGAGATTTATGTGCACAATTTGACTGTCATGTTTCCCTGCATAACAACAGTGACCTTATTTCTAAAGTATTTCATTGGCTATGAAGAGTTTTAGAACATCCTGAGATTGTAAAAGGTGCAATATAAATGTAAGTTTGTACTTTTTTCTTTTTCTTAAGAATCTATGGTGGGTAAAATTTAATGTTGGCAGGGGAGTAAAATGAGCGGTAGCACCCATTAGATACCCCGCCCAATATTCCATTCCAATCTTACTTCCTATGTCAAAATGTTTTTTTTTAAGTACCAACCACTAATAACCACACCAATTTTAACAGAAAACCCTTTAGAGCAAAGTTTATCCTATGCTTTTACTGACGGAAAAAGAAACCTTGAAATGAAATTAGGTAAGGTGAAATATCACTTATTAAAGACCAAAAGGAATGGCCCAAGGAAACTTTCGCATTCAATATAAAAAACTTCAATTACTCTCAGAAATGAAACTACACTGGACTACTAATGCGATCAAACTTTTAGTGAATTGAGCGTATGTTTATTGTACATCACGTGGTGACTAAAGCAGCTGGTAACTTCCTCCAGTGTATCAGGACACAGTACACACAACAGCAGAGTGTTGTCAAACATTGAACATTAAAGTAACCTGATGCAATAAAAGTAATAATGTCCCTGGCTACAGTGACTTCATTATAACCATTTACACCATAATCTATTCAGGATTTCTCTGCAGGAATAAGAAATTGAGATCAAATATCACCTAATTAAGAAGTATTAATTTTAAAAGAAGTGAAATTCTAATATCCATATCTACATATCTACTTAATATTTAAAATAAATAGTTGGTGTGCATTTACTGTTCACATTGACCTTACTTACGGTGTTACAATTTTTGAGTTGTGTATGTCAACGTTCATAAGACGGCAACATTTACAATGTGAAGTATATGTCAACGCTTGGCTGTCACTCTTTAATATAAAGTAGGTCACTAGGTGGCACTGTTGTGTTTCTTCACTTCCCTTTACCTTCCCCACCCTCTCTGGAGATGGAGCACGCGGTGTCCGCCGGTGTGCTTGAGTATTTCCACGACCGGTGGGCGCCACGGGGACTGGAGTGCATCATCAACCCGGAAAACCAAATTTTAATTTGATTTGTTAAGTTTTAGTTGAACTTTTGTGTACAGTCCAATTTGGGTTTTTTGGGTACAAACAAAAGAGTTACCTTCCCCACCCTCAATATCTTATCTCTCACATCCATTGCCTGTTATTCACAGAACTCAGGTCTCCCCACATTTTGTATGATTTAAAGTAAATTAAAGTACATGTAAAACACCTCCCAGCTCTGCTCCCATACATGGTTAGAATACCAGCAGAACCCTGTTCTGCTGCAAAAAATGCCTGCCAGCTGTCGAAATCTCGACTCCGAGTAAGACTCTAAAACACAAGCAGTACCGTCAGATTGTTAGTTTAATTTTTACTTGCACAAGGAGAGAGCTGCCTGGACAAAGGCTAGGCCAACATCTCTAAAGGACATCAGTGAATGCAGCATATTTATACACTCAAACAAGCAAGCGTTCCATAAATCACGTGTAATGGTATTGTATCATTTTAAACAAATTAAGAGTTTACACAAGGACAATCAAAAGGTCAGCAGGACAGAAATATCTCCAGACAAGGTTAGTTAATCATATATTCTGTCAGGAGGTTCTGTCTGAATCTTGTTACCAAGATGATTTACTTACTCATGTCTGATCATCTTGTTAACAAGGGCCCAGAAATTCGTGTCGGGGGCTTCCCGCGGGTGCAAGCCCCCGACCTACACTTACCTAGCGCGCCGGCAGTTGAGGCCTGGGCCTGCGTGGATTTCCTGTCTGTGGCCCGGTCCAGCTCCCGTGTGCTTGCGTGATCCAGTGGCGTACTTAGTGCGATGTGTCGGCTGGGATCACGTGAGCACTGGGCAACCAATCGGAGGAGGGAAAAGTCCATTCATGAGTTTGACAGAAAGAACTGTCAAACTCATGAAAACTCCGGGCACCCAAAACAGTACTTAACCTTAAAATAAATTTGAAAAAATCATCACACTACTTAAATCAACTATAAATAACATTAAATAACTATTTTAAACAATAATTTAAATTTTTGAAAAAAATAATTTTATAAAAAATCAGGGCTGAAAATACACTTACCTTACTGTAAAGTATTTAAAAATAATAAACCTGTGGAAAAAATGTTCTAATTTTAATTGTAAGAAGTCACACAACACCAGGTTATAGTCCAACAGCTTTATTTGAAATCACAAGCTTTCGGAGCGCTGCTCCTTCTTCACCTGAAGAAGGAACAGCGCTCCGAAAGCTTGTGATTTCAAATAAAGCTGTTGGACTATAACCTGGTGTTGTGTGATTTCTTACATTTGTCCACCCCAGTCCAACTCCGGCATCTCCACACCATGCCTAATTTTAATTAATTGACCACTTACCTTTTAAAATGAAGTCCTTACGCCTGGTTTTTAGATGTGCAAAAAGTAGAGGCCTTCGCGCACGGGCAAACCTGTAAAAAAAAAGGAAGTTCAACGCGCACGCGCAGACTCCTGCGCGCACGCGTTCGACCTCTGAACCCCTTGGTTCAGAGGATCGGAAATGCTGGTTTCCCGCGCATGCGTAGTGCATGCAAGAAACCAGCACTTCCATCGGGTCCACGCATGAGTACTCCGTCCGTACTCACGCGTTGGGACCCGAATTTCTGGGCCAAGATGATTAGCTTACTCAATAGTTTTGCTTCTTTGTCTGGCGACAATCATTAATAGTTTATCTATTCTATAGCCTTATGCCTCCCTTGTGCTAGTGAGTCAATTATAGCTGTTATCACATCTTCAATGTGGGTGGGTATTATGATAGATCTCTTGGTCCTGGACACGTTGTGACATATTTACTTTTTCTTGCTTTAGCTACAACCTAAGCAAGTTTGTTCTTTTACTTGACCATTTTATTCTACCCAGCATGCTAAGTATAATGTCAATTTCCACACAGCCACTGAGTTTTCCTTGCCTTTGAGTATAGTTCCCTCCTCACCGCCTGTTGGCTGTGCCTCCAGCTGATCAGCCTTCCCCCTTCTAGTTCTCCCTCTGCCAAGTAAAATGTCCCTGAAATATCCCAGCTCTCTAGCTCCGCTCCCTCCTACCCTGCTGTTAGCTGTGCCTCCAGCTAAATTTAAAATGTGCCCTGCTACCTCTGTGCCTCCAGTCGACATGCTCTGCCATGCTTCTGGCACTCCCTTTGCTGCATTATAATGTATTCCAGCAGCTGAAGTGCCCTGGTTCTCTGGCCATGCACAACCCCATTCTGCTGCCACCTGTGACTCTGGCCTCCTTTCCCATAAAGTCCAAATGTGTCCTGCTGCTGGCAGTGCCTTCAACTGACCTGCTCTGTTCCACTCCTGGCTCTACCGCTTCTGCTTTAAAATGCCTGTTCACCCCTAAAGTGTCCCAGCTCACCAGCCCAGCTCCCTCTAGCCACACTATCTGCTCTGCCCTGGCCTCCCTCTCTTCCCCACCCACTCTTAAATTTACAATGTTTGCTAGCGCTACTTCAAATTTAAAATAAAACAAAAATCTTGAATATGACATCACTTCCTATAAACGTGATGCTTATTTCTTGTAACCCATTTCTGATAACACACCAATATCTAGAAAACAGCATATCCTCCAACTCATCATGAATACCACCAAGGGAAATTTGCTAATAATGTATTAAAATTCTTGTGTATAACATGAGCTTCTAGTACTTCCAAGAAGTATCAGATAGTGTTATTTCTGCCATGCCTGGCAGTTACATTTAAATTATATCTTCCACAAATCCAAATGCTCACTTATATCAAATATCGCTTGGTTTCATTACTCAAAAGCACAAGAAAGACGTCAAAATAGTCTTGTTATTATAGTTTCATTTTCTTTGGGAATGTGTAAACAGCAGGGACATTAACTTAATGAAAAACTGAAAGAAACAAGTTAGGAACCCTTGACAGTCACTTAATGAACCCTTTGTGGCTTTTAACGGAATTATTATGATGTACAGCTTATGCATTATTTTAATTTGGATACTTGCACCAGAAGCACTACAGGAAGCTGATGAGAAGAGGGTGCTGCCTGCTACAGCAGACATCAGAGAAGCTTCACACACATACTCTACATTATTATTGGCCTAAATGTCAGTTTTCTGATTAAATACAACAGGTCAAGCAATATGATTCCTTTATATTACTGTACATTATTGGCAAAAGAACCAGAGGCAACATGGTGGAAGATTCAATAGTAACTTTCAAAAAAGAGAATAGGATAAATACTTGAAGGGGAAAAATGTACAGGGTTATGGGGAAAGAGCAGGGGAGTGAGATTAATTGAATAGCTCTACGAAAGAGCCAGCACAGGTATGATGGGCCAAATGGCTTCCGTCTGTGCTATATCATCCTATGATTCTATGATTCTGTGCATGCCAGAAAGATTTAGAAAAAGGGTCTCTTGACAGAACTTTCATTTGGAGAAATCTTCATTCCACCGTATAATCATTGACATTTCATCATAAAATGACTCACAGAACTTAAGAAAGACAGACACCAGAAAAAAATAACTATGACGCAAGTCTGTCTAAGACACAAAAGTCAGATTTAACACAATTAAAACACTCCAGTATCCTTGAAATCAGATTCATATATTGAGCTCTTTAGTTAATACAGCTGCACTTATTATATTATTACAGGCAAAAAAATAATTATCTTCAATTGGAAAGTTTAGGTCTACAAGGCTGGTTTCAACTTAAGGTAGACATGACTCATTTGGGAGAAAAAACTGATATAAACCTTGGTTCCTATAGAATTGGTGACTAAGGCTTCACACCATCCTCAAATAAGTGTTATAAATGCAAAACTTCCATGTCATAAAAGGACAAAAAATAATTTTAAAAATCAAGGGGATGAAATATTAGGGAAGATGATTTTGTAACTGCTCTTCCCCCTGAAAGTGCTCAATTAACTTTGGAAATAATAAGCAAAGTACAGAGATTTATAATTTACCAGGACGACATTTTGATTCACCCAGTTATTTTTGGTAAGTGGCTATTTTGCTTTATTCTGTTGAGGATGATCAACAGCTAGAATGGATTGCCAGTGGGAATGGTTGAGGCCATGACATTGAACTTATTTAAGCAACAGCAAGATGCCATAATGGGAAGGCAATGGTATTCTGGGTGGGATGGTATTCAGGAAAGATTAACTGAAATGTGCTGAAGCATTGTTTTGATCTGTTTCTATAGTGGGGTCTTATGACATGGTGTAACAGCTGTTTTACCTTTTAGAATTTGATTAATGGACAGTATTATTCCCTCCAGCACTAAAAGTCACGGTAGGTGATTTTAATTTGTTGCACTTGGCAGTAACGGCTTCAAAATGGGGATTGGTAGCCTTACTGCCCTGTTAACCCCAATGATTCAGCCGACTTAATTTTGAAAGGGGTTTACTGCCAGGCGCCCAAAGTGCCTGCCTGAATCAGGTAGTTGGTCCCTTTTAACATGCAAATTGGGGTCCTAGGACCCTGACTGCCATTTTAGGCTGGAACTAGTTGGAGTGTGTGTCATGCATGCACATGTTCCATGAACGATGGCGCTGAAGAGGCTCAGCAAAGGCATGTTACACATGATTTTTGTGGGGCCTAAAGGAACATGAATGCTCCTGCATGCCCCACAAAACTAATCTGAGGCCCTGACACCCTGAGAGCCCCATGTCAGAGATCATGGCCTAGAAATTCAGTGCCCTTAGCACCGATTTTGCGGCGCTAGAGGGCCTAGCGCTGCAATTGGCGCCAGTTCCTAAATTGCCTGGGGCCCTTCCGCGGCGGTAGACCGGTAGCGCTGCGCCGGCACCGATGACGTCATCGGTGTGCGCAGCGTCCCGGTTGCCATGGTAACCCGGCCCCAAGCCAAAATTCAGTTGCGGCCGCCTCGCCAGTGGCAGCCGCAACTAAGACTCTGGCAAACGAGTGTTGCCGGAGTCTGCGCCGGCGCTTTAAGGAGGCGCGGCGGCCGGCCGCTTTCCCGCCGGCCGCCTGGCCGCAGCTCCCTCCCCGGACTTCTCCCCCCCGCCCCCCCGGAACAGATGCAAGTCCGGCACTTGTCCGAGGTGCCGGGCTCACTTTTGAAGAGATTTGCGCGGGCCGCGGCCGGGTGCAGGCAGCTCCTCCTTAACGGAAGGAGGAGGCCCGCACTTCCCGAGCCTGCCGCACCGCAGCGGGCGCCGCAGCGCCGGAATAGCGCCGCAATGCGGCGCGTTGCGCCAGTTTTCAGGCGCTAAAGCCCTTCAGTAGCGCCGGCAGCCGTTTGGGCGCGGCGCTACTGAATTTTTGGCGCGCGCAAAGGGACTTAGCGCCGGTGCTAACCTCCGGCGCTAAAGCCCTGGCGCAGCGCAAACTCAATTTCTAGGCCCATGACTCCACCTGCATTTACTTTACTGCCAGCTGGGGCCGCCTGATATTGGCCAGCCTTAATGCTGCGAGCTGCCTCTGCAGAGTTCGCCGGCTCGATCCAAACATCGTGGCAAATATTTAAAGAAATATTCCAAAATTCTCAACGAATATACATTCCATTGAGAAATAAAAATCCACGGGAAAAGTGATCCATCCGTGGCTAACTAAAGAAGTTAAGGATAGTATTAGATTAAAAGAAGAGGCTTATAATGTTGCAAAGAATAGTAGTAAGCCTGAGGATTGGTAGAGCTTTAGAAACCAGAAAAGAATGACCAAAAAGTTGATAAAAAGAGATAAAATAGAATGAGAGTAAATTAGCAAGAAATATGAAAACAGATTGCAAGAGTTTCTACAAGTATGTAAAAAGGAAGAGAGTAGCAAAAGTAAGTGTTGGACCCTTAACGGCTGAGACAGGAGAAATTATATTGGGGAACAAGGAAATGACAGAAATTTTAAACAAATATTTTGTATCTGTCTTCGCAGTAAAAGACACAAAAAGCATACCAAAAATAGTGGGGAACCAATGGGCTAATGCGAGGGAGGAACTTAAAGTAATTAATATCATTAGAGAAAAAGTACTTGAGAAACTAATGGGATTAAAAGCCAACAAATCCTCTGGACCTGATGGCCTACATCCTAGGGTTCTAAAAGAGGTGGCTGCAGAGATAGTGGATACATTGGTTGTGATCTTCCAAAATTCCCTAGATTCAGGAACAGTCCCAGTGGATTGGAAGGTAGCAAATGTAACCCTGCTATTCAAGAAAGGAGAGAGAGAGAAAACAGGAAACTGCAGGCCAGCTAGCCTGACATCAGTCGTCGGGAAAATGCTGGAATTCATTATTAAGGAAGTGATAATAAGACACTTAGAATATGTGATTAGGCAGAGTCAACGTGGTTTTATGAGAGTGAAATTGTGTTTGACAAATTTGTTAGAGTTTTTTGAGGATGTAACTAGCAGGGTAGATAAAGGGGAACCAGTGGATGTAGTATATTTGGATTTCCAAAAGGCATTCGATAAGGTGCCACATAAAAGGTTGTTAAGCAAGATAAGGGCTCATGGGGTTGGGGGTATTATATTAGCATGGATAGAGGATTGGTTAACAGACAGAAAACAGAGAGTAGATAAACGAGTCTTTTTCAGGTTGGCAGGCTGTAACTAGTGGGGTGCCGCAAGGATCAGTGCTTGGGCCTCAGCTATTTACAATCTATATTAATGACTTAGATGAAGGGACCGAGTGTAATGTATCCAAGTTTGCTGACGATACTAAGCTAGGTGGGAAAGTAAGTTGTGATGAGGACACAAAGAGCCTGCAAAGGGATGTAGACAGGTTAAGTGAATGGGTAATAAGGTGGTAGATGGAGTATAATGTGATGAAATGTGAGGTTATTCACTTTGGTAGGAAGAATAGGAAAACAGAATAGTTTTTAAATGGTAAGAAACTATTAAATGTTGGTGTTCAGAGAGACTTAGGTGTCCTAGTACAAGAAACACAGAGGGAGGAATTTTTCGGGGTGTCCGGTGGGAAACAATTTGTTTTGACAGTGGGTCGGGACCTCGCTGTCAACCCGCCACCACGCGACTTTCCCAAATATCGGGATGTCAGGGCTGAACAGATACGATACGCAGCGGCAAAGGAGGCAATTCAGGTCATTATGACCTTGTTAACAGCCCATTAAAAAGTATTTTACTTAGAAACATAGCAAAATAGGAGCAGGAGTAGGCCATTCAGCCCTTTGAGCCTGCTCCACCATTCAATATGATCATGGCTGATCCTCTATCTCAATAACATTTTCCCGCTCTCTCCCCATACCCCTTGATGCCTTTTGTGTCTAGAAATCTATTTATCTCCTTCTTAAATATATTCAGTGACTTGGCCTCCACAGCCTTGTGTGGTAGAGATTTCCACAGGTTCACCACCCTCTGAGTGAAGAAATTTCTCCTCATCTCAGTCCTAAATGTCCTACCCCGTATCCTGAGATTGTGACCCCTCATTCTAGACCCCCCCCCCCACAGGGGGAAACATCCTCCCTGCATCCAGCCTGTCTAGCCCTGTCAGAGTTTTACGCGTTTCAATGAGATCCCCTCTCATTCTTCTAAGCTCTAGTGAATACAGGCCTAGTCGACCCAATCTCTCCTCATACGACAGTCCTGCCATCCCAGGAATCAATCTGGTGAACCTTCGCTGCACTCCCTCTGTGGCAAATATATCCTTTCTTAGGTAAGGAGACTAAAACTGCACATAGTACTCCAGGTGTTGTCTCACCAAGGCCCTGTATAACTGTAGTAAGACATCCTTGCTCCTGTACTCCAATCCTCTTGCAATGAAGGCCAACATACCATTTGCCTTCCTAACTGCTTGCTGCACCTGCATGTTTGCTTTCAGTGACTGGTGTACAAGGACATCCAGGGCCCTTTGTACATCAACATTTCCCAATCTATCACCATTTAAATAATACTCTGCCTTTCTGTTTTTCCTACCGAAGTGGATAACTTCACATTTATCCACATTATACTGCATCTGCTATGTATTTGCCCACTCACTCAACTTGTCTAAATCGCCTTGAAGTCTCTTTGCATCCATCTCACAACGCACAGTCCCTCCTAGTTTTGTGTCATCAGCAAACTTGGAAATATTACATTTGGTCCCCTCATCCAAATCATTGATATATATTGTGAATAGCTGGGGCCCAAGCACTGATCCCTGCGGTACCCCACTAGTCACCACCTGCCACCCCGAAAAAGACCCATTTATTCCTACTCTCTGTTTCCTGCCTGTTGAGCAATTTTCAATCCATGCCAGTATATTACCCCCAATCCCATGTGCTTTAATTTTGCACACTAACCTCTTATGTGGGACTTTATCAAAGGCCTTCTGAAAATCCAAATACACCACATCCACTGGTTCTCCCTTATCTATTCTACCAGTTACATCCTCAAAAAACTCTAGTAGGTTTGTCAAACACGATTTCCCTTTCATAAATCCATGTTGACTTTGTCTAATCCCGTTGATATTTTCTAAGTGTCCTGTTATCACATCCTTTATAATAGACTCTAGCATTTTCCCTACTATTGACGTTAGGCTAACCGGTCTGTAGTTCCTGGTTTTCTCTCTCCCTCCTTTTTTAAGCTAAATTTTGAGCTCAACTTACCATTTTATGAGGTCGCCCACAGGGTCCACATTGCTCGGGGATTAAGTCAGGAAAGTAGGTTGGGAGTTGTATGACCATGGGATCATCTCATTACTTGACAGCTGCAAATGTGCTATAAAAGCTCCCACCTCACAGCTGTTCACTTTCCAAGCTCAGAAGCTGTTGCTTACTGCATTTGGAAGACAGATTGGGGGAGAAATTTAGTTGGGTAGCACCTCCTGTTAGCGCCTCCAGGGGCGCTAACGGGGTGCTAATGACTTACGTGCGGTGCGGTGATGTTAGCACCACTGGCGAAATTGACCTGGCAGTTTGCAGTGGCACTAACCACTACCACCACAATCTCCTGCGCCCGTAGATCATGACATCATCCAACCGCGCATCGCCCCGGTAGCGCCCTGGGCCAGAAATTCATTTTTACCCCATGCCTCAGCGCCTGACATTAGGAATGACAGGTAGAGGGGGTGGTTTGGAGTTGGCTGGGAGCTGCAGAAGCGCAGTTTAAAGGCGTATATTTCCTGTTTTTTTGTCGGCAAACAATGCTGCCTTGTCACTTTGACAGAAGCAGACAGGCGTTTTGAGCCATTTGAGGTTTTCCTACTTGAAGGAGTTTTGCTCCTGACAAAAATTTATCAGGTTCATTTGTCTTACTTTTGATATTGCAACATTTCCAAGACTTAATGGGGGCTATACTGGCACGGGACCTCTCCCTCCAGCTTCACCGTTGGAGGCAGCGGAGGCCGAGAGAAAGATTGGAAACTGTAGCTAGAGGGAGGAGGGCCAACAGGGCTCTCAACAGGAGACCTTACCCTCCCAGGGTATTCGGGAGCAGTTCTCCTACATTCACCTCTCAGCAAGGAGGTGGTCACAGAGCTCTGCCACCTCCTGCAGCCAGAGCTCCAGCCTCAGCTCAGGACCAGGACGTCTCTCTCAATGGCAGTGAAGGTCACAGTCGCTCTCTATTTCTACGTCAGCGGCTCCTTCCAAGCTTCAGCGGGGGATATTGCAAACATTTCACAGTTCGCCGTCCATTGCTGCATCCGGGAGGTGACAGATGCTCTGTACAGAAGGAGAAGGGAGTACATCTCATTCCCCATAACCAGAGATAAACAACATGAATGCTCATTTGGCTTTGCAAGGATAGCGGGATTCCCCATGGTTCAGGGTGCCATTGACTGCACCTCATCACAATGCAGAGGTGTTTCGCAACCGCAAAGGCTACCACTCTCTGAATGTGCAGTTGGTGTGTGACCATAGACATAGCATCCTCGCCTTCAATGCCCGCTATCCTGGCAGCAGCCACAATGCATTCATCCTGCGACAGACCGGTGTGCCAGCACTGTTCCAACCACCATGGCTGGAGGAGGATGAAGAGGAGGAGGATGAAGAGGAGGAGGATGAAGAGGAGGAGGAGGCGGAGGAGGAGGATGAAGAGGAGGAGCAGCAGCACCAACATAGGAGGGAACCACTCAATGTTGCTTCTGCAAGGGCCGTTTGTGAACACCTCATTACACAGCGCTTCCAATAAATGAGAGAGCTCATGGCGTTTGCGCAGAACAACCATATCATTACAGCCAGCTCGCAGCCCTTATGACTGGGCAAAGCTCAAATGAGAAACATTACAAAATTTGCTACGTCGAAATAAACATTTATTATTCTGCACAACTCTCTCTTATCAACCACAACCAATAATAAACAAACACAACAATTTATCAACAAACACAACTGGTTCTTAGCAAACGGAACTATTTCTTACCAAACTGAACAATATATTTACAAACACATCAACTTTTGTACACACACTCCCCCCATTTGCTCTTAACATTTTATTTACTGGGCCTTCCTCAATGATTTCCCGCCCCTTTGTGTTGTGCATGTACCTTTAAGAGAAGAACTGATTCTATACTGCAGTACCGGCAGTGACCACCCCTGTATATAAAGCCATAGCAGGCTTCTGTATTTCAGCCTTGAATTACTCTCTGTTCAGTAAATACCTGTTTTATTGTTCTCCTGCAGTCGGAGTATTATTGATCCTCGGACACTACACTGGCGGCGCGCAGGTTTGAACTCACCTGCAGTACTGCATCACCTCACAGGGATCTTTTCCCTGAAGAGAAGCTTCTTGGAGGTCGAAGTCAGAACGCCGGGCGTCGACCATGGGCAACCGCCCAGGGATCCATCGGAGAGTTGCAGGGGAGGCTGTGGAGAGCTGGGCCTGGCTCCCCAGTCGAGGTGTTCCAGCAAGTCGTGCTGGTAGCAGGTAGTGCGCTGAACCTTCCGGACTGCGGCGGGCTTGGGCTCGATCGAGCGGCTCTGCAAAGGGGCCGTGCAGCGTCGTCGGGAGGAAGAGAGAGAGAGAGGGTGGAGCACAAAGGGCGCAGTCGGTGCTCAAGAACAGGGTAGCGTGGAGAGGATAGAACGCGGGGAAGGAAAAGTGAGACGTGCCGAAGCCGCGGGTTGCCACCATTAACTTGTAGAATGCTAGGAGCAGCGTGGCAGCAAGGGGAAGAAGGAAAAGCATGGGAGGCGCCATTTTATTCCATTGGGGAAGAAGAAAAAGCGCGGGAGGCGCCATTTTAAATCACCCAAGATGCCGAAGAGTGGCAGTATCACTGCTTTCGACAACGAGGTAGAAGACTGGACCACGTATGTGGAAAGAATTGAAGTGTACTGCAATGCCAATGAGGTGGCCAATGGAAAGAAGGCGTCGGTATTATTAAATTTGATGGGCGCGAGAACGTACGGCCTATTGCGGAATTTAATTACCCCAGCTAAACCAATGGAGAAAAGTTTTGAAGAGATTGTTAATATCTTACAGGAACACCTAAACCTTACACCGCTGCTGATAGCAGAAAGTTTCAAGTTCCATAAAAGAAACCAGCACAAAGATGAGAACAATGCTGACTATCTTACGGAACTACGCAAGTTATCGAAGCACTGCCAGTTCGGAGCAGGACTGGCAGACACCTTGCGGGATAAGTTTGTCTGCGGGCTCCAGAGTGAAGGAACCCAGAAACGACTACTTTCGGAAAAGGACCTGATGCTAGAACAGGCTTTCAGTGTGGCAGTATCCTATGAAGCAACAGCACGGGGAGCTGCGGAAATACAACAGAAACCACAGGAATACAGCGCTAACGAAATGGCGTATAGAGCAGAAAAGTGCTATCGCTGCGGCAGAACAACCCATGATCAGAAGGACTGCTGGGTTAAGGACAAAGTATGCAGGCAATGTGGGAAAATGGTACACATAGCAAGAGTCTGCAGGTCGGGAAAGAAAACCAACACTACAAGAACTACTAAGGAAAAGTACAAGAAAGTAAAGAAATTGACAGACAGTAGTTCGGAAGATCAGGAGAGTGATAAGGACTCCGGGAGCAGGAGACTAAGTTGTCTAAAGTTACACAACGTGATCGCAAAGGAGGATCACCGAACCATTTGGGTCACCCTCATGATAGCAGGGTCCCCAGTAAAGATGGAATTGGACACAGGATCAGCCCTAACTGTCATAAATCGATGAGACTATGAGCGGCTATTCTCACACATACCCTTGAAGGACACGTCCATTGTATTGCAGACATACACGGGGCAAAAAGTCTACCCCAGAGGAAAAATAAGGGTGCCAGTTGAATACAACGGGAAGGAAACACAGAAACTGTATCTATATATACTACCAGATGGAGGACTACCATTATTGGGATGTGAATGGATCCAAAAAATACAATTGGATTGGCATTCCATTCAGGCGCTAACTGTGACTGATAAAAAGGATGATGACGTCACACCTGGACGACTTTCAAAAATTCTAACTAACGCGAAAGAGGTGTTCCAACAAGGACTTGGGACTCTAAAAGGAGTAACGGCAACGATAAAAATCGAAGATAACGCAAACCCAAAATTTTTTAAGGCCAGACCGGTACCTTACGCGATCCGCCCAGCCATTGAAGCACAGCTGGAGAGTCTGGAGCGTTCGGGTGTGCTGTCCAAGCTGGACTGGAGTGAATGGGCCACACCCATCATTCCTGTAATGAAGAAATCATTGAGCAGCACGCCTGGGGAACCGAAGAAGGTTCGCATCTGTGGGGACTTCAAGGTAACTGTGAACCCAGTCCTGCACACAGTACAATATCCGCTTCCACGGATAGAAGATATTTTCACCTCACTATCTGGAGGGAAACGCTTTACAAAGATTGATCTGGCCCAAGCGTATCTACAAATGGAGGTGGATGAAGCGTCTAGGAAATACCTCACGATAAACACTCACTAAGGCCTTTACCAGTACAATCGACTGGTATTCAGGGTAGCATCAGCCCCGGCTATTTGGCAGAGGGCGATGGAACAAGTCCTGCAAGGGATCCCGGGGACCCAATGTTATTTGGACGACATCCTGGTTACGGGCGAAAATGACAGTGAACACCTTGCCAACCTGGAGCAGGTGCTCACGAGATTACAGGAATATGGGCTACGAGCCAACCGCCCCAAATGCGAGTTCTTCAGGAGACAAATCTCGTATTGTGGCCACATGATTGATGAGGAAGGGTTGCATAAGTCGCCGGACAAGATTGAGGCTGTAGTCAAGGCTCCAGCACCGGAAAATGTGTCACAACTGAGGTCGTTTCTCGGGTTGGTGAACTACTACCATAAGTTCTTGCCAAATTTATCTACAATTCTGCACCCACTGAATGCCCTACTGCAAACTGGAGTAACATGGAGATGGAGTGATGAGTGTAAGCGTGCCTTTCAGAAATGTAAATGCCGAATCACTTCAAAAGAAGTATTGGCCCACTACAATCCAACACTACCGATTCGGTTAGCATGTTATGCGTCTCCCTACGGCATCGGAATGGTGCTGTCACACAAATTCCCTGACGGTTCAGGGAGGCCAATAGCCTTTGCGTCGCGCTCGTTAACCTCAGCCGAGCGTAACTACGCCCAGATTGACAGGGAGGCCCTCAGCCTGGTGTGGGGGGTGAAGAAGTTCAATCACTATCTGCACGGGCAGAAATTCACACTACTGACTGATCATCAGCCCCGGTCTCCATTTTCAACCCAAAGAAGGGCGTTCTGGTGATGACGGCGCAACGGCTGCAAAGATGGTCACTTTTTCGAGGGGCACATCAGTACGACATAGAGTACAAGGGTACGAAACAGCATGGAAACGCTGATGGGCTGTCGCGCCTACCGTTGCCTACGGTAGAGGAAGCACCTGCAGTGGACCCTGTTGAGATATTCCATGCGACCATAGTCGAATGTCTATCTGTTACAAACTCAAGTATAGAGAAGGAAACCCGAAATGACCCAACACTCTCTCGGGTCTATGATTTGACGGTGAAGGGATGGCCAGCACATGGCGACTCACTGTTGCCAGCATTCTCGCCAAGGAGAGAACAGCTGTCAGTGTGCCGGGGGACCTTGATGTGTGGATCCCGAGTGGCAATTCCACCCAAGTTGAGAGATAGAGTGCTCAATGAGCTTCATGAGGGTCATCTGGGAGGGGTAAAAATGAAGAGCCTAGCCAGGGCGTTTGTGTGGTGGCCGGGAATCGATAAAGAAATTGAGGATATGACCAAGAGATGCACAGGATTCCAGAAGGTCCAAAACGCTCCACCACAGGCCCCGCTACATCCATGGGAGTGGCCCTCATCTCCATGGCAACGGGTACACATTGATTTTGCTGGTCCATTTATGGACTCAATGTTCCTAACCGCTGTGGACACCCATTCGAAATGGCCAGAGGTCATCAAAATGTCCTCCACCACCACGGAGAAAACTATTGCAGTCCTACGGACCATCTTCACCAGGAATGGCTTGCCAGAACAGATTTGCTCCGACAATGGGCCACAGTTTGTGTCCGAGGATTTCCGGAGGTTTCTGAGGAATAATGGGGTGAAGCATTACACATCTGCCCCATATCATCCAGCCACAAATGGATTGGCTGAGAGGTTTGTTCAGACCTTTAAAAAGGCCACAAAGGCAATGCATAATGACGACATACCACTACAACACAAGGTGGATAATTTCTTGTTTGCTTACCGGAATGCGACACATGCAGTCACCAACCAAGCTCCAGCCATAATGTTCTTCAACCGAAGGCTAAGATGTCACCTGGATTTGCTCAAACCAAACATAAGACGAGATGTTGAGGATAAGCAATTCCAGCACATAAATGAGAAGCCAACCAGGAGCTTCAAGATAGGGCAACCAGTCTTGGCCCGCGACTACCGAACAGAAAAATGGCAGCCAGGAACGATATGCACACAACAGGGACCACTAATGTACACAGTGGACGTTGGAGTGAGCATCGTGAGGCGCCATGCTGACCAGATTCTAGAGTCACAGGAACAAGCCAAACCCATACCACGAGCAGGTGCACCTGGTAATCAACCCGAAGTACAGATTGCGTCTACCTCAGAAGCTGTGGTATTGGAAGCTGACGAACCAACCAATGACAATGAGCAAGAACAGGATACTCGAGAAAGGCGCTATCCAGTCAGGATCAGGAAGCCTCCTCAAAGACTGAACTTATAAATGATTATTTCAGTTGATGTATATAGTACAGAGAAAATTGTAATTGTAATTAGTTATTATTTATTTGTTAAATGAATGTTATGTACTGTTTATCTAAAAGGGGAGGAATTGTTGTGTATGTACCTTTAAGAGAAGAACTGATTCTATACTGCAGTACCGGCAGTGACCACCCCTGTATATAAAGCCATAGCAGGCTTCTGTATTTCAGTCTTGAATTACTCTCTGTTCAGTAAATACCTGTTTTATTGTTCTCCTGCAGTCTGAGTATTATTGATCCTCAGACACTACACTTTGCAATTCCTCCCTCCCAACCCTACTGCTCCTCCATAATGTGGCCCCAGTGGCTGCAGCAAGGCTGGCAGAAGGCTACTGAATGTTGGATCCAAAGACTGCAGATGGCCATGCAGGACACCCTTGACCAACTCTGGGCCTGGAGGGCCCAGCTGCAGACTACACCAACTCAGCATGGGCGGCAGCAGACTGAGATGGTTGGGTTACAGGCTGCGGTAAGTGCAATGGCGGAGTGGCAGTGGTGGAAGCAGGAATGCTGTCATCCTGAGAGAGGACAGTGTCTTCCTGCTCGACCGACACACTGCTACTCCCCCGGGGCAGAATCTCAGCATCTGGAGCAATCTGCTCGACCACAGATTTCTGGCCTGCTGCGGCACCATGAGATCCCTGGACGACAGTAGACGATGGCAGCAGTCAGCGCTTGCATGGCATCAATCTGAGACTGCATGAGAGCAGTCTGAGATTCAATGCCACCATTACTACAGCACTAAGCCATTGCGTTGCCTCGGCCTGTGCTGCAATAGCTGCTACCACCTCACCCATGACACGCAGCATGAGGTCTGGCTCCCCACAGTCTCTCTGTGAGTCAACCATCCTCTGCAAAGTGCCAAGGATGGGCTCGATGGTTTGCGTAGTGATGAGAGCACTGCTGGAGGTGGACTCCTCCATGCTCCTAGCCAGTGCATCCATGCTCTCAGGCACCCATGAGCTCAGTATACATGCTCATCGCCTGTGTGGTCATCACCTCAACATTGAAGTCCTCGTCTGAGTCCTGTGCAGCAGAACTCGTGCGCGCACTCACTCTCCGGGGAGATGACCCCCGAGCTTCCCTTTCCCTATGGTATTGCTGCAGCCCACTGGGTCCCAGAGCTGCACCCACATCAGAGCCATTTCTTCTGCTCCCTTCCAGCGACCGCGTGGCCCCATTATCGGATGTCTTGCCCTCGGGAGAAACAGGCACTGAGGTTTCGGATTGGTGTTCCTCCTCCTCTCCCATGTCGCTGCCACTGGGAGGCTGAGGGACAGGCTGGTCAGATGGTGGCTGATTATCTGAAAGGCACAAGAGTGAGTTTAACGTCAGGGGAGGGGGGCAGGAAGGGATCAAGGAATAGAGACAGTATAATTAAATGGAAAGTGGGAAGGGCTTGTGTTGTGAGGGGGAAGTGGTATGAGAGAAGAGGGAGAGGTGATGAACATACCGTTGTTGTCCCCAAGGGAGTCGACCTCTCCGACTGCCACAGCACCCACGGCCTGGGCCGCGATGATGCTGCGCACTCACTCCTCCAGCTGTGTGAGGGGGTGCAGCTCCAGCTGACCACCTCCCGTGTGTTGCTGCTCCCTCCTGTTATGAGCAAGCTTGGCCTGCAAGAAAAAGGACAGCGAGTGAGTGAGTGTGCAGCCATGTGTTTGGCAGATGTGCCTACCATAGTTGAATAGCTGTTAATGTAGGCAAGGCATGAGATGTGCATGTGACTTTTAGTAGATGGGCATAGTTGGTGGGTGAGTGTTGGGGATTTGGCAGTGTGAGGTTGAGATGGTGGGATGTAGTGGTTTTTCAAGCATGTACTCACCCTGACCACCCAAGTGAGGTCGTTAAACTTCTTGTGGCACTGGGTGGGAGTCCTGTGGACCAGGCTTCTGGACAAGACATAATGGGCCGCCTCCCTCCACATCCTTCTGAAATCCTGCGGCAATGGCCTCCTGCCAGTGCCTGGGAACAGCACTGCCCGTCGGCGTTCCACGGCCGCGACCAGAGCCTAAAATGCCTGGTCGCTGAACCAGTGCGTTCTCTCCCTGGGCCTCTGAGCAGCCATGAGATTTGTGGTTGATGGATTGCAGGCCCAGTTCACAACCAGCAATGATCAGAGTGAGGCTGTGCAGCATGATTGAACCGCCCCTTTAAGAACTGGAAGGCGCCAGTCTGTCTGAGTACTTGTAATTGACCGCGCCTGAACTTGAGTAGTGTCCCACTGCCCGACATTAGCACCCTAAGAGAAGTGTGTAGCGCTTGATTTTGCTCTCCACTTCACTCTTGGGGCACTAAGACTGAATTTCGCAGTCGCCGGCACTAGCACCGGCGCTAAAATTTGCGCCCGAGCAATGTTAGCACCCCAAAATGGTCGATGCCAAATTTTTCCCCCTATGTAATTCTCTATGTAATCCTGCTGCATCAATGTGATTTTTTCCATTTCTCAAACAGCAAACATTATAGCTCCTCCAAGAAATATTTCAAATTCCTGCTGCATTACAAATTTTGTGCTGTGCAACAATGACAAAACCCAAACTTCTTGCATGTAGAATTCTTACTGCTGGCCAAAAGATGAGACTGCCCCATTAATGTGAGCTAGATTCAAATACAGGTCACAGGGGTGAAAGGGCAATATATTAATCCACTGTACCACCCACTGCCTGCTGTTCCTATTTTGAAAATAATAACGAGTTGCCTTTGGTTGCCATTTTTAAGATCGTTACAGTGTCCTCTGTACAGTGGAGGAGGATTAGCTGATTGAGGTCTTAATACAGTGGATGGTGTGGTCTATCAGAGCTCATCATGACGGACAGATCGGTCAGTAGTTATATGTCCTTGAATTCAAATTGAGAGCCAGAGTGGAAAGCTGCAAAGGTGATGGACGGCCAGGAAAATTTTAAAAAGTGGAAATGGGAAAAGGACTGCCCAAAAGAAAGATAGATATATAAGCCAGCAAAGAGGCAGAGAGTAGTCAGGGAAAAACAAAGATTAATTGCTGATGGACAGGCTCGGGCAAGAATTTGGGGTATGTGTAGTTAGATACTAAAAGTAGCTCCAACGGTGCCATTCAAGACCCATTATCCACCTCATCTTAAAAAATGCCTTGAATCTCACATGTGGAATACACTTATTCAGGTTGGTCATTGGGAATTTTATATTGTTTGGTTTATTTATCGAAGATTATTTCCAAAAAGGGACTGAAAATGGCATTGCAGTGTATTACAATATTTGGAAATTTTACACTTTTTCAACAATTTGACCCTACTGCTGCAAATCAGTACCAAATAAAACTTACATTCTGAACCATACTGAGACCTGGATCGTCTAACATTTAAACAAAGTACAGGAAACTCTTGTTTAAGCGGCACCTAAATATCCGGAATTCTCTATTAACCGGCAAAATTCAGGAGTAGGGTCAGGTAAGTTTTACTGTATATTAGTGGCCATGTAACCGGGGTTGCTGCACCTGTGGCCGTGTAACAGGGACTCCTGGCTCTATGGCCATGTAACTGGGGTTCCTGCACCTGTGGCCATGTAACAGGGACTCCTGGATCTGTGGCCGTGTAACCGGGGCTCCTGCGCAAGTGGCCGTGTAACCGGGGCTCCTGCGCAAGTGGCCGTGTAACCGGGGCTCCTGCACCTGTGGCCGTGTAACCGGGGTTCCTGGATCTGTGGCCGTGTAACTGGGGTTCCTGCACCTCTGGCCGTGTAACAGGGACTCCTGGATCTGTGGCCATGTAACTGGGGTTCCCGCACCTGTGGTTGTGTAACGGGGCTCTCACACCTTGGTAGGTATACCTCTCCGTTATCCAAAATTTTTAATCAACCGGCACCATCCCGGTCCCATAGGTGCCGGATACCAAAGAGTCTCCTGTACAGACCTTTGTGAATACTGTAAAAATCAAACAGCACAGCCCATGCCCCATCATGCCTGATTACAGTGACTTGTGAAATGGTCCTGCTAATTATAAACAATGGGCGCTCAAGCTGTCTGGCACAAAAGTAACATCCAATTAATACAGTTTAATATTGTACCTTATATAAACACTGGGCTCTCTACACAACAATCAGAAAACACCAGTGGTTGCAAAACCCGAAACAGAATCTAATCAATGGATATTAAGTCCAGAATTCAAATCTGAACTTGGTTACACTGAGGAAGATCTGAAAGCAATACTATTCAAATTAACCTATAATAACCAGATTGCAATAAATTAGATTAATTACAAGTTTTACAAAAAAACAAACACTCCCCATAGAACAATGAATAGAACTCAAAACAAATCAAATCTTAAAAAACTGCTTCCAATGGTATCAAGGGATATAGAGCAAAGGCAGCTAAATGAAGTTGAGATGCTAATTGAATGGTGGAACAGGTTGAAGGGGCTGACAAATCTACTTCTGTTCCTGTGTTCCTACAGTTGTAATAAATACAAGACAGCAATCCTTGAACCAACCTTACTATCACACCACAATCTAGATTAAAATATGTAACATGATGACACATGAAACCACTTTCTAGAAACACAAAATAAAAAGTGACGTAGTTACTGGAACAAGTTGTGCAATTGGGTAATTCTACACCTGCTGAACAAATTCCATCTTAATAACAACATCATATGCTAACACGTCACGCTTTTGAATGGATAACAAGATGGTACTGAACTTGAGCCATCTTCAATGGCTAAAACAAATTAAAGTACTGATAGTCCAGAAAGTGGTTGAGCCAGACAGGCCAAGCTTACTTCAGCAGCTCCTTCCAGCCCCATGACCTCTACCAGCAAGAAGAACAAGGGCAGCAATGAAATAGGAACACCATCACCTCCAAGTCAAATACCATCCTGACTTCGACATATATCACCGTTCCTTCAACGGCAGGATCAAAGTCCTGGAATTCTATTGTGGGAACAGTATCACCACAAGGATTGCAGTGGTTTAAGGAGAAAGCCAACCACCTCCTTTGCAGGCCAACAAAAGAATGACAATAAGTGTAACATTTCCAGCACCACCCATATTGTGAGAACAAACTTTAAAAATAAATTTATATTAAATCTCCAGTCTCTGTTAAGTTAGTTGAACTCATCTGGAACGGCAGCAGAGGAGGGAATACCATTGGCCCAAGCATCCATGGTTTAGGGAAGAAAAAGATCAATGACCCCTGTTGCAACTGAGCATATTTGGAAATTAGATAAGAACGAGATTGGGCTTGGCTGTGATTTCCATCTCTCTCCCTGCAAAAATTCACTCTTCAGACTCAGTTAGGTGAGATATCCAGGGTACCCAGACCCTGTGGAACAGTACTCCACTGAGAAATGAACCCCTTCAGATAGTAAAGGGGAGGGCAAATGGCAATAAAGAGAAAAAGTAATGCAAATAACCAAATTACATGCATTTAACATCAACTTACCTCAATTTTTCAAAAATGTACAGTGCCTTTCCAGAAAAAAAAAGTGCTTGGAAAAGGAACTAAACTGCGTGTAGCAGATAAATTATTGAATTAAATCCTAGAAAAATTATTCAGAGACCTAAGCATTAGTAAATGCATTGTGGCTTATTTTTATGTTATGTTTTGGACTGTGTGGCTGGAATTTAGCTTGAATGGAGGATCTATTTAATTAAAGATAGACCACAAAAGGAAAGCAATGTTCAGAGCATTTGAACAGTGAGCAAAATGAGAACACGATAGAATACACGGGCTGTGTGAAATATAAAACCAAAAGACGTATCATATTAAGCATGAGATTGGAGATGCTATGACCTTTTATTACACACGGAAACACAATCCAACCACAATGTTTACTTCAGAATCACCGTCCTTCCTCATAATATTTTTAAAAAATTCAGGAGCTTTGAAACACGAATGCTGTAGGAGGGTACAAGTTTTGATCCAACAACACCAGTGAGTTGCTGGTCTGAGCAGCATCAAGCATAGCAATGCTGAGTGAGGATAGAACAGGGCACTTCCTAAATGGTGAAAAGCTAAAAACAGTGGATGTCCAAAGAGACTTAGGGGTCCAGGTACATAGATCATTAAAATGTCATGAACAGGTTCAGAAAATAATCAAAAAGGCTAATGAAATGCTGGCCTTTATATCTAGAGGACTAGAATACAAGGGGATAGAAATTCTGTTGCAGCTGTATAAAACCCTGGTTAGAGTACACCTGGAGTACTGCGAGCAGTTCTGGGCTCCACACCTCAGGAAGGATATATTGGCCTTGGAGGGAGTGCAGCGTAGGTTTACAAGAATGATACCTGGACTTCAAGGGTTAAGTTATGAGGAGCGATTACATAAATTAGGGTTGTATTCCCTAGAATTTAGAAGGTTCAGGAGTGATTTGATCGAAGTTTTCAAGATACTAAGGGGAACAGAGAGGGTAGAAAGAGAGAAACTATTTCCGCTGGTTCGGGATTCTAGGACTAGGGGGCATAGTCTAAAAATTAGAGCCAGACCTTTCAGGAGTGAAATTAGGAAACACTTCTACACACAAAGGGTGGTAGAAGTTTGGAACTCTCTTCCGCAAACAGCAATTGATGCTAGATCAATTGTTAATTTTAAATCGGAGGTTGATAGCTTTTTGTTAACCAAAGGTATTAAGGGATATGGGGCAAATGCATGTATATGGAGTTAGGTCACAGATCAGCCATGATCTCATTGAATGGCAGAACAGGCTCAAGTGAGCGAAATGGCCTACTCCTGTTCCTACATTCCTATGAAATTTGGTAGGGTGGGTTAGACTGGGCAGCAGCTTTTGCCTCTAAATGGCTAGCCAACGCGCCATTGGTGCCTATCTGGGTTTTGGCTACCCACCTGCTTGACAGCAGCAGTGGGGTGGGTGGATTGAAGAACAGGGCTAACTTATCTTGAAAAAGTATCAAATTATAAATTGCCTAAAGTTCAGCATAAGACTTGACCTATTCAAATAAACATTTCAAACAGAGTACAGCTGTGCTAAATGTTGCATAGATAGCACATAATAAAAAAGTAGTTAAAAAGTAACATTTTATTCACAAATTGAATTACAGCAACTTAAACCAATTCATATAATGGGGTAGATTTTCATCTTTAATGGTTGGGCATTAAGTATCGCCTGGGCAGACCACAGAAAGGAAGATCTGGTGACGAAGTTTGCATGCCAATAACAGAGTCCATCTGATTTTCCTTCCATTGAAATTAATGGAAGGAAATTAAAATGGTTTCTGATGGGGCATGCAAACTTTTTGCCAAATTTTTCTTTCAGTGTTCTGCCCAGGTGATGCTTAACAACCAGGCAGCAAAGACAAAAATCTACCCCCAATGTATTAAGGATCAACAGAATCACTACCCACAGCAGACTCAACTGACATCAGCCATGGTATGTATCCCACATAGTCAGTAGTACATCCACCCCAACCGTTTCACTGCAGAAATAATAACAAGAAAGTAATTGAAAAACCTAGCACAAATCACAAATACTCTTCAGCAGTGCATGTTACAGCTATTATCAGTGTAAAATATATCAGTATGCTTGACCTTCAGGTATTGACATCACAAATGGACTGTCATTAGCTTGTACCTAGACTTCCAGAAGACAATTAGCATCTTTCATATGAAAGGCTCTGGCAGTGAATTTCCACGCAGTGAGTTGCGCTTCTGTTGTGTCAATGGATAAATATTTGTGCCCTCCAGTAGTCTGGAGAGGTAATTAAACAAGAGTTTCCTGGTCAGTTCATTTGCATATCCATTGGAGTACCGATTGGTGTAAATCCTGTTTAAAACACATGAATCTGCTGAAGTGTAGAAATTTAGAGTGAAGCCTTTAAAAATATATTTCTGGCTGAATACTGCAGCAGCAGACTTGGAGACACCCAGATAAGGAAGGAGCAGTGCTTGGGTGAATTACTTGACTCTGAGGTAACTTCACTGCCAATCTCATCAATCTTTTTCTGATACTTTGCAAGAATGTCTACTACAAGAGCAGCTGGCGCACCCAGCCAAACACATCGGCAGCGCGTGATACACAAGCACAGAAGAAGGTGCCATAATTTCAAAGACCCTGACCTGTAACCGCTCCTCAAGGAAATTGGCATCAGGAAACACAGGCCACTGGGTGTCTGTGACAGCAAACCTACCAGAAATGTCACTTATGCAATTTGGAGGGTGGTAGCGCTGACACTGTGTGCCAACTCCCTCACCCCCAGGCCTGCAAACTCACGCTGCAAAAGTTTCAATGGACTCACAAGGGCAGGCACAATAACACACTGGCCACTCTCTCTTTTCTTCCTTGGCCAACATGGGCACTAACAGACTCTTCAAGCTCTAAAAGAAACACTTGTACAACTAACCATTCACACTGCACTCTGGTTAAGGAGGATCTAACTCGGCATCTTGTGCCATGGCTACCCTTCTCCACTTTAATAGGCTGATTGATTCCCTTCACATATTCCAGCATATCGGGCCTTGACATGTATGAATCATACACAATCTGTACATTGACGCAGTGAAAGCCCTTCTTGTTGAGGTATTTGTCGGAGCATTCTGTGGGTGCTTGCAAAGCAAAGTGGGTGTCACTGATTGCACCCTGATGGCTCCCTGGACATTGAAACTTTACAGCAACCCCTTAACACTGATGGCTCTATCTCGCTGCTGCCTTGCTGTGATGTCAAAGGCAATGAATTTCCCACTTTCTTGTAAAGTGCGTCAGTCACCTGATGAATACACGCCCAGACTGCAGCCTGGCATAGCAGCATGAAATGAGCCAGTGCCATAAAAGTTGAGACTATTAGTCACCTTCATAGCCACAGAGAGAGTACTGTGGGCAGGTAAGCATTGCTGCAGGTCCTCATGCAGTAAACATAGAAACATAGAAACATAGAAGATAGGAGCAGGAGTAGGCCATTCGGCTCCTCGAGCCTGCTCCACCATTCAATGAGATCATGCTGATCATCCAAATTCAGTACCCTGTCCCTGCCTTCTCCCCATATCCTTTGATCCCTTTAGCCTTAAGAAATATATCTAACTCCTTCTTGAATACATTTAATGAATTGGCCTCCATTGCCTTCTGTGGTAGAGAATTCCACAGGTTCACCACTCTCTGGTGAAGAAATTCCTCCTCATCCCTGTCCTGAATGGCTTACCCCTTATCCATAGATTGTGACCCCTGGTTCTGGACTCCCCCGCCATCGGGAACATCCTTCCTGCATCTAGCCTGTCTAGTCCTGTTAGAATTTTATAAGTTTCAATGAGATCCTCTCTCATTCTTCTAAACTCCAGCGAGTATAAGCCCAATCGACCCAATCTCTCCTCATACGTCATTCCTGCCATCCTAGGTATCAATCTGGTGAATCTTCACTGCACTCCCTCCATGGCAAGAACATCCTTCCTCAGATAAGGTGACCAAAACTGCACACGATACTCAAGATGTGGTCTCACCAAGGCCCTGTACAACTGCAGCAAGACATCCTTGTTCCTGTCCTCGAACCCTCTCACTACAAAGGCCAACATACCATTTGCCTTCTTAACCTCCTGCTGCACCTGCATGCTTACCTTCAGCGACTGGTGCACAAGGACACCCAGGTCTCGTTGCACTTCCCCTTCTCCCAATCTATTGCCGTTCAGATAATAATCTGCCTTCATGTTTTTACCACTAAAGTGGATAACCTCGCATTTATCCACATTATACTGCATCTGCCATGCTTCTGCCCAATCACCCAACCTGTCCAAATCATACTGGAGTTTCTCGGTATCCTCCTCACAGCACACACGCCCACCCAGCTTTGTGTCGTCTGCAAACTTGGAGATATTACATCTAGTTCCCTCGTCTAGATCATTTATATATATTGTGAATAGCTGGGGTCCTAGCACCGATCCCTGCGGTACCCCACTAGTCACTGCCTGCCACTCGGAAAAAGACCCGTTTATTCCAACTCTTTGCTTCCTGTCTGCCAACCAGTTCTCTATCCAAGTCAGTACCTTGCCCCAATCCCATGTGCCTTAACTTTACACGCTAATCTCTTATGCGGGACCTTATTGAAAGCCTTCTGAAAGTCCAAATACACCACATCCACTGGTTCTCCCTTATCTATTCTACCAGTTACATCCTCAAAAAATTCCAGTAGATTAGTCAAGCACGATTTACCTTTCATAAATCCATGTTGACTTTGTCCGATCCTGTCGCTGTTTTCCAAGTACTCTGCTATTACATCTTTTATAATGGACTCTAGCATTTTCCCCACTACCGATGTCAGGCTTACCGGTCTATAGTACCCCATTTTCTCTCTACCACCTTTTTTGAATAGTGGGGTAACATTAGCTACCCTCCAAACCATGGGAACTGTTCCAGAGTGTATCGAATTTTGGAACAGTAGATGACAGAACTGTCCTATTGCCTCTTTGGTGAAGTGCACACTTCTTATAGACACTTGCTCAGTAAGGCCCCCATATGACCTGTGCTGCCTGTATGTTCTATCGGGGAGGTGGGGGGGTAATATCTTAATGTTGCAATGGGAGGGACTTTTGGGTCACTCTGGTTGGATGAACTAAGATGAGCTGAATGGCTTTCCTCATTCAGAATTATCTTATGTGAGACGTGTGAGTGAGGATCATATCAATCCAAAGGAGAAAAAAAAGACGTCACTCAATCAATGACTTAAAGGCATTTTTGTACGATGGGTACCAGTTCCAGACCAGCTTCTGTTCAGAGTAATTCAAACCCAAGTTATACTGCAGAGCCTATAGTAACTCAGCTAGAATATTGGCATTTTCAAATTGAAGTTGTTCTTTGAATATTTTTAGCAAGTTATAATTAGCAACAGATGATTCCAGAATTTTTATTCTATTTTCTATCATATTTTGATGGGCAGACCAGCCAGACCACTTCCAAATTGTACTCTCCAATTATCACAATAGAAAATCACAGTAATGCACTTTTGTATCAAAGTATATGTGGGTATATTGAGTATGTAGTGGCCTTCCACAAAGATAATTCCCTGAAAAATAATACTAATACTCAATACAGTTTTTAAAACTAAAAGTTCACTGTGTGTGGTAGAAATTAGAAAGATTGCAATAGATAACATTTTGGTATCTTTCTGACATCTCTTTCTAGTGATATTTATCATAATGAATTACTTTTGAAATGTGGTGCCTGTTATTATGTAAGGAAACATTGACAACATCCACAATCATCAATGAAATGGCAAGTTATCATTTTTTTTGGTGATGTTGGTTGAGGAAGGAATGTCGGCCAAGACATTGAAAGAACTCTCTGATGCAATGGGACCGTTACCATTCACCTGAACTGTAAGATCTTGGTTTTGGTTTAACAGCTTATCTGAAGTATGGTTACCTCTGATACTGCAGCACTGCCTCAGTACTGCAGTGGAGTATCGGCCTAGATTATGCATCCAAGCCCTGGAATGGGACTCAAATCAGAGCCTTTTCCTCCAGCGCTACCAATTGAGCCAATCTGACATGCCCTGTCCTCATTGACCTGGTGCTTTAAATAGAAATTCTTTCTTACATAGTTGTAGTATTTTCCAGTCTGCAAGGGGCCTTATCAGCTGTGTAAATTTTCCTGGCAGCAGGCTGCAAATCCAGCTGAGATGCAAATTCAGAGTTGCTGACTGAATTTGGATATGACATGAACAAACCTCTCAAGTGTCTTGGAATGTGCAGAAGCCTGGAAAGTGAGCTATGTGCCCAAGCTTTGTGCTGACCTCAGTGTGACCCACAGCATAGTATTTACAGTCTGCCAACTTTACATCGCACTTCACCGTATAACTGCAGCCTAAATCTCAGACATCTCGACGTACCCAAAGCCTCCATTCCATTCGTCCACTTAAAGTGCATTTACACTACAAGTTAAGCATTGGTGCAAAATGGTTCCAGCTTCTTAACAACACTAAACTTGTGTATTGAAAACTGACTCCGAAGTGGAATGGAGTGAGGCATCCTTCTCCAGTGAGTCTCATTTTGCTTCACACCAATGCCAGGGCAACCCCTGACTCCGAATTCAGGCTGCATTTACATTGTTAAGTGCAGTATCGGTGTGCAGTGCATCAGGCGCTGCAGTTGTAGTGTAAGTGCATCCTTCGTCCAATTTGCCTCTGGGCCCCAAATAGTGAAATATATTTGCTTGCTCAGCACGATGCATGATCTGTGATGATTAGCAGTTTGAGATGAGCAGGGGAGTACCTGGAACATTGGACCAGTATGACTGTTGCTCCCACCCAGAAAGTCCATCTCTCTAGATTTATTTGCATGTATAGGTGTCGTTTTCTCAGTTGAGTAATGTATGTTGGATGCGATTAAATGAGAAGCAGGACGGGTCAGATTGTGTGCAATTAGTGTAATTTCCGTCTATTTTCCTTCTATTTCCAGCAATTTTTACGTGTACTGCAATCACGCATTACATCTTCGTATGAAGTGCTTAACACACGGTTTGAACGAATTGCAGCTTGCACTGGGTCCCGCCTTTGACATCCTCTTTCCTATAGGTGTCACTTTCGAGTCGGTGCAGTCCCTGGTTGCGGAACTCAATTCACAATTGGATTAGCAGTGTTCAAGAATAGTTGTGCCATATATATCATATTCATACAAGTTATTCTAATCCATTCACTCATTTTCTTATTGAATATTGTAATAATTAGAATTGGAAAGTGGGCGTAATGACTTCCTTGAATTGCTTGATGTAAAGCGATATAAACGGCAGCACATATACTAAAATTGGAACGATACAGAGAAGATTAGCAGGAAAGGTGACACTCTCGCCGTTCTGTTGGGACTGTGGTAACACCGGCAGAATATAAAGTTTCTAATAATGGGTAAAGATTCCCAAGCTAATTGGGGGCATTTTTAAAAATCCTACCTTGAACCTTTTCTTCCACGTTTTCCTTATTTTTTTTCCATGATTGGAGAATTTCCTATTCCAGAGGTGCTCCAAAAAGATTACTCAATAATCAATTATTATTTCTTGTTGAATGCTTAAATGTGTACGTATTTGAACAAACTTTTAAAACGTACCATATATTTATACTATGATTATACCTTTGTAAGTGAGCTGCTTTACAAATCAGAAGTGTTCAAGCACTTCTTAGGCAGTCCCTCGGAACCGAGGATGACTTGCTTCCACATTACAAATGAGTTCGCAGCTGACTGATGAGTCCAATGTGGGACCTACAGTCTCTGTCACAGGTGGGGCAGACGGTGGGTGAGGTGCTTGGGTTGACGTGCGCTCCTTGCGCTTGCTCCCGGTGAAGAGACTCCAGAACACCGAATGTATAGCACAGTGAAGTCAATCTGAGATTATAGCATCTGCTGGTCGCAGAATGCGAGTTATCATAGCAAGCATCAACATTAAACATTGAAGCGCTGTTCTGTTAAAATGCTGCCAAATTATCTGCAGTCGATTATATTGTTCGAGGAAACCGGTAAAACCAGTAGTTCGGTGTAATCTACGATGGTCATTTACCTACAGAAGAATTTCTTAGATATCCAGAAATTGTTAGGCACTATTAAGAGCTGATTTAAAACACGTGTGTACATATATTTACTACACCCTCGAACTCAGGCTAACCCTGCTGGATTTTATTTACAAGTGGTTCTGTTGGAAAATAAATATTAATATTTAGATTTAGGCACTGGAAAGTTGGACAGACTCCATGATCTCCCTCCTAACCAATCGCTGACTTTGTAGTTGCTGTAAAAGGTCATAGTTCATATTTTAATGTCTTAGGATCAATATATTTTGTTACTGTCCGGCTTTTATTCGCTATTAATAGTGAGTCCACGTGAGTAGGAACCTCCCGCCTTTACACAGAGCTGACATGCACAAAGGATCAGAAGGTGTTTTGTTGTAAAATGATATTTGGTGATCACAGAGTTGGTGCTGAGGTTGAATTTATTGCAAAAACGGAATAAACAAATGTATGTGTGCCAGTTAACGAGACGGGAGTTCTTCCTGACTATTCAGCGGTTGTAACTGACCGATGATGTGCAATTTCTCCAAATCTTCGTCCAAAAGACGGTAACAAAATCTCAAGTTAGAATATGTAGACAGTCCGAGGTACTTCAAGTGGGTGGATTTTAATAGCAAAGTGAATACATGACGTAGTGGGGTTATGATCTATTTGAAACAAAGCATCCAAAGTTATTCTAAAATCACACAATTAAAATGATTTAAATATATAAAGTTTTATTTGTACACGAATAACAGCCAACATTTATTCGAAATAATAAATATCCAAAAATGTTTCATTTCTCAGTTACTTGGATTCATATGAAAGACCAAAATAGCTTTATGTCTTGTTTTCACGTTGTGCGAAAATATATCGACCAGGACATCAAGTAAACATTGAACTGCCCTCATGCCTGTTCAGCGCCGAAATAACGAGCATTATTGCACATAAACCCACAAAGATCCACGCCAAGCGGTGGCGTACAAGAGAATTCCAATACCCTAACACAGAAACGAAACAATGCCACAGAAAACTAAGATATCAGTACTAACATCGGTGTGAGTTAACCATTTACCATCAAAGTCTCAGACCTCTCGGGTCAGTTTCTGTTGACAGCATGCGGTCGATGCCGTGTCACGTGAAACCACTGCCTGGAGTCTCTGAACGTACGAAACGATTCGGAAATAAGCTGCAAAATGACAGGCAATGTAGACCTTACCTTCATTTTAACGCGAAAACGGATAGAGCTTTAGTGCTGGTTCAAATGTGCAACATTGCAAAATACACTTAAAGGTCACGACGGTCACACACAGACACAAACACAGACGCACAGAGACACAAGCATATGGACACGCCGACACATGAACATACATGTTTATTTTCCATTTTGTGAAAACTTGTGGAGAAATAATGGGATTACCTAACTACTAACTCTAATTGTGAGCACGAGGTTAGTAAAACTGTTGTACGTCTAACAGCTGGAGATCAGCTGACACCGGCTCCTCCTAATAATATACAAACATCTCAACACGATCGCACGTAAATATTGTACATTCCCCATACCCTGTGAGATAAGGCCATCTCTCTTTTCATATAAACACAGACACTCACACTCACACACACAGTTGGTCAGCAAACTCTGAGCATCATTCACAAAAGTGATACTCCATCGGTAACTATTATTCTCCAACTTACTAACAGCTACTGTCGTGACTGAGCTATTTTACTCCAAGATTTATAGGAAACTCATTCAATACGCGCTCTACAATATATTGCACTTGTTTGAGATCGCTTCTGAACCGAATAAAATCCCCTTAAGTTTTCCATATTGCTCACAGCCCAACATAAACGGCGTACCCAATTATCACTCAAAGGCAAGCAGGGCGCAAGAAATGCTTTCAGTAAGGTCGACATGGCCTTTCAAAATCGACATAATGCGAGTTGTAAACATTTAGACATTCACTATTAATGCTCATGTAGCAACATTCATATAACTGTCCTTCTGTTTCAATGAGCTAGCTACATCTCCTATACGTATCACATACTTTCACGACAATGTATTGCATTGCGTTTACAGCACAATAATGAGGTAGGTGAATGCATGAAAAGTACAGCGGAATCTAGTCGGAACACACGTGTTGCTGAGCTCCAATTTCACATGCCCTCCTTGTAAGGTTGCTGAGCCCCACTGACAGTCAGATTTCTCCCTTCTTGTCGTGTTTTTTTTATATGACCGAATCCAGCAGCCTGCGGTCGTTCCCATTGGTGTCAGGGCTGCAGTTCGGTGGCGTGCCCATCACTGATGCGGCGCCTTCGAAGTTACAGTGCGAGGCGCAGCCATTCTCGGCGCTTTGCAAGGCGTTCTCGTTGGGATAGCCGCTGTGGCGTGAATAGGGCAGGGGGGCCCGGCAGCCCCACAGCACCGTTTTGAAGGCGTGCCTGAAGTCCGAGCTCCTGCAGTAAATAACGGGGTTGAAGGCAGAGTTGGAATAACCCACCCAGTTCAGGAAAATAAATACGGTGTTGGAAATGCTGTCTTTGAAAATGACGTTGACGATATTCACGACGAAGAAGGGCAGCCAGCAGAGTGTGAAAATGCCCATTATAATCCCCAGTGTTTTCAGAGCTTTGTGCTCTTTCAGATTCAGGAATCTGGACGTCCTTTTCTGCCCCTGTTTGGCAGCCTTCCCGTTCACAGCCGGGGCCTGGTTTAAGTTATTGTTGTGGTTGTGAAACCGACCCTGGCACTTGTTGATCTTCTTCAGTTGCTGCCTTGCTTCCTGAAAGACCCTGGTGTAAAGAAAGATCATGACGAGCAGGGGGAAGTAAAAGGACACGATGGAAGAGGAGATGGCGAATTCTTTGTTGGTGAGAAACTCGCAGCACTTGGGGTCGGCGTAACATTTCTTCGACTCCTCGTCGTCCAGTCGCCACCAGCCCATGTAGATGGGCAAGAAGGAGGTCAGCGCCGCGACCACCCAGACCACCAGCACCACGATCCGCGCCTTGCACTTGGTCAGGAGAGTTTGGTAGCGGAAAGGCGAAGTGATGGCCAGGTAGCGATCCAAGGCGATCACGCACAGAGTCTCAATGCTCGCCGTTACGCAGAGCACATCCAAAGAGGTCCAAAAGTCACACCAGAAGTTCTCAAAGTACCACACTCCTGTAATACAGCGGACGCCCCCGAAAGGTACGACGATCAGTCCCATCACCAGGTCGGCACAAGCCAGTGATGTTATAAAATAATTAGTGACGGTCTGCAGCCGCTGGAACCTGGCGATCGCCGTTATCACTAACACGTTTCCGAAGACGATCACCAGCACTATCACCGACATAACGATGCTGACTATAATCTTCAAGCCAGGACTCAGGTCCTTCCTGGCCGTTGCACTGTCGGTCCCGGGCGCAACGCTGGCATTGAGCATTTCGATGGTCAGCGGGTAATATGTACTTTCCTCCGAACTGGTGATCTCTGATCCCATCTTACTGGCGGGTCAAGCGACGCAGGAACTGGCAGAAGCTGTCCGCTCTCTTGTCAAACCTCATTCAGGTTTGTTCCAGCCGGCCCCTTGGCCCCGCTTCTCTCCTGCGCATAGCTGTGGTTACGGAAGCTGTTTGAATGCTCTTCGTTTCTGTACTTATAGCCGCACGGGGACGTCATGTCCTTTTTACAACCAATCGCTGTGTACCTGTAGCTTCAAACACCAAAGTCTGCACAGATCTTCCCTGTCATGACACTATTTACCTGCGAGTGTTCGGAATAGGACAAAATATCCCCATCAATTCTGCCCCAGGGGCTATTCATGCAAGGAGTCTAGGTTCAGCAACTTTAGTAACGTCAGCACAGCTAATAATAAGACATTAACTAATATTTCCAAAATTTACTCGAACACTAGCCAATTACGCAACTCTTAGTCACTAAATATTTTACTATAAAGTGTGCATGTATTTTACTAGCGATGAGGAATTCTCTCTAGGAATTGGCTCCAAAACATTTGTTTGCCAGCTTCTATCAACCCTATGCAATGAGAGTGGAGGGAACACGGTGACTACTGTCATACGAAAAGGGAAGTCAGTGTTTTTGAGAAAACCTCTCTCCGGCTGACAACACGTATTTAGAATGTGTTTAGATTCTGATGTGTACAACGAGACCGGCTGGTTTTACTTTCATTCTCTGCTCTTGTTCCAATCGGTTGAAATCGCGCGTTGCTTTCATTTCTGACTGCAAAGTTCCCGTTCCAAGATGTGAAGAGCTTCCATGGATTAGCAGTGGAGAGGGAGCCAGGGTGCGCACAGAGCTGCTGACCTCACTCTCCGGCGTGCCGCACACTACTGTCGACATTCGCTTTGCCACTGGAGGGTCACATTTCATAAACTGGGCGCCAAACATGCCGACCCCGGGCACAGAAGGACGTGGACCTGACGCAATCACAAAGGAGCTGCATTCTGGTCAGTGACTGTTACACCAGGCTTTATTCCAGTACCCAAAGTTATATGCCAGCATTTCCAATCTGTTATAAATGCAATGAAAAGATACATTTCACACATTTATTTCTGCACGCAGTGGACGAGTGGTCTCACAGAGAAAGCAAAGGTTCTTGTGATGCCTCTGTCCTTAAAAGTTGCAGATACTGTGCATTTCTACACAACTTTTATGTTCGTTGAGATAAGCGCCTTGGGCCGTTTCACTGCGTTAAAGGCGCTATATACATTCAAGTTGTTGTTGTGAGCGCATAATTATCGTTTTTCGAGAGATTTCTAGAACTGCTGGTGTTTTATACTAGAGACCTGCCTCATGCAAGCGCTGTATCGCTCAGGTCCTCAACTCATATTTTGATTTACAAGAAGACAGTCGTTCTAAGAGCAGGACACAGCTGGACTTATGTATGTTCAAAGGAAGCCAATTAAAACTGTCTCTAAGTTTAACTTAAAAAAAAGATTCGCTCTGGTAATATACTTGAATCCATATTCGTTGAAAATCACACCACCATTGACAGCAGCAAGACCCTTTGGCATTTTCCTGAGAAAATAGGTTGGAAAATAACTGATTTAAAAAAATAGATTAATCATAATTTGAAGGAGTAGATTATAAATAATATAACTAATATAAATTTAACATGAAGCCACATATTCCTGTCAGCTTGGCTTAGTTTGTAACATTTTCACCTCTGAGTCAGAAGATTGTGGATTCAAACCCTAGTTCAGGATTTGATCGCCTTAGTGGAGTGTAGTACTGAGGAAAGTTGGAGACGCATCATTTAGATGACTGTAAACTGCAGCCTGTTTGGTTTCGGGTGTCTGTTAAAGATCTCTTTACACTATTTGAAGAACAGCAGGGAGCTCTCCTGGTGTCCTGGCCAACATTCCTCTCTCTACACCAGCATAAACAGATTAACTAGTCATTCATCTCATTGCTGTGTACCTTTGCTTCTCTACACTGTAAATTAATTCATTGTAATCGAAGGGCCTTGGAACTTTTATGATCACCCGGGACCTAAACTTTGTGCATGAGAATTGCCTTTCGGTCCATCTTAGCTCATCCATCTAAAATGACCACAACAGTTCCCCCATTGCAGTATCCTCTTCCATCGTGTTCTTATGTTCCAGGGTGGTGGCATGCACTACTCTATTCAGGTGTTAATCACTCCGTGTGAACAAAAACTTCCTGATGTCAGTCCTAACTTTGCCTTTAACTAGTTTCAACCCATAACCCTTTAGAATCATAGAATGGTTACAGCATGGAAGAAGGCCAATCAGCCCGTCGAGCCTGTGCGGACTCTCAGCTAGTCCCACTCCACCGCCCTTTCCCCGTAGCCCTGCAATTTTTTTTCCTTCAGATACTTATCCAACTCCCTTTTGAAAGATAAGATTGAGTCTACCTCCACCACCCTTTGAGGCAGTGCATTCCAGATCTTAACCACTCGCTGCGTAAAAAAGTTTTTTCTGACGTAGCCTTTGGTTCTTTTGCCAATCACCTTAAATCTGTGGTCCTCTGGTTCTCGACCCTTCTGCCAATGGGAACAATTTCTCTCTAGCTACTCTGTCCAGACCCCTCATGATTTTGAACACCTCTATCAAACCTCCTCTCAATCTTCTCTGCTCCAAGGAGAACAACCCCAGCTTCTCCAGTCCATCAATGTAACTGAAGTCCCTCATTCCTGGAATCATTCTCGGAAATCTTTTCTGCACCCTCTCTAAGGCCTTCACATCCTTCCTAAAGTATGGTGCCCAGAATTGGACACAATACTCCAGTTGGGGCCGAACCAGTGTTTTATATAGGTTCATCACAATTTCCACACTTTTGTACTCTATACCTCTGTTTATGAAGCCCAGGATCCCGTATGCCTGTGTAACTGCTTTCCCAGCCTACATTGCCACCTTCAATAATTTGTGCACACATACCCTTAGGTTCATGCACCCCCTTTAGGATTGTATCATTTAGTTTATATGTCCGCTCCTCATACTTTCTACCAAAATGTATCACTTCGCACTTTTCTGCATTAAATTTCATCTGCAACTGTCCGCTCATTTCACCAGCCTGTCTATTTCTTCCTGAAGTCTATCGCTCGCCTCCTCACTATTCACTATTCTTCCAAGTTTTGTGTCATCTGCAAATTTTGAAATTGTGCCCTGTGTACCCACATCCAAGTCATTAATATATATCAAGAAAAGCAGTGGTCCTGGAACCGAGCCCTGGGGAACACCAGTGTATGTATACCTTCCTCCAGTCCGAAAAACAACTGTTCACCACTACTCTGGGCCGGAAACATACTGATCAAGAAAGTTCTCCTGAACACACTTCAAAAATTCTTCCCCTTCTCTGCCCTTTACACGATTACGATCCCAGACTATAATAGGATAGTTGAAGTCCCCCATTATCACTACTCTATAGTTCTTGCACCTCTCTGTAATTTCTCTGTAAATTTGTTCCTCCATATCTTTCCCACTATTTGGTGTTCTATAGAATACACCTAGTAGTGTAATGGCACCTCTATTATTTCTTAACTCTAGCCATATAGAATCTGTCCTTGACCCCTCCAGGAAATCCTCCTTCTCCAACACTGTAACATTCTCATTAACCAATACTGCCACACCACCTCCTATCTGTCCTACCCTATCTTTCCTGAACACCTTATAACCTTGTATTATTAGCAATTTAATGTAATTTTCTGGATTTACCGTTTCCATATGGTTTACGGTCTTGCATACCCAATGTAAGATCTCCTTTCAGGCACCTCCTTTCAAAATAAATGTCAGAATTATTTTAATATCTCAGCTGTACGTTTAGCAAAAAACCAGTAGGGCTGCTATTAATTTGGACGCATTAACATCTAGTTAGAAGAGTTCAGAAAGGAATTACATGGATACTGTGTTAACCTTTTGTAAATCGTGGCATGGGATTAATGAACTCTGCCGGGGAGGCCAAAGCAACATTTCGACAATGTAATTTGTAACAACCCGTTTATGGTTTATATCTCTTTTATCACTGGATCAGATATTATCCTCTGAGTATCGACTATCCGTTGCACTTAGCAAGAACTAGAGCAGGGCAGCACGGTGGCATAGTGGTTAGCACTGTTGCCTCACAGCGCCAGGGACCCGGGTTCGAATCCGGCCTCGGGTGACTGTCTGTGTGGAGTTTGTACATTCTCCCCGTGTTTGTGTGGGTTTCCTCCGGGTGCTCCGGTTTCCTCCCACAGTCCAAAGATGTGCGGGTTAGGTTGATTGGCTATGATAAATTGACCCTTAGTGTTAGTGGGGTTACTGGGATAGGGTGGGATATGTGTTGATGTAGGGGTTAAGGGGATCGGGTGGGATATGTGTCGGTGCAGGCTCGATGGGCCGAAATGGCCTCTATCTGCACTGTGGGGTTTCTGTGATTTCTGTGATTCTGTGAACATGCAAAAACTCAATTCATTTAGGTCGGGACGGTAACAAAAACTTCAGTAACCAACGAGACCCGGAGGGAGTAACCAAAAGAGTCAAGTGATAATAGATCTGAAGAAGCTCATGACGACGTGCCGGTATTAAACAGATCACATTCTCAGCATTACTAGATGGAATTTGAACACCATCCTTCCTATCTCCGCCTGCGAGAGCACTCCCATTGTTGAGAAAGATGTTGACACCAAAAATGGGTGTTCCCAGTGAAATCAAAATCTTGGAATATTACGAGTCAGAAAGGGGAGGGCATTTGTGCATATTTCTAGAGAAGTAATGAATGAAGGGAGGAAATAAAGTGTATTTAAAAATGAATTCGTCTTTACATTAAGAACAGATTTACACAATAACGCAGTCTCACATACTATCTGCATCAGTGCAATTCCACTTCAACGTGGTTGAAGAATCTAACGGCTTGAGCGTACCGTCGGTCTAATGTTGCCCACTGTTAGGAAAGTTTAGATTACAGCACTGCTGCATTGAAACCATTAGGACTGTTAATTTTGCTCCGTGAGTATAGATGACTGGCTTTATTTATCACAGTTTATTGCAGGCAGAAGAAGATAGTGAATAGGAAATTAGGATAATTATTTTTACGCTTTGTAGATTTCATATGATGTTACATAAGCCGGAGTGACCCGGAGAAACGGCGAGTCATACATTGACGATGTATCATTAATTCATAACGTGACAGTCCATTTTTGATTAGCAAAAAAACGCATACAATTAGTTATAATGATTGATTACCTACAGAAACAAAAAAAAATCGTTTAAAATCCCCACGCATATTGTACTTAAGGAGGGGACACATAAGTGTGGCGAGATCCCAGCTCCGCCAGCAAGCTGCCAGTTAACTTCCCTCATAAAGTTCTTTCTCCAAGCATGTCTACTCCTCCCCACCCCTCAGTGTCTACAATTAATAAAGGATATGAAACAAACCTAGTCGGGCTGATTTTTAGAAGGGGTAGAACTATTCTGAGATATTTATAGATCAATTAGTGGTTATTTATAGCTTGTGCTATGCATAACACTTTTTTTGTGGTGGAGGTCAGCCTGTTTGAAGATGGCAGGGCAAGTTGATAAGGTTGCTAAGAAAGCATATGGGATACTTGGTTTTGTAAATAGGGGCATTGAATAGAAAAACAAGGAAGTCATTACAATTCACAGGTTAGACCATAGCTGGAGTATTGTGTACAATTCCGGGCACCACACTTTAGGAAGAGTGTCAAGCCCTTGGAAAGGGTACAGCGGAGGTTTACCAGGTTGGTACAGGGATGAGGGACTTCAGTTATGTGGAGAGATTGGAGAAGCTGGGATTGTTCTCCTTCGAGACCTAATAGAGTTGTTCAAAATTATGCTGGGTTTTCATAGAGCAAGTAGGGAAAACCTGTTTCCTCTGGCAAGTGGGTCGGTAACCAGAGGTCACAGATTTAAAATAATTGGCAAAAGAACTAGAGGGGAAATGAGGAATTTTCTCTCACACAGTGGGTTTTTAAGATTTGGATTGCACTACCTGAAAGAATGGTGGAAGCAGATTCCAGAGGATCTTTCAAAAGGCGATCAGACATGTACTTGAAGAGGACTAATTTGTTATGCGGCAAAAGCTGGGGTATGGGATTAAATTGGACAGCTCATTCAAAGAGCCGGCATAGGCATGATGTGCCGAATGGCCTCCTTCCATGCTGTAAGATTCTATGATTCTATGTAAATTTATTTTTCTAAGATTTTACAATCAGAAAAGCCTGGACATTTCATATACATGCAAACTGTTTCCTTTCACTTTGCCCCAATGCTTCATTTGGTTAATATGCTCTGAGGATCGCAGCTTAAAATGATCATCAATAAACTGTAAACTGGTGTGTAATATAGCTGCACTCTCTATTTTTAGTAATTTGTGGTTTGTACAGGCACGCACTGAATAAAACACAGTATTGATCATTTAGTGAATAAAACGCAGGTTTAATGCAAATCCCTGAAATAAAATTAATTGGCAAAATGTTTCTCATGTGCAGATTACTGCAGGGTTCATTTTGACAGCCCTACCATTCCAGGAGTGTGGAACTAGACTTTCTGCTTACATAGTCTCTTATCAGGTAATAACCACAAAGCGCTGCTCACTTTTTTTCCAACTACTGCACCAATGAATTGTTGAAAGCTAGAAAAGAGCAAACTAAAAAGTTGAAGTTTATTGTTAAGAGCAGTCCAGAGGACTTCATGAAAACATTCAGCACTCAGCTTAGATGGGGTTGGAAATGTCCTGTATTCAGCGCAGAGCTGAAGCAATGCAAGACCACCTCCCCCAGGTGGTCTCAGGTCACTAGAAACTGCTGAAAGGAAGTGACTTCAGTACAGATGTAATGCGGTTGTACAGCTCATGCCCTTTGCACCAATACAGGATGGGCAGTAAAAGTGCCGAAACAGAACAAAGAATGCTGTATTACAAGGTCCAGCAGGGAAAGCTGGACCAAGTAGCATTTCATTTTGAATTTTTCAATGCTAAAAATACATAAAATTATTTACTTAAAAATAACTGAGACACATGTAATAAAGTGCAAAAGAAGAGCTTAATCTAGTGCGTGCTTGGAATTTGCAACAAATCTGTAGTATTTTATTTGTTGAATGATCAATAATGCTTTTCATTCAGGGTATATCTGTACACGTCATCTATATAGATAATTCCATAATATATTACAAAATCTTACACCTGCATGCATTTCCTGACTGTGCCACTTAACTTCTTCGTGTCATGTTTTTATCACATTTTTTGTGTCAACATTTTCCATTATAAAATTGTGTGTCCATTTGTATTGCATAGAATTACATAGGATATACAGTTCAGAAACAGGCCATTCAGCCTAACTGCTCTTTATACTCCACTCAAGCCTCCTCCTGTCTTTCCTCATCTAACTCTATCAGCATACCTTCTATTCTCTTCTCCCTCATATGCTTATCTAGCCTCCCCTTAAATGCATCTATACGATTCATTTCAACCACTCCCTGTGGTAGCAAGTTTCACATTCTCACCATTCTTTGGGTAAAGAAGTTTCTTCTGAATTCCCTATTTGATTTCTTGGTGACTATTTCATATTGATGGCCTCTAGTTTTGCTCTTCCCTACAAGTGGAAATACTCTGTCTGTGTCTACTCTATCAAAACCCTTCATAATTTTAAAGATCTCTATTAGGTCATCCCTCAGCCTTCTCCTTTCAAGAGAAAAGAGACCCAGCCTCTTGATCCTTTTCTGATAGGTATAACTTCCATCTCTAGTATCATCCTTGTAAATCTTTTTTGCACCCTCTTACTGAACACTTAAGGATTTGTTTGTCCAGCACTTGAGAAATCAGTGGGACATTTTAAACTGAGATAGCTCCATTCAAACCAGTTAAACAAATGGGAAATGCATTCAAACCAATTACAGTCAATGGGGACAGATTGGTCCCTTTTGTGTGAGCCCAGATACATCCAGATTTGGGTGCGAAGATAAGGGTCCCTAATGGGGTATAAAGATAGCCCCTCAGGAAGCTTTTCTCTCTCTCTCTACTACCTCGCCTCCAGTGCCCTGCTTGCAAGAGGAACACCACAGCCCGCCCAAAGAAGTGGAATACCAGCAGTTACTTTTGAATTACTGGGGTATCTCTACTTCGGGGCGGTGAAGAATCCAAGGCAGACCGCAGGGGCACGGAGCAGGCATTTACTGGTGAGCATAAACTTTCTGGCCCATTACGAGGCAACCTAGATAGGTATAAGGGGTGGGAATTAAAGGGGAATTTTGTTAAATTGTCATTTTTAGTCAATTTTCCCTCGATGTGTCCATTTTCTCTCCTCCCTGTTAAGTAAAAGTGTGCAAGTGTGCTGGATTCATAATTATTTTCACTGTATAGCAATTTATTCTTTATTTTCAATAAACATTGGTCTTCTTTGCACCCAACCACAAGTCTCGTTTTGTCTATATCGCTACTGAAATAAGTCCGGTGGTCAGAACCAGAAAAGGGAAGCGATTCGAAACCGCACAGGGCCTGGAGCAGCTCAGACACGCCTGACTGGCCAGACCTAAACCCCAGGGGCAGGCCAAAACCACTCTTCTCCTCCCCTCCCCTTTTCTACAACCTCTCCAGTGCCTCTATATCCTTTTGATAAAATGGCAACCAGAATTGTACACAGTGCTCTAACCAAGGTTCGATGCAAGTTTAGCATAACTTTTCAATTCTATCAGTGCTTGGTTTGCTTTTTTTATGGCCTTGTTAACCTGTGTCGCTACTTTTAGTGATTTGTATATTTGTACCCCAAGATCCCTTTGCTCTTCTACACCATTTAGATTCTTATTTTCCAAGTAATATGTGACCTCCTTATTTTTCTTATCAAAATGCAATACATCACATTTATCTGTGTTGAAATTCATTTGCCAATTATACGCCCATTCTGCAAGTTTATTAATGTCTTCTTGTAATTTGTTGCAGTCCCCCTCAGTATTGACTAACCCCCACTACCCTCAATTTGGTGTCATCCACAAATTTAGAAATTGTGTTTTTGATTCCAAAGTCTAAATCGTTAATATAACTTGTGAACAACAGCAGTCCCAACATTGATCCTTGTGGAATACCACTTTCCACCCTCTGCCACTCTGAATAGCTACCCTTTACCCCTACTCTCTGCTTTCTGTCTTGAAACCAGCTAGCTATCCATTCCGCTATTTGGCTCCTGACTCGGCATCTCTGACCTTATTCATTAGTCTATTATGTGGTACCTTACCGAAGGCCTATGTATAATGCATAATGCCCATGTAAACCTGTCACATTGATGGCAACATTTTGAGTGTCCCTCACAGCTTGGTCACCACCATATTCTTTTTAACTGATTTTCCTGAGTGTGCATATTAAAACTGAAAATAATATAAATGTTCACTTTTACCTCAGTTCATAATGTTACGAAAGACTATTAAATATCTTTACCTATTACTAACAGGTTTTTTATATAGAAAAAATAATCTGGCTTGAGTGGCTGTCGGGTTGTCCAGTTTATTCTCTTCTTGGCTTCATCCATGTTCAGGTGGTCCTATCCCTCCCCCAGAACACGAGTAACAGCTTTGCACCAAAATCATTTTTTAAAGGGTGAAAGAAAAATATGGTATGGAGTAAGAAGACTCTCCTCGCCTTCTCAGTGGTCCATCCAGTGACTTTGCGCAGACTGCACCCCATTGCGGCCTCCTTGCTCCTCAGCCCCATTAAGATCTGAGACCTGCTGCAATCTCCCAATCTCTGAACAGTCTTTGGCCCATAGTTAGGTCGGAAGATCCAACCTCCCCATAGTAACCATGGTTTTCTAACTCCGAACCCCTCTACCGAGCATCAACGGGGTTCAGGAGCACAGTTTAAAAAAAACTATTTAATGGCCCTGCCCTCGGCACTGAAAGGGCTCAGGAGAGAGTTAAAAAAAATCTTTATGGACTCTGTTCCTCAATGCTGGTGAGGCTCCATGTGGATGAATCTTTTTGAATGTAGAGGTTTTCCATAGCTGAGTATCTTTAGTGTATAGGGGTTGCTCGATAACTTTCTCTGGCTAACTTTTTTGTGCATAGAAGCTCCCTGGAAATGGTTTCACACCACTTGTACTGACGTTCAATGCCAACTTTAAGACTTAAGCAGGATTGCAGGGCTCTGTTAAACAACCTTCAGTGAGAGTTAGGCTGGGCAGCAGCTTTGGAATGATTGAGGTATGTACATTTTTGAATGGTGAAAACAAAAGGTTTGCTATAATCTATATTTTGTAGATTTACATATTATAATGATTATACTGATGTTGAGTTGACATTTGCAGTTGGTGACAAGCATCATCAGCCACAGTTTCAATTCGAAACAATAATGTTAAGTCAGTTTTGCAGTCAGTTGTCTTTCACAAATATCTAGGTAAAACACAACTAGCTCAGGATGAATGAGTTCTGTGTTGATCCTGAAAATTTGTCTGGTTCTTTTTTCTGGGAATTGCATGCCTGTTGCATTTTGCAACAGTGAAAATCATTGTAGGTGAACACCACTAATGGGTTTACTGGTTCCATCTGCATCTTCAGGCAGCACAGTCATTTGCATTTGTCCTATTTTCATCATATGCAAAATGTGAACCTGAGACATTTTCTAATTGACAGATTTTCCAAACCCCTACAATTATATGAACACCCTCCAATATATCTTATCCCAACAGTAAACTCTTGTTTAAACAGCACTTAATCATCTGGAATTCTTCAATTACCAGCAAAATAGATAACTGGTAATCTTGCCGAATCCATCCAGCACTCGTTTTTCTGAGTCCGAACTTCTCGCGGTGGCCGATGTAGTGTATGTGCCTTTAAGAGCCCCATGTGTACTGTAATGCCGGTAATGGCCACTCGGGCTATATAAGCCTGTATATTGTGTTGTATCCGTTAGTTCCCCTCCAGACTTTGTTTAGTAAGCACCTGTGAACCAAACCCCTGTCTTCAGTGTCTCTATCAACACACAGACACAACAGTGGCGACGAAGTGGAAACGGACTTACCTGCAATTCGGCAGCACCTCAAGGACTTCGATTCCTCTGGCGTCCAGAAGAATCAAGAAAGTGAAAGGAGCTGTGGTTTCACCAGCTGGCCAAGCTGGTGGCAGGTACTGCGCTAATCCTTCCTGGGCGTCAGGCTGGGGCTCCAGTGGCTGGCTCTACAGCTGGGACAAGCAGCGAAATTGGAGGCAAGCAGTAACAGACGGGGAGGGAACACCCGGGAGACGGCCGGCGCTGCAAGCAGGTCGGCGTTCAGACCTAGAGAGAAAGTCCGGCGGGAACGAGTCTCCAACTGTAAATAAATAAATAAAAAAAGAATGGAAACCATGGGAAACAGCGTTGTCATCGGCAGCAGCGGCGAGAAAGCACGGGAAGCGCCATATCTTTTCTGCAGAAAAGAAAGAAAAGCGCGGGAAGCGCCATATCTTTTCTAAGTTGCCTAAGTCTGGCAATATTGATGCTTTTGATAACGAGATAAAGGATTGGACCACATATGTGGAAAGAGTGGAGGTATATTGCACTGCAAATGGAATAGAAGATGAAAAAAAAGCTTCAGTACTGCTAAATCTAATGGGCGCAAAGACATACGGGCTGTTACGAAATTTAATCACTCCAGCCAAACCAAAGGACAAGAATTTTAAAGAAATTGTTGATACCCTACAGGAGCACTTAAACCCAACACCGCTGCTGATAGCGGAACGATTCAAATTCTTCAAAAGAAATCAACACAAGAATGAAAGCAACGCTGATTACCTCACTGAATTAAGAAAGCTATCAAAACACTGCCAATTCGGGGCAGGACTAGCAGATTATCTTCGAGACAAATTCGTCTGCGGTCTCTTAAGTGAAGGAACACAGAAAAGGCTGCTTTCTGAAAAAGATTTAACACTGGACAAGGCTTTCAGTATAGCTGTATCATATGAAGCAGCCGCAAGAGGAGCTGCAGAGATACAACAAAAGACACAGGACTTCGGCACCCATGAAATGACACAGGGTTTCGAGAGATGTTATCGCTGCGGCAGATCCACCCATAACCAGAGGGACTGCTGGTTCAAGGACAAAACATGCAGGCAATGCAGAAAGATTGGACACATTGCACGGGTATGCCGATCTGGACAAAATAAATCCACAGACAGGAAAAAAAAAATCAATAAAGAAAAGTACAGAAAGCTACAAATGATGACTGACAGTAGCTCCGAAGACCAGAAGAGCGATAGCGACACTGAAAACAAGAGACTAAGCTGTCTCAAATTACAATATGTACTTGCCAAAGATGATTACCAGACCATTTGGGTTACCCTCACGATAGCAGGGTCCCCAGTTAAAATGGAGCTAGATACAGGATCAGCTCTGACCGTCATAAATCGACGGGATTACGAGCGGCTATTTCCGCATATACCTTTAAAAGACACATCCATTATCTTGAAAACATATACGGGGCAGAAAGTATACCCCAAAGGAAAAATAAGGGTGCCTGTTGTATACAACGGCAAGGAAATACAAAAGTTGTATTTATACATTCTACAAGATGGTGGCCCACCGCTGTTGGGACGTGAATGGATCAGGAAAATACGTTTAGACTGGCACTCCATTCCGGCACTGACGGTGACCAGTAAGAAAAAAAACGATGATGATGTCATACCTGAACGATTAAAAGACATCTTGGCCAACGCCAAAGAAGTGTTTCAAGAGAAACTAGGAACCTTGAAAGGCATCACCGCCTCAATAAAAGTGGAAGATGCAGCAATTCCCAAGTTTTTTAAAGCAAGACTGGTGCCATACTTAATTCGTCCAGCAGTCGAGGCAGAGCTGGAGAATTTGGAAAATGCAGGCGTATTATCCAAAATAGATTGGAGCGAGTGGGCAACACCCATCATTCCAGTCATGAAGAAAGCATTGAATAATGATAAATCTGAAGAACAGAGAAAAATTCGCATCTGTGGAGACTTCAAGGTGACGGTAAACCCGATCCTTCACACGGTACAGTATCCTCTTCCGAGGATAGAAGATATTTTCGCCTCACTATCCGGAGGGAAACGTTTCACCAAAATTGACTTGGCACAGGCATATCTACAGATGGAGGTTGAAGAGGCCTCTAAAAAATATCTCACGATAAATACACACAAAGGTCTGTACCAGTACAATCGACTGGTTTTCGGAGTAGCATCCGCTCCAGCTATCTGGCAAAGAGCTATGGAGCAAGTCCTCCAAGGGATTCCGGCGACTCAATGCTATCTAGACGACATCCTTGTAACAGGAGAAAACGACAACGAGCACCTTGCCAATTTGGAGCAGGTGCTCACTAGGCTGAGAGAACGGGGCCTACGAGCAAATCGCCCCAAGTGCGAATTTTTCCAAAATCAAATATCATATTGTGGCCACATAATTAATAAGGAAGGGTTGCATAAGTCACCTGAAAAAATTGAAGCGGTCATAAAAACCCCAGCACCTGAAAATGTTTCACAATTAAGGTCGTTCCTGGGATTAATAAATTACTATCATAAATTTTTACCAAACTTATCAACTCTTCTACATCCTCTTAATGAACTGCTACAAACAGGAGTAATTTGGAAATGGAGCGAAGACTGTAAACGTGCCTTCCATAAATGCAAAGACTTAATCACGTCCAAAGAAGTTTTGGCTCATTACAACCCATTACTGCCAATCAGACTGGCGTGCGATGCATCCCCTTACGGCATAGGAGCAGTATTATCGCATAAATTCCCTGATGGCTCGGAACGGCCAATAGCTTTTGCGTCACACTCATTGAACTCAGCTGAGCGAAATTATGCCCAAATCAACAGGGAAACACTCAGCCTGGTATGGGGAGTGAAGAAATTCAACCATTTCCTACACGGACAAAAATTTACCTTGTTGACTGATCATCAACCCCTCATCTCCATATTCAACCCTAAAAAGGGTGTTCCCATTATGACAGCGCAAAGGCTACAGAGGTGGTCCCTTTTTCTAGGGGCACACCAATACAACTTAGAATACAAAGGATCAAAACAGCATGGGAATGCTGACGGGTTATCACGCCTACCGTTGCCAACAGTAGAAGAAGCACCTACAGTAGACCCAGTGGAGATGTTCCACTCAACCATAGTGGAATGTCTACCAGTAACAAATTCTGCCATTGAAAAGGAAACGAGAAATGACCCGACTCTCTCACGAGTCTACGATTTAATGGTGAAGGGATGGCCAGCACATGGTGAACCACTGTTGCCAGCATTCTCGCAAAGAAGAGAACAGCTGTCAGTGTGCCGAGGAACCTTGATGTGTGGATCCAGAGTGGTGATTCCGCCCAAACTCCAGGATAAAGTTCTAAAGGAGCTTCACGAGGGGCATCTGGGTGGAGTGAAAATGAAGAACCTAGCCAGGGCGTTTGTATGGTGGCCAGGTATCGATGGAGACATAGAAGAAATGACCAAGAGCTGCCTAGGATGCCAGAAGGTCCAAAACGCTCCACCCCAAGCCCCTCTACATCCATGGGAGTGTCCCTCATCTCCCTGGCAAAGGGTACACATTGACTTTGCTGGTCCATTTATGGACTCAATGTTCTTAATCGCGGTTGATGCACACTCCAAGTGGCCGGAGGTAACAAAGATGTCCTCTACCACCACGGAAAAAACCATCACAGTATTAAGGACCATATTTGCCAGGAATGGGCTGCCGGAACAGATCTGTTCTGATAATGGACCGCAATTTGTGTCCGAAGAATTCAGGAAGTTCTTAAAAAACAATGGGGTTAAGCACTACACGTCCACCCCATACCATCCCGCCACCAATGGATTGGCTGAAAGGTTTGTCCAGACCTTCAAGAAGGCCATAAAGGCCATGGGTAATGAAGACATAAAACTTCAGCACAAGGTGGATAACTTCTTGTTCGCATACAGGAATGCAACACATATGGTTACAAACCAAACTCCCGCCATGATGTTCTTCAATAGAAGCCTAAGATGCCGGCTGGATTTGATCAAGCCCAACATCGGAAGGGACATGGAGAACTGGCAATTTCAAAGCATGAATGAAAGGCCAACTAGAACCTTCCAGATAGGTGAACAAGTTTTGGCCCGGGACTACCGTACCGAGAAATGGCAGCCTGGAACTATTTGCACACGACTAGGACCGCTGATGGACATTGGAGAAAGCATAATAAGGCGCCATGCTGACCAAATCATAGAGTCATCCGAAAAGGGACAACCTACACCACAACTCTATATGCCTAACGATGAAGTAGAGATACCCATACCTACCTCCGATCCGGTGATACTGGAACCCGATGAACCCGACACTGGCATTCAAGCCGAATCAGCCTTGCCAAAAGAACCTACTACACCACCAGAAACTACTACACCACCGAGGCGTTATCCGGACCGAGTCAGGAAGCCTCCAGAGAGACTGACTTATAATTAATTAACTGCAGCAATGTGTATATTATTTTTCTTATAACATGTAATTAATAATTACTTAAAATATTATGTACTGGTTAGCTTAAAGGGGAGGAATTGTAGTGTATGTGCCTTTCAGAGCCCCATGTGTACTGTAATGCCGGTAATGGCCACTTGGGCTATATAAGCCTGTATATTGTGTTGTATCCGTTAGTTCCCCTCCAGACTTTGTTTAGTAAGCACCTGTGAACCAAACTCCTGTCTTCAGTGTCTCTATCAACACACAGACACAACAGCCGAGTTAGTCAGTGTTTTTTATTTTTTTTTGTGTTAAAAATTGCCGACCTCTCTGTTACCCAGAATTTTTCATGAACCAGCACCATCCTAGTCCTGTAGGTGCCAGTTACAAAAGAGTTTACTGTACTTACATTTATTTTTTATTTTTAACTATTTTTTTATATTGATTTACAACAACACACTATCCTTTGTAAATGTCAGCTGTGGCTCAGTGGGTAGCACTCTTGCCTCTGAGTCAGAAGGTTGTGGGTGGGACTTGATCACAACAATCTAGGCTGACATTACAGTGCAATGCTGAGGGAGAGCTGCACTGTCAGAGGTGCTGTCTTTCAGATGAGATGTTAAACTGAGGCCCTGTCTGCTCTTTGAGGTGGCTGTAAAAGAACTCATGACACTATTTCAAAGAAGAGCAAGGGAGTTATCCCCAGTGTCCTGGCCAATATTTATCCCTCAATCAACATCACTAAAAACAGATTATCTGACCATTATCACTTTGCTGTTTGTGGGAGCTTCCACATTTCCCACATTACAACAGTGACTACACTTCAAAAATACTTCATTGGCTGTAAAGTGCTTTGGGACGTCTGGTGGTATTGAAAGGTGCTACATAAATGCAATTCTTTCTTCTTTAATTGCACAATTTGGCTGCTGGATATCTGTGAGCCAAATTTATGAAGCTTCTCTGAGACTTCCGCTGCCAACTTATTTTTTTGCCAACTGAATTTTTTCATCAGGTAAGTGACTTTAAATTTCATATTTCTTTCTTCCTCGCTTTGTATATTAATTTCATTTTCTGCTCTCTAGCTTCTTGCCTCTCACCCTCACTGTTTTAATCTAGTATTGTGGCTTCCATTTGGGTTACTCTGGCCTTCCACTGTGCAGTATAAATGGATAGCGAGGCTCCCTACTCCCAAATCCTTCTCTTCAGTGGGAAACCAGATTTAAAGCATTAATTCATCCACCTAGAACTATTCCTCTCCCTCCCGTGTTTGCACCACTATGTGCTGCAAATTTACTTTCATCCGTTTTGAGCTGCTGTCTTGTTAATCAATTGCTCTGCTTCTGTCTGCAATCTATATGTTCGATTGCTGTTGCCCTGCCAATCCTGGTTCCTCACTTCTGTATGCCATCTGCATCTACTACACCTGCTTCACACTACTGTGTTCAGCTAGTTCTGGACTCTGTGGGCTCGACTTTGCCAGGCCCGAGGAGGCGGGATTGGAGGCGTGTGAGGTGCTAGAATCGCAAAAAATAGCGGGAGGGTCTGATCCCGCCTCCAGCCCACCTCTGAGCAATTTTCCCAGAATTGGGGTTTCAGACCCCGTTTCCATCCCACCTCCAAGGGGCGGGATAGGCCCTTAAGGCCCTTAACAATCAGTTAATTGCCTCTATAATGCAATTTTGAGAGGCCTTTCAGATTTTAACACATTTCCCCCATCCTGCACGTCTCCTCTGGAACACACCAGTTAATCCTGGTGGCCTCACAAGTGGACTGCTTACTAACAGCTGCAGCTCCACCATTAAAAAGGAGTTTTCACCAATGATCATTTGCAGGTGGCAGAACTTTGTTGTCTCAGGTCTGGGGGAACTTTTAGCAGTCGTACTCATTGTTGTGGAAGTTTGGAGCCTGACACCCATCTCCGGTGTGACCTCCTGCGAAACCCCTCTCCCCACACCTTGACTGAGCGCTTCCTCAACTGAGGCATATACCAGGAGCATGGGAACCATTAATTTCCTTTCCTCCTGGACATCAGATTCAGATGAAGACCAGCCGTGGCAGCAGCAGAACCATGAACAACAGCAGCACCAACAGCAGCAGCAACAACAGGAGCGCCAAGCTGTTGCTCACCCACCTGAAGCTGCACAGGCCAGAAGGCACCAGCGCGCGACAACATTGCTGGCCAGGATGTAAGGGGCCAGATTTGCTTAGCCTGCACAATCAAACACATTTGCCTCGCACCTTCTTACCAGAGCATTGACAATGGACAAGAACCTGCAGATTCCTATCAATCTGACCACCATACTGACAATTGCAAGTCGCCTTAAGCCCTCAACGTGGAAGTCTCATTAGCGAAATGACACATGCCACAACTTCAACAGTTTGTATTAGAATTTTTTTTATCACAACAAGCAACTGATGGCATTTCAATAATAAACACAACATAACACCCAAGTGACTACCCTTGTGACTACTTGTGCATTATCTTCCTCTTACGCGTGCTCCTACGTAGTGCTTCCCCTGTGGTTTCAGCAGATGTGGAGGCCCCTTGCTCACTTTCGTGCTGCTCTTGTCTCGACACCTTTGGCGGCCGTCATCTGGGGTTGCGAACCTGTGAGGGCTCAGCAAAAGACTGCTGCTCCTGCGGCTGTGCAGGGGATGAGACCCCCATCTCAGTTGGGTGAGGACTCTGTTGGAGCTCTGACCGAGGGCTTTGCAGTGGCATGGTCATGTGAGCGCTTGGAGAGGAGCCCCCACTTCCTTGTTGTCTGCCACCAACATCCCTCTCATGGGTCAGCCCCACTTCAGCGCTAGCAAGTGGCTTGACAGCACGTTGTTACACTTCAGGGGGGCCATGAGGACCCGTTTCTGCACTGAAAGTCCTACTCCAGAGGACTTCCATGAAGGTCTGATTTCTATGCTCAATAGCTGACCATCGCTCCTCAAGAGATGCCAGTCTATTCTGAACAATGACCATGTTTTTAACACTCTGGCGAGTTAGCTCCTCCATGGCCGTAGCCATTCTCTCCTCTACCATAGCCATCCTTTCCATGGAGGTTGCCATCCTTTCTGTGTTGATGCGTTCATGTGCCAATACCTCCACAAAGGCTCTGCTCATGTTCACGATGGAGTCCTCAATTCACTCCACACTTACAACGACCCTGGAGACAAAACCTGCCAGAGACTCCTGCACCTGTTCCTGGAGTTCCAGCACCATTCTCCTTCTGAATGGACCCGGAAGCACAGGGTCAGCATGCAGCTGAGCCGAGTTGGCAGAGTCCTGCGCCCTCTGACGAGGACTCTCCACTGCTGTCCCTGTCTCCACCATCTGCTGATGCTCACTTGTGAGCTGTGATACACCAGGTGACAACACTACTCTATCTCACGAAGGTCCCACCGAGGTGTGAGTGTCTGCACTGGTGCTGGGTGCGCTGAATTTTGCTGATGCTCCGCCCTCAGAGGTTGTAGCTTCCTCTGAGGAGTCTTGAAGCTCAGGCTGTTCCTCCTGGACAGTGGGGAAGGGGGCTGTCGATGGTCCTGTGGGGGAGTAAAGGAAAGAGTTAGAGATGTGAGGTAAAGGTTGCATGCACATTGAATTGTGCAGATGATAATAAGTCAATCTGTTAGAGCATCAGAATCATTGTCAGTCACTTATACAATGTCAATGAGAGAGATGCCAAACTATTCTGTCACCAGCTTACTGTGATGCGCCTGTCTGTCCGTCCCCCACTTGCAAATCTTCCTCGACACTGGAGAGTTCCAGGGCCTCCTCCTCCGAGGTGGTGAGCTGGGCTACTGAGGGTGGCCCTCCTCCTGTCCTCGCTCTTTCCCTCTTATTGTGGGCTCTCTTTTCCTGCAATGAGGGACACACAAGTGGAGTTTGAGTGAGAATGAAGGAGTGAGTGTAGAGAATCCATAGCATGCTTAGAAGGAGACAAAGGGCCCTTCCTGTGTGTTGTCATTGCATCACAGTGATAGGGAGTGTGAGGGTTGCATGGTCAAATAGTTAAGTAAATGTGACCATAGAGAGAGAGGGAATGGGTAAGGGTGCAGGGATGTAAGTGTCAAGTAGGATGTGGAGGAAGAGGTTGGCAAAGCAGAGTACTGGTGAGGAGAGGCGATGGGGATCAGATTGAGGGTGATGGGAAAGTCATACTCACTTTTCCTGTGCGTAGAAGGTCATGAAACCTCTTCCTGCACTGCAGCCAGGTTCTGCAACACATAGAGATTGAGTTGACATCCTGGGCCACTTGCTTCCACACAGCTTTAATCTGCTGGGGAGGCTTTTTCCTCTCTGAGGAAGGGAAGAGCACCTGCTTATTTGATCTTGCTCCCTCCACCAGAGCTTGGAGGGAGGCTTCATCAAACCTTGGAGCACACTTTGGCCTACTGCTGGACATAGTTGCTGAATGAAGCGATCACAACAATGGGTATAAAGTTTAAAGTCTCCATAAGAAGCAAGGCTGCTTGCAGGCCTTAAATCCAGCAGCATTGCTGACATCATCAGAGGCGACTTTCTGTATGAAAAGACTAGGGGTTTCCACACGCTGGAAATCAAGTGCCCAATTAGGGCAAAATCGCACTTTTTTCCCACTTCACATCGGAATCGGGCTCCTGACATGATACCACCTGACACGCCCCAGCCACCCCCAATGGCAAAATCGAGCCCTATGGCTCCTAATTATGGGAAGGGTAGGGGAGGAGACAGTTTATGCAGCTGTGGCATTACCTGTCACAGAATACCAACCACTTCATGTGACTTTCTGCTACCACCCTATATCGTTGTAATACCATCATCCATGAACAAAGGCTGGGCTGTATCCTTAGCCAAAGTCCTCCCTGTTGAATCTGTGAATTTTAAGGTATGGTGTTCTTCAATAAATAGACGGAGACTGCAGATCAACAATCAACAGGTGTTTACTGGATGAGGGCAGTCTAAAAACTAACAGTACAGATGCCTGCTCAAAGCTTATATACAGGTGTGGTCACTGCCGGTACTACAGTATACAGGAGCTGTAAAAGTAGTTCTCTCTTAAAGGTACATACACTACACTCCCTGCCACTCAAAACTTAGCTACAGTCTTCACCAGACCCCTCTCCAACCACCACCGTTACCTCCCACCAACCACTGGCTGGCCCTTCCATCGACAAAAGCATAAAGGAGAAGGGAACAAGGAGACAAGAACACAATACAGAATTAATAAAAAAACATAAAGAGTAGTCACAGCCATAAGCAAAAAAAAAATCTGAAATGAGAGTGAACCAGCAACACAAGAACATCAGAGAGAATACGAGCACATGTGCTTTGTCTTAGTTAAAATAAAACTTGGTTTATATTGTGTCTATCTATTTAATATTCCAAAAACTGTCCACTTCCACGTTAAATATTCTCCTTGCCAGCAGAAAACCTCAAGGCCTAGAAATTCAGTTGTTTGCGCCAGCCACTAGCGCCTTAGGAGGAGGAGAAGTGGGGTGCTAAATGGCTAGCGCCCGGGCGCGGCGCGATCTGCGCCTCTCGCGAAATTCAGTTAAGATTTAGCGGCGGCGCAAAACCTTTGTGCGTGCTCAGCTGTGCGCGCAGATCCTGACGTCATTTCATGGTGCAACGCCCTTTGTACGCCCCGAACCAGAAATTCAGTGGCGCCGACCTATTGTGCGCCTGGCGCCCCCCGCGACTGGTAGAGGGGAACGGTTCCCAGTCGCTGCGGGGCGCGGGGGGCGCTAATTAAAGGGGACTCCTCCTGCAGTATAAATGGCAGCCATTTTGCTCCACTCCTTCTTTGTGAGAGACGGATATTTGGAGAGAGACAAAGGTAGAGAGCTTTCTGGTTTGGCTCAGCTGAGCACTTGGCTAGAAGCCGCCTGTGATGCAGCGAAGTCCTGCTGACTCCTAGCCTGTGCTGCCGCAAAGTGCTGCAGACTCCTGGCCTGTGCTGCCCCGAATTCCTGCACACTCCTTGCCAGTCACTCTATGGAGTCAGGCATCCTTTTGCCACTGCAGCCATGAGCTCAGTGTGCCGCACCTCCTCTGCGCTCAGCGCAGCAGGACTGGAGGCCGCACTTACCCTCCGGGGAGAAGGCCGCCGAGCTTCCCCACCCCTCCCACGTTGCTGCAGCCCACTGGTCCCCGGAGCTTCACTCTCCTCCGACCCTTCCTCCCTGCTCCCCTCCAGGGAAGACGTGTCACCATCATGGCCATGGGCTGCCTCGGCTGAGGGTGGCCCTGATGGGCCGGCTTCCTCTTCCTCCTCCTCTATGTCTGACTCAGACACAGTGCCAACTTGAGGGGCTGCCTCCTCACCTGGCGAGTCACCATCTGAAAGCAGGGAGGCACAAGAGTTGCTTTAGAGTGAGGACAGGGTGGCAGCGAGGGAGGCATGAGTGCTGCTGTGCACTGCATTGTTTGGATAGTGGCAAAGGATGCTGGTGTGAGGCGCAAGTGGAAAGAGAGAGGTCAAAAAGGTGATGACCTTACCATTGGTGCCCAGAACAGGGTCAGCATCTCCAGTGGCAACGGGGCCACTCAGCCGGCCTTCCATGATCCGCTCCACTCGCTGCTCAAGGTCGCTTAGCTGGTTCAGGTCAGGACGGCCTCCCTCGGTCTGTCGCTGCTGTCTTCTGTTATGTGCCAGCTTGCCCTGCAAGAGAAAGGACGGCCTCTAAGTACAGTGTCAAGCCCTGATCTTGCCCACACTGCCTCCCATGGTCGAATAGCCCTGACAGTGTCAAGCCCTGATCTCGCCTGCACTGCCTCCCATGGTCAAATAGCCCTGACAGTGTCAAGCCCTGATCTCGGCTGCACTGCCTCCCATGGTCGAATAACCCTGATAATGTCAAGCCTGATCTCACCTGCACTGCCTCCCATGGTCGAATAGCCCTGTCAGTGTCTAAAGTCCTGAATGTGCAAGTGCTTTTCATAGAAACATAGAGATAGGAACAGGAGTAGGCCATTCGGCCCTTCGAGCCTGCTCCGCCATTCAATGAGATCATGGCTGATCTTCGTCTGAGATCATAGCTGATCTTACCAGTTCAGTACCCCGTCCCCGCCTTTTCTCCGTAACCCTTAATCCCCTTAGCCTTCAGAAATATATCCAATTCTCTCTTGAAAATATTTATTGAATTAGCCTTCACAGCCCTCTGTGGCAGGGAATTCCACAGGCTCACCACTCTTTGAGTGAAGAAATTCTTCCTCATCTCTGTTTTAAATGATTTGCCCGCTATTTTTAGACTGTGGCCCCTGGTTCTGTGCTCCCCGGCCATTGGAAACATTCTCTCTGAATTCAGCCTGTCCAGGCCTGCCATAATTTTATATGTTTCGATGAGATCCCCTCTCAATCTTCTAAACTCCAGTGAGTACAAGCCCAAACTATTTAATCTCTCTTCGTAGGTCATTCCCGCCATTCCAGGTATCAGCCTGGTGAATCGCCGTTGCACTCCCTCCATGGCAAGAACATCCTTCCGCAGATGGGGCGACCAAAACTGTACACAATACTCCAGATGCGGTCTCACCAGCACCTTGTACAGCTGTAGTAAGGTATCCCTATTCCTATACTCGAACCCCCTTGATATGAAGGCCAACATACCATTTGCCTTCTTGATCGCCTGTTGCACCTGCATGCTCTCCTTCAGTGACTGGTGCACAAGAACACCCAGGTCCCTCTGCACTTCCCCATCTCCCAATCTATTGCCATTTAGATAATAATCTACCCTCCTGTTTTTACCCCCAAAGTGGATAACCTCGCATTTATCCACATTATAGTGCATCTGCCACGTATCTGCCCATTCCCCCAACCTGTCCAAATCGCACTGTAGCCTCCTGACATCCTCATCAGAGCCCACCCCTCCTCCTAGTTTAGTGTCATCAGCGAATTTGGAAATATTGCATCCAATTCCCTGATCCAGATCATTTATATATATTGTGAACAGCTGGGGTCCCAGGACAGATCCTTGCGGCACCCCGCTGGTCACTGCCTGCCACTCCGAAAATGAGCCGTTTATTCCAACTCTCTGTTTTCTATCCGCCAGCCAGTTCTCTATCCACGTTAATACTTTGCCCCCAATCCCATGAGCCTTAATTTTGCATGATAATCTTTTGTGTGGAACCTTATCGAAGGCTTTCTGGAAGTCAAGGTACACCACATCCACTGGCACTCCCCCATCTATTTTACCAGTTACTTCCTCAAAAAATTCCAGCAGATTAGTCAAACACGATTTACCCTTTGTAAATCCATGTTGACTCTGTCCGATCTTTTCCCCATTTGTCAAGTGCTCCGCTATTTTATCCTTAATAATGGACTCTAGCATTTTGCCCACAACCGATGTAAGGCTTACTGGTCTATAATTCCCTGCTTTCTCTCTACCCCCCTTTTTAAATATTGGGGTAACATTAGCTACCCTCCAATCCACGGGTACTGTTCCCGAGTCAATGGAGTTCCGGAAGATGATCCTTAGACAGTCCCATAGCTGCTGGATGAGGGCTGGCCATTAGGGCTTTCAGGCCCCTTTGGCCATAAAGTGAGGTGTACATGCAGGGATGAGGAGGATACTGGAAAGTGTACTCACCCTGACAACCCGAGTGAGGTCGTTGAATTTTTTCCGGCATTGGGTTGGTGTCCTGCCAACCACGCTGTTGGACGTGACCCTGTTTGCCACCTCCCTCCATGCTTTCCGATATTCGGCGGGCAGCGGCCTCCTGCCACCCTCAGGGAAGAGGATATGGCGCCTGCGGTCCACTGCGCCAACCAGCAGCCTCAGGTCACCCTCGCCAAAGCGCTACGCTCTCTCCCTGGCCTTCTCCATTCTCCTGGGCGTGGAGCAGTTCCAGAAGCAGTGTTCAGGCCTTGCCTTAGGGCTGCAGTGTGCAGGGTGTGGCAGCCAAACAATTCCAACCTCCCCCTTTAAGTGCTGACCGGCGCCTGACTGTCTGCTCTCAATGAGCAACTCGCCGCACCTGCGCTGCGCCTGCCTTTGGTGTTTGTGCCCCAGATCGCCGGCTTAGCACCTAATGATAGTCGTGCATCGCCTGCTTTAGCGCAGCAGCAACCTCTTGGGGCGATGCAACTGAATATCGGCGAAGGTGGCGCTAAGTTGCGCCGAGCGCAAAAGTTAGTGAACGCCATGCTGTAGCGCCCCAAACGTGACTATACTGAATTTCTAGACCCAAATCTTTCTCTTAGCATTCCACCCACCCCATTTCCACTTCTTCCCCACTCTATTTTTATTTCCTTGCTCTAAATGTAATTGCCCAAGAGGACCCCAAATTATTCTTTCTGAGAGGAGGGCCTGATACCCACTGGCTGGCCACTTATGCAAGACTTTCCACCCTGTTGCCAATGGTTGACATCCCAGATGCACCTCTGATAGGGTGGTTTCCCACTGTTGGCACGTGAATGAAAAGAACTCCCCCACTCTTGAAATTTAGTTGGGTCAACAGTGGAGGTCCTGGGCGGGTGCATTTGAACGCAACACTTATGCTGTAATTACACATCCCGCACCCCCTCAACTCCTCCGCCCCCAACCTGTAGACATACACATTGTAACAAAAAAGAAAAATAAGGACTGAATGTATGCCTTCAAAATGGGAACTGAATTTTGTCTGCATATTCTAGTCCAATTATTCTCTACCCTGACTGGCTGAAGTTGATATTGCATTTACCAGTATCAGACCAGCAGCTGCATAAAGATGCAGTTATATTTTAGCTATAGATCTCAGATTGGCAGCTATAGTATCTGCTTACAGCCAGTGGTACATTGTTTGTACAGCCTGTGTGAGATTGGGCCTGTTAGATCCAGGAGAGAGCTCTGCATGTGGATGCTGACATACATGCACTTAGTTCCACTTCTGGCTTTTGCATTTTAAATGCATTGAGAGTATGGGTAGGAGCTTTCCCACTCTCAATATGTTTAAACAAGCTTGGAGAATATTTATGAAGTGTGTAGGAAGTTCAAAGGGCCTCTTGAAGATTTTGTAAATTCAATTCAACAATGCATTGGAATTATACAGTGTCCAGTAGTTAAAAGTGGAATTTATTAGGAAGGGGTACTTACCTCCTCCCATTGTTAACCTTTGACCTTGCTCTGTAAAATTTGATTCCAACTACAACTTTTGATACCACTACCACAATCTTTTGAACCTCACCCTCACAACCTTCAGGATTTCACATGTTCTTGGCATTAGTCCTATAAAAGAGCATATTATTAATTTTTCAGAAAATTACAATTTTGTTAACAAGTTGCAATGCATTTTTTTTCTCAAAAATTTGCATTGTGACCTGGAGTCTTCCCAGCCCTAGCCTCGAATCTCCTCTGACCTGTAGAGCCCTAAATTACTTTCCCTTCACCCACCAAACACTTATGCTGATTCGTGACTATCCCCGCTAGCTCCGCTATCCGGCCTCTATGTTACCTTAGGTCTAATTACAGGCAGAGACAGGAGAAATTATAATGGGGAATAAGGAAATGGTGGAGATATTAAACAAATACTTTAAAATAAAAACAGAAAATGCAGGAAATACTTAGCAGGTCAGGCAGCATCTGTGGAGAGAGAAACAGAGTTAACGTTTCAGGTCGATGACCCTTCGTCAGTGTCCTCAGTGTCCTTGTACCTGAATCACAGAAAGTTAACATACAGGTACAGCAAGCAATTAGAGATTGGAGTATAAGAGTAATCAAGTTGACTGCAATTATATAGGGCCTTGGTGAGACCACACCTGGAGTATTGTGTGCAGTTTTGGTCTTTTTTAAAATTTGTTCCTGGGATGTGGGTGTCGCTGGCAAGGCCAGCATTTATTGCCTATCCCTAATTACCCTTGAGAAGGTGGTGGTGAGCCGCCTTCTTGAACCACTGTGAGCCTAACAGCACTCACCTTTATTAAAGAATAAATCAGATAGCAACTTCTGCCAACCGCACAAGCGCAGTTAAATGTGTAAATCAGGAAGTTGCTGTCTGAGTTGCCCTGCTCCTCCAGAAGCTTCGCTATAACAGTATCTCGTCAAGGGACTCGGCATTCAAATACAAGAATGATGTGAAGTTGCTGTACTTACATGATATATATATACACTTAACACGCCAGAAAAAGTTAGGGTTTGTCCATTCCAGTCTAAGTAAATTTTTAATGGCATGATAAGTCTTAAACACTGCCAAACAACCTCTCTGGCATTGAAGATTAACTTTTACAAGTGTGGAGTCCTTCAGATTTTAATTATTGTTGGAGACTTTAAAAAAGTAATTATTTTTTAAGAACTTTTTCTTTCTGTCTCTTTTCTCGCTCTCTCTCTTAATCCCACATTTCTTTCTCTCTCCTTATTTCTTTTTCTGTACATGGTTTGCCATTGAATTAAATATTCTAACTTACACTTCCTGGTTTAAAGTCTGCATGCGTCATTAAGATTTCTTCAATCTGATTGGTTAAGGAGATACACAGTTGCTTGCCCTGTTCACACAGGTCCCTGATCCCCTGCAGAGGGTGCTGCACTGAAATGGTTTTTTAATCACCATATGTTCCAGTGCAAAAGCCCATAAAAAGCCTGTGAGCAAATGTAAATGTAATGAACAGCTGGCACCATTCGGTCATCGCTAACTGCAAAATCCAAGCCATTATGTTAGAAGAAGCACATCTAATAGGATGACCATGGGGAAGCATGGTGATCTGCAGTACAAGTGCACCATTATTTAAGTATCATCTAATAAATATTGAACACTTAATTTCCTCTTTGTGTGGACTAAGAGCATTTTCAAGTTACAACTGATAGTAGGATGGCATAAGATGACAGTTAAGTTTCAGTAGGTGGAAATATACAGCATATTGTTTCTTGCTACATTATGTGATGTTCCATTCATCTACAATATTTGTACAGCAGCCAGATCTGGGAACTATCGAATGCGATTATTAGGAAGAGTACTGCACCAATCTTCTTGACTGAAATTCTGCTTCTGCCACAATCATCTCCTTTTCTTTCTCCACTTTCTCATCCTTCTCCTCTGCTATTGCTTAACTACTGATTACCTCTTCATCTTGCTGCATGTACACTCCTCTTTGTATAGTGACGTTATGCAACATGCAACAGCTGTGATTATTTTGGACAACTTCACTGAGCTATAGTGAAGCATACATAAATAGTCCAAACATCAGTATTTTTGCTATAGCATCAAAGAATTACTGTGTTCAACAGTAATTCTGGCTGAAGTATGTATTTTATTATACCATTTTCCCATTTTGTTTGGGATTTCTGAGTGGGGTACTCAATTGCAGCTGTCGAGGACTAGTCTTCCAGTACCCACTCTTCTACTCTATGTGCATTTTCAAATAATGTGGGGATTGTAGACTGCTGTTTGATAAAAGCATCATTGCTGCTACCTGAATATAAGCATTGACTTGGCTTATAATGATTCTGAGATTAGACACCACCTGAACATTAATTGAATGTAAACTTTTTCTGTTTGTATAGGCTATAGCAGTAATGTGAGTAGCCCTGATGCTCAAATGGGTGCTACCTACCACATCCTTGGGAACCCTGCCACATTGGTAAAAAAATGTTATGCCCTGTCCAGCTGATGCCTCCCTATCACAAGGAGAATGATAAAGATAGTTTTTCTTGTAAAAATTGCATCTGTTGCTTGCTTAATACATCTATGGACTGCATACAGGCTGATATGGCAAGTATCCCCTTCGATGGCTTGGAACGATCCAGTGCCATACAAAGGTAATGCTGTGGTAACCATCACAGCTATGGGAACAAACCTTCTGGAACTTGTCTGAAGCAGATGACATAACTTGGTGGTAGCCTCATTTTTCAAAACAAAGGCAGTGAAGGCAGGACTCCTCTGGCATGCCCAGGTAGAAGTGTGTGGATCTTCTGGTGTGGCATAATGCCACGGGTGTTGTCCCCAATTCAACTCATCTTCCTCATGGAGCAAGATACGAACCTCCGAAGGAATTTCTCTTCTCAGCACTTTTTTGTTGCAAGTTCATTTGCAATAGCAAATAACAGTTGGTAAAGAAACAATGTAAATAAGCAAAAATGACACCTTCCACGAGGAAGGAAGCAAATTAAAACTAAATGTCAACACTTCTAAAAAGTACCAGTTTGGAATCAATGTTTAGAATTGGAACTTAGCTTTTGGAACTGTTCAACTTCAGTAAGCTCGGTTGGTGGATTAGTCATATACCCATTTATAAATGGTTCAGTGGGTGGGATGAGTGCTGGGGTGCAGGTTACCAGAAGAACTTGAATTTCAGTGCGGGATTTCATTATAAAATTGTTTGCTTTACATTACAGCTTCTGTTGATCAGCAGTGCAGCCTTCTTTTCTCTGACAATTTTCTTTGCCACAAAGTGTGAGTGCCAAATTTCCCACATTGTGCTCACTCTGCGCCATGTAGGGGGTGGTGTGTTGGCGTGCCCAGTCAGCTTCGCCTCTGACTGTCCCTTGAGCAGTTCGAATTGCCCCCACACCCCTGGGTTCTAGACATCGGACTTAGGTACAGGCGGCGATACAGAAAATCGAGTAGACAAGTGGTTTGATGTAAGAAAACCAAGATTTTATTAAAACAGAATAAAACACAGTCTTGAGAGAATTACTGGTATAAAATACAGGCATAAACAATTACACTTATTCAGGGAATGGGGAACACACGGCACATCGAGGGAAAAACAACTACATCAACAATCCTCCTTATCCTTATCCCACCCCCAAACCTAACTAGATTAAGCTATGAGGGGCCAGGAATTCATGCTCACCAATCCAAAACCTGTTGCTTTAACGGTTGTGAGTTTTGAGGTTCGGCCTTCTGTCCTTTGGGGTACTTCGTCGCCACGTGGTCTCAGGGCGCGGTGCTGGAGTTGTTGATGCGACACACCTTCCCTCTCCTCAGCTACCATTGTCGTCTCGTCGCGATGGGTTTTCTTCTTCTTCCCCCTCGGGCGGTCGTCGGCGGTAACGTTACGGTCGTGGTTCGGTTGGCGGTTTTCACTGCTTCCGAGATTTTGCTACCCATGCTTTGAACGCTAGCATATTCGGCGCGGGCGTGGACACTTGCATCTAATGCCTGTTTATTCGCAGTGTTCAAATGCCAACTTATCCTCACTGTCCAAGCATACACTGCTAATTTCTTCCCAAACGCCAGCTTTTAACTAGGCGTTTTTTTTTTACCAATGCGTCTTTTGCTGCCCTTCTCTGCTCTTGTTGGTGTTACCTTCTTCTTCATCTCGTCTCGTCTCTTCTGCCCGTTCGTGGCCTGTGTGTCCTGTGTGACTTTGAACTCGGGTCTCGTTCTCCTCCCGCATTTGGTCCCGGTGAAATGGGCATCCTTGGTTGTTGAGCGGTGCGGGGAGTGAGAAGAGAACCCGCCATGAGGCCAGGGCACGAGTATGAGTGGCAGCAGGCCAAGGCCACAGACAAGAGTCAACGCCAGAGAAGCAGAGCAGAGAGATTGCTACTGATGGGCCTACAGTTCTACCCATACTTCCACTCCTTATCTGCGCGCCAAATCAGGTCAGCCCATTGTTTAACTTTTGGCGGGCTTGGTTTAAATGATTACAACCATTTGTTTTAACGACTTTAGGAGTGGTTGTCTCTGGGTCCAATGGTCCCGATGTCCTGGTTGCTTTGTCATGGATAAGACTTAATTGTCCCCATCCTACCTTGATGGCTAATGTGAGCTGTTATCGATTAAACAAGCAGAAAGCTAATGGCCATGGTTATAGGCCCATTCTACTTTGATTGGACTCAAGTCGAATAAATGCGTATTCTGTGTTTACTCTGTCTGGCAGGCTCCAAAGAGTCCTTGTTCACAGATTCCTGCATTTTAAATATCGTCCCTGAGCCTGCTTGTTGGCAGAGTCTTGCTTTTCAAAATCCTGTCAATTTTGGTCACGAGGTTTACAGAAGCCATTTTGGGTACCCTGCTTTTAAATAGCTTGTCCAAAACAGGGTCCCTTGATCCATAACTCGGGGAGTGCGGGAATTTTGAGAACCCTGCAACTTACACTCCCCCCCTGTTGATACTAAACTTGCTTTAAGTATCATCCTGATGAGGTGAGCAAAATTTCCGACCCTGCATAGTCAACCTTCCCCTGTAATTACCTATCTGATATACCCACGACACATGCACTTCCCATTCCGTGAAAATGTAGTGTACATAGGCATACATAGAATAATTACAGTCATTTACACACATCCAAGCATGGAGGGGGACCAACACCCTTGCACCACTTGGTACACATATATCTTTATTAAAACAACGCGTCGAAAAATCTTTATTAAAAACAACAAAACACAAAAAAACAACAATCTTTAATCAAAAATACCAAAAACTCAAACAGGTGTATCTCCCTCCACCTTCACATAATGTTCCTTCCAGATCCTCTGGTTTCAGAATTCTAGCATCTGACTTTTTCCCTTGCACTGACTGCAGACTAGATACAACACTATCCCTAACTGGCAAACCACGAGAATGTGGGAAGCCAGTTTGATCCATGAAGGGACCTCTATGTTATTGAAAATGTCCCACCAGGGTGGAATCATAATATCCAATATCTTAGCCCCTATCTCTACTGTTTTCTGCTCTAGAGTGTAAAAATGTTTCTGTGAAACTATTACGGCTTTGAGTATTTTGGTAAGGTATTCTGGGAGAGGGGGGGATTTCATAGCCAAAATGCGCTACATAATTCTGCAGGTTGATAAAATTCTCCTTTACAGCGAGGTGAACAGTGGAGGGTTCAGGAATGGGGACAATTCGCTCCTGGGCCACTTGAACTTCTGCCTCAGGTTTAAAGCAGAAACTGCTGTCACTTACCAGACACCAGCTATGCTGTCCATGCTGGTAGTGGGATGCACCTGTGGTAACACAATATGTCCCACCCCCTATATATGCTACCTGTGGGGGAACATGGCCTTGTGCCATTGCCTCCATGGTACAATTTATAGGTTTTGCGCCAACAGCTCTGAACCCGCACTGTGGTTTTGAATAGGCATTCAAGTGCTGGGGACACCGGATTATGTGTGCTCCCCGGCTCCGGCACCCTGAGAGGTCAGTACCTGTCATAGCGTGCTCCCACTTTATGATGTAAGGTGGGACCGCTGTGAAACAAATGTGTGCACCCCCTTGAATGACTCCAATGTTCTCTACCCTGTATACCGGTGCGGGTTGGGCTGTCCTACCCATGACCGGCATCCTAACTACTATTCCCATGATCGTGTGGTTAGACCGTCCACAATCCACTGGGACTGGGTAGGCTTCGGAAGCTAGCCGGAGTTGGCACGGGCTTAATGCATTCTCAAATGGATGGAGGGCTGCAAGGTGTTTGTTGCTGATCCAGGAGGGGAACAAACCCTGTTTTAAATCCTCCAGATTACTGCGGACCTCGCCCAGCAACCACGCCCCATACAGCACGCACACATCGTTCTGCGCAGCCTGGTCAGAAGCATTTCTGTCCTCTATTATGAGGGCATTTACCATCTTGGCGTGCTTCTCCAACTCCACTATAATCTCCTTTAAATGGACCGTCATGGCCTGGTCCTCATGCAACTCCGAGCCCACTACTTTGTTCTCATCCATTAATATCTTCCTTAACTGTGTTTTTAAACCATTTATCTGGGTCTGCAGCTCTATGTCATCCAAACTGTTGATGACAGAGGTCCCAGTATTAAACACAGTAAAAACATAATTCCATACTCCCCTTCTTTGTCTCCCTGCATTACCCAAAAACTCGCGGTGTGTGGTGTACAGTTCGGTTTTGTCAACATTGGCGAAATCGAACTCATAAAACTTCTTGAACATGTCCTTTAATAGGGCCTGGTATAGCTGCTCTGTTTCTTTGGGGCACCACTCCGGTAAATGTACCTCGGTGAGATTTAAAATCACGGAGGCTACCCGCGTAGTATACCCCCTGGTACAGCGCCTGATCGGTAGGCACTAGTATCAGTCCATTCCCTGGTCCCTTGGTGGTGGCGGGGCACCCTTCCCTGGGTAACCTTGCCACCTGCGCCATGGGCGGGGGCTTACGGGGGTGGGTTACAAGCTCAGTGGCATTGACTGGGATCGGGGAGTATGGGACCTGGTATCCCACTTCATCCCCTCCCCGGCGTCTTGCCACTGCCGGTGGAAAATGATAGATATGCCTCCGGGTCATACCCTCTCTGACCCCCACATACAGATATAAATCCCCTGGTCCGGTTCCCACCACTTGTCCCAGCACACACTTAATCCTCCGTGAGTCCCTGTAATCATCCGGTGGGTATTGTTCCCCAACCGTTCCCACTCGACTGCGGGATTTCTCATATCTTTGCTCAGCTTCCTGAGCCACCACCACCTATCCAGAGGAATGTGTCCCTTGCACGTTAAACATACACGTTTCCCTACGGTGACACTGACCCTTGTGGTAACGACCTGTACCCTGGGGCACAGGAGGGAGGCCTCCCCGTACATGAACCCAGTCTGGCTGGAGTACTGAGACGAATTGGACCCCAGCCACCCTAGCCACCTTCTCTCATGGAAGTAGACGGCGGTCTCCTCCACATCCCGTTTGCCGCTTCCGTCGGTTGCTATAGGTGCTCTCGCCCCCGAGCACCCGTAGATGTGAGAGCCTTCCACGTCGCCTCTTTTTTCCAGGCTCAGTCCTATCAGGGCATGTAGGATTATGCTCCCCTTCATCCTGACAGTCTTTCTGCAACAGATACAAAAACATACAGCCAGGTCCCCAAGAGATTCTCTGGCTTGGGTGAAGCATAGTCGGGTCTCGCGAACTCGACTCAAATACACACACTCTTAGCAGACCACTACTTAATTAAAACTACCCATCACCTTACTTAACTTAAGCTAAAACACCCAAACTTTAAGCTAAACTTACGTTACATAAGGCTATGTACATCCGCTGCCCGTCTCCGGGCGGCCAGCCTAATTCCTGTTAGAACTGCGGCCCACCGCTTCCTCCGGCGTGACCGCACTGTCTTGCACTGTCGGTCCCTCGCAGCCTGTGGCTGCCGGCTGGGGACCTCTGCCCTTGGACTTACTCCTAACTCGGGAGGCTGTCCCTTTAAACTGGGGAGCTGGTGAGCAGGGTTTCCTAGGCTGGGGCATCCGCGGGGACTTTCTAGGGACTTTGGCGGGTGGGGTTTTCTTGGCTGGTGGGCCTTTAACCCAAACCGCTGCCCCCTCCGGTGCGGTCTGTGGGCTTACCACTGCTGCTGGCCGGGGATCTTCTTCCTTAGGCTTCGCCTCTCCCGAACCTGGGCTAGGGGCAGGTAGCTCTTCGCAGCCTGTTGCTGCAGGCTGAGAGTCTCCGCCCCCAGGTCCCAAACCTGGGTCTGGGGCGGGGTCCTCGCCCTCGGGTCCCTCCTCCTCTACACCTGGGTTAGGGGTGGGGTCTTCACCCTCGGGTCCCTCCCCATCTGGATCCCAGAAGAGTGGGGGGGGTGTCCCAATCGGTGGGCGGGATGGCCCCTCCCCTTAAACAAGCCACAGCGCCTGCCTGTGCAGTCTGTGAACTCGCTCCTGCTGCAGGCTGAGGATCTCTATCCTCAGGCCCTACCCCAACTGGTTGTTTTCTCCTTTCGGTTTTAAACAGTTTGCACTGATTAATGTGAAACGATTTTGTGCGCCGACGCATCTTACCGGCGTATACCATGGGGCTGGCCTTGTCTACAATGCTGTAGGCCCCATGTATAATGGTTCCAGACTCCCTACCTGGGCATAGTTCCTCACCATGACCTGATCTCCTACCTCCCACTCGTGGTGCTTACGGGGTTCGAGCAGCAATCGCTTACTCCGATGCTGCCTTCCCATATTCCCAGCCGCCTGTTCGTGGACCTGCTTAAGGTGCTCGAAGAGGTTTCGGGCGAACCTGTCCCGGTTTACCTCTCTGAGCTGACCTTCTGTGAGCACTGGGGCTAGTACATGGGTGGGGGTCCGCATAACCCTGCCAGTCATCAGCTCGTACGGGGAGTACCCCGTGCTTTTTGACTGGCTGGTCTGGATCCCCATCAGAACCAACGGTAGGACCTCGGCCCATTTACGGGGTGAGTCCACCGTCTCCTTCCTCAACCTTTCCTTTAAGGTCCTATTCATTCTTTTCACAATCCCTGTTGACTGTGGGTTGTGGGCCACGTGCCACTTCCCCTCGATGCCTAGCAGCATAAGGATATTCTGCATCGCCTGTCCGGTGAAGTGACTCCCTTGGTCGGACTCCACATACTGTGGTAGCCCCCACTGCGAGAACACTTCCCGGACCAGGATCCTGGCAGTACCCAGAGCTGTGGCTGTTCTACAGAGGAAGGCCTCTACCCATTTGGTGAACACATCCACCAGGACTAGGCAGTACTTATAGCCTCCCTGGGCGGTGGGTAGGGGCCCGATGTAGTCGACCTGTATCGACTGCCATGGTCCCTCTACGCTCCTGATGTGTCCCATAGGTACCTTCCTTTTATGGGGGTCAGGGTTATTAGCAGCGGACACAAGACAGCTGGCACAGAACTCGCGGACATCTTCCCTGAGTCCCGGCCACCATCCCGCCTGTTCCACCTGCTGCCAGGTGGTCTCAGGCCTGTAGGGGGTTTGTGCACAGATGTGTTCGGGTCAGTCAGCTTTGCCTCTGACTACCTTCCTTGAGCGGTTTGAATCGCTCGCCCCCTGGGTTCTGGACACCGGACTTAGATACAGGCAGCGTCCAGAGAAAACTCGAGTAGACAGGTGGTTGGATGCAAACAAAACCAAGGTTTTATTGAAGAATGAAAACTTGATACAATCTTATGGAAAATTATTAGTGTACACTTCTACAGGCAAAAATTACAAGAGAGTCATAATAATACTATACTTATACAGGGAATGGGGAACACACGGCACATCGAGGGAAAACATCTATCTTAACAATCCCCTTATCCTTAACCCACCCTCAATACCTAACTAGGTTAATCTATGAGGGGTCAGAATTCATGCTCACCAATCAAAAGGGTTTGATAGACTCAAAACAGCGGCTGAGATCGGGGTTCGCTCTTGGTGCTCTCTGGAGCCTGCCGTCGTCACGTGGGCTCCGGGTGCTGCAAGGGCGTTGTCCAGGTTCGAGTACCCCAAAGTTACAGTCTCTGCTTGGGTACTTTACCTTGCAGGGATGATTTTTCGCCGACAGCTTGAGTTTGCATGAAGATACTCGCAGGTCGGCTGAGGCTGAAGGCCCGATAATTCGAAGCCTACCCTCAGTTGGCCTTCCCTGGGTAGCCTTCCTCCTCACCTCGTCGCGTCCCGCTTCGCCTGGCCTGAATTGCCCGTGTTCGCCCGACCCGGTGTCGGGGCGAGCCCAGATGGAGTTGGAGGGGGCACGGGCAAAGGCCAGGGGACAAGCGCGGGACGGGGGGGAAAGAGCGGCAGCCACGAGGGCGAGGGGCCAAAGGACCAGGGGGCGGCAATACCGACAGCAGCCAAGCAGCAGTCTTCTTCTTCTTCCTCCAACAACTACACCTTGGTACCTGGGGGCCTTCAATTATACCTTCGTCGAAAAAATCTTATCTGCCCGCCAAATCAGGTTAGTTCTTTGTTTTATTTGTGGCGGGCTAGTTAAAATAATGGTAGCAATCTATACTGACGGGTTTTTAGATGGCCGGTAATTGCATCTACCGGTTCGATAATTGACTCGGAATTGTCCTGAAAGTCCTTGATGGGCTTGTCCAGCCTCGATGGATGTGTTTAATCTGTTTCCGATTATGTATGCAGACTGTTTGATGGCTTTAACTGTAGGCCTCATTGAATTCAGATCTGCCTCCAATTCGGCCTAATACATAATTCACAGTTTGTCTGGGTCCCAAATCACAAAGTTCTTTTCACAGGAAACCTGCAGCCTTAGTTTCGATTTCCCTCAAACTGCTTGGGCTGCAGAATCCAGTTTGGAGACCCACAGGCTTTCTGCCATGAGGCACGGATGCCATCTTGGGTACCCTTTTTAATTTCAAAAGAAATGTCCACGCAGGGTCCCTTTTATCGATAATAACCTTCGGAGAAATGCACAATTTTTGCGAATCTTACATTCCTCCCTGTGATACTAAAACTTGCTTGAAGTATACTTTGCCAAAGTGAGCAACATTTTTTTTTTCTGACTCTCCATAGTCAGCCTTCCCCTGTAATTATCTGTCTAATATACCCACGACACATGCACTTCCCATTCCACGAAAATGTAGTGTACATCAGCATACAAAGAGTAAAATTACAGGCTTTACACACACATCCAAGCATGGAGGGGTTCCTACGCCCCTGCACCACTTGGCACACATATCTTTATTAAACCACGTCGCAAAAGAAAACAACAAAAGAACAACCTTTAATTAAAAAAACAACTCAAAGAAACAACAATTCTTCAACTGAAATACGGGAAAACTTAAACCGGCGTATCTTCCTCCACCTTTACATAATGTTCTTTCCAAAAGCTGTGGTTTTGGAATTCTGACCACCGACCTTTTCCCTTATACTGGATGCAAACTAAATACAGCACTATTCCTAACTGGCAAACCACGAGGACGTGGGAAGCCAGTCTGACCCACGAAGGGACATCTATATTATTGAAAAGGTTCCACCAGGGTGGAGTCACAATATCCAATACCTTAGTCCCTATCTCTACTGTTTTCTGCTTGAGAGTGTAGAAATGTTTATGTGAAACTATAACAGCTTTTAGAATTTTGGTCAAATGTTCAGGGAGAGGGGGAATTTCATAGCCAAAGTGCGCTACGTACTTCTGCAAGTTCGTAAAATTCTCCTTCACAGTGAGGTGAAAAGTGGAGGGTTCAGGGATGGGGACAATTTGCTCCTGGGCCACTCGAACTTCTGCCTTGGGTTTAAAACAGAAACTGCTGTCACTAACCGGGCACCAGCTGTGCTGTCCATGCTGGTAGTGGGATGCGCTGGTGGTGACACAGTCTGTCCCACCCCCTATATATGCTACCTGTGGGGGAACATGGCCTTGTGCCATTGCGTCCATGGTGCAATTTATAGGCTTCACGTCAGCAGCTCTGAACCCACACTGCGGTCTTGAGAAGGCATTCAAGTGCTGGGGGCACAGGATTATGTGTGCTCCCCGGCTCCGGCACCCTGAGAGGTCAGTACCTGTCATAGCGTGCTCCCACTTAATGATGTAAGGCAGGACCGCTGTGAACCGAATGTGTGCACCCCCCTGAATGACTCCAATGTTCTCTACCCTGTATACCGGTGTGGGTCGGGCTGTCCTACCCATGACCGGCATCCTAACTACTACTCCCATGATTGTGTGGTTGGACCGCCCACAATCCACGGGGACTGGATAGGCTTCAGAGGCTAGCCGGAGTTGGCACGGGCTCAATGTGTTCTCAAACGGGTGGAGGGCTGCAAGGTGCTTGTTGCTAATCCAGGAGGGGACCAAACCTTGTTTTAAATCCTCCAGGTTACTGCGGCCCTTGCCCAGTAACCACGCCCCGTATAGCACGCACACCTCATTCTGTGCAGCTTGGTCAGAAGCATTTCTGTCCTCCCTTATGAGAGCATTTACCATCTTTGCGTGTTTTTCCAACTCGGCTATAATCTCTTTTAAATGGACCGTCATGGCCTGGTCCTCATGCAACTCCGAGCCCACTACCTTGTTCTCATCCAGTAATATCCTTTTTAACTGTGTTTTTAAACCGTTTATCTGGGTCTGCAGCTCTATGTCATCCAAGCTGTTGATGACAGAGGTCCCAGTGTTAAACGCAGTAAAAACATCATTCCATACACCCCTTCTTTGTCACCCTGGGTTACCCAAAAATTCCCGGCGTGTGGTGTAGAGTTCAGTCTTGGCCACGTGAGCAAAATCAAACTCGTAAAACTTTCGGAACATGTCTTTTAATAGGGCCTGTTATAACTGCTCTGTTTCTTTGGGGCACCACTCCGGCAAATGTACCTCGGTGAGATTTAAAATCACGGAGGCTACCACGTAGTGTACCCCTTGGTACAGCATCTGATCGTTGGGACTAGTACCAATCCATTCCCTGGTCCCTTGGTGGCGGTGGGGCAATCTTCCCTGGATAACCTCGAAGCCTGCGCCATGGGCGGGGGCTTACGGGGGCGGGTTACCAGCTCAGTGGTATTGACTGGGATCTGGGAATATGGGACCGCACACACCTTCCGGCTGGCATCCCACCTTATCCCCTTCCCGGTGTCGTGCCACTGCCGGTGGAACATAATGGATATGCCTGCGGGGCAGACCGTCTCTGACCCCCACATACAGATGTAAATCCCTTGGTCCGGTTCCCACCACTTGTCCCAACATACGCTTAGTCCTCCATGTGTCCCGGTAATTGTCCGATGGGTATTATTCCCCAGGCATTCCCATTCGACTTCGGGGTTCCTCATGTCCTTGCTCAACTTTCGGAGCCACCACCATCGGTCCAGTGGAATGTGTCCTTTGCATGTTAAACATATTCACTTTCCAACGGTGGCGCTGACCCTCGTGGAAACGACTCGCACTTGGGGGCACAGGAGGAAGGCTTCCCCGTACATGAATTCGGTTTGGTTGGAGTACTGAGACGAATTGGACCCCAACCATCCTGGCCACCTTCCCTCGTGGAAGTAGACAGCGGTCTCCTCCGCATCCCGTTCGCCACTCCCATCGATCGCCAGGGGTGCCTTGTCTCCCGAACACCCATAGATGGGGGAGTCTTGGACGTCTCCCCTCCTCTCCTCCCTCATCCCGATCAGGGCGAATAGGACCACGATCCAGTCCATCCCGAACATCTTTCTGCAAAAAGATGTAAAAACATGCAGCCAGGTCTCAAAGAGATTCTCTGGCTTGGTGAGGCATGGTCGGGTCCCGCGACTTCGACCCAAATATATACATTCTCGGCAGATTTCTTATTCAAACTACCCATCACCTTAATTAACCTAAGCTAAACACCCAAACTTAAGTTTAATAATTACACCTACTTAAACTTAAACTTACACTATACTATATACATCCGCCGTCCGTCCCCGGGCGGCCAGGCTAATCCCTGGTCGGACTGAGGCTCGCTGCTACCCCCGGCGTGACCGCACCGTTCTTCATGGTTGGTCCCTCACAGCCTGAGGCTGCTGGCTGGGGACCTCTGTCCTTGGACCTCTCCCTGGCTTGAAGGGCAGCCCTTGGGAACTGGAGGGCTGGTGACCATGGCTTTCTTGGCTGGGGTGTCCGTGGGGACTTTCTGGGGGCTTTGGTGGGTGGGGCTTTCTTGGCCACTGGGCCTTTTACCCGAACTGCTGCTCCCCCAGGCTTGACCCCTCCCGAACCTGGGCTGGGGGTAGGTAACTGTTCGCAGCCTGCTGCTGCGAGCTGAGAGTCTCCGCCCCCAGGTCCCATGGCTGGGTCTCGGGCGGGATTTTCGACCTCAGGTCCCTCCCTCTCTACACCTGGGTTAGGGGTGGGGTTTTCGCCCTCAAGTCCCTCCCTCTCATCTGGATCCCAGAAGAGTGGGGGCGTGTCCCAATCGATGGGCTGGATGGCCCTCCCTTCAAGCAAGCCACAGCACCTGCCTGTGTGGTCTGTGAACTCGCTCGTGCTGCAGGCTGAGGATCTTTATCCTCATACCTTACCCCAACTTTGTTTTCCCCTTTCAGGTTGAAACAGTTTGCACTGGTTGATGTGAAACCATTTCGTACACCGGGGCATCTTCACAGTGTACACCATGGGGCTGGCTTTGTCTACAATACTGTAGGGCCCCATGTACAGTGGCTCCAAACTACCTACTCGGGCATAGTTTCTTACCATGACCTGATCTCCGATCTCCCACTTGTGGTGCTTCCTTGGCTCGAGCAGCAATCGGTTGCTCTGATGCTGCCTTCCCATGTTCCCGGCCGCCTGCTCATGGACCTGCCTGAGGTGCTCAAAAAGGTTTCGGGCGAACTTGTCCCGTTTTACCTCTCTGAGCTGACCCTCCATGAGCACCGGGGCTAGTACATGGGTGGGAGTCCGCATAACTCTGCTAGTCATCAGCTCGTACGGTGAGTACCCAGTGCTTTTAGACTGGCTGGCTCAGATCCCCATCAAAACCAACGATAGGACTTCAGCCCATTTACGGGGTGAGTCCACCGTTTCCTTTCTTAGCCTTTCCTTAAGGGTTCGGTTCATACGCTCTACGATCCCCGATGACTGGGGGTTGTGGGCTACGTGCCATTTCCCTTCGATGCCCAGCAGCATCAGGGTGTTCTGCATCACCTGTCCAGTGAAGTGACTCCCTTGGTCGAACTCCACGAATTGTGGCAGTCCCTACCTCGAGAACACTTCCCAGACTAGGATCCTGGCAGTACCCAGAGCTGTGGCAGTTCTGCAGGGTAAAACCTCTACCCACTTGGTAAACACGTCCACCAGGACTAGACAGTACTTATAGCCTCCCTGGGCGGTGGGCAGGGGCCCGATGTAGTCAACTTGTATCGACTGCCATGGTCCCTCTACCCTCCTGACATGTCCCATGGGGATCTTCCTTCTGCCGGGGTCAGGGTTGTTTGCAGCGCACAAGAGACAACCTGCACAGAACTCGCGGACATCGTCCCTGAGTCTCGGCCACCATCCCGCCTGTTCCACCCGTTGCTAGGTAGTTTCAGGCCCGGGGTGTCCCGCTCCTGGGCCCCCATGGGCCAGTTGAAGGAATTCCCTCCGGTGCTGCTGTGGCACAACCCACTGTTCCCCCCGGAACAGCATACCCTCTTTAACGGAGAGAGTCGCTGTGCCGTACGGACCTTCTACCTCCTTTCCCTCAGTTATGGCACTGAGGACTGTTTTGAGGCGGGGTCTTGGGCTTGGACCGTCTTGAGGTCTGGGGCTAACGCTACTCCTACATTCCCTTGGGTCCCGTCCCTACCTCTGACCGCCGCCATGGGTGTGGATCCGAATGGGTCCCAGAAAATGCCTGTGCGGGCACCCTCCTTGGCGAGCAAGTCAGCCTGCTGGTTGCCCTGACCACGAGGTTCTGTGGAGGAATGGGCCTTTACCTTGTGGATAAAAACCTCTCCTTCCTCCCCTACGGCTGTCAGGATTTTTTCCAGCAGGGGCTTTACTGTGACGGGTCTCCCGTCCGCAGAGGTATATCCGCGGCGGGACCAGATGGCCAGGTACTCCGTACACGAATTGCACGTAAACATACTGTCCGAGCAAATCGTGTAGGGGGTGGGGAAGATCTCGGGGTGTGTAACAACGCACACCACCGCGGACAGTTCAGCCTGCTGGGCGCTCATGGTGCTGGGGAGCTTAATCGCCAGGGCAATGTTTGCCGCTGGGTCGTAAACTCCACACCCCGTGAGACACTTGCCAGCCGATACCGTGCTAGAACTGTCTACATAAATCTCGCAGCCTGTGGGATGTATCCCGGCCCGTAAACCTATGTTCACTTCCCAAACCCCTTCTATGGAACACCGATGGGCTGTTCCAGGATATATCATGTTGGCTGCGAGCTTTGGCTCACAGAGACCCTTCACCTTCAGATCCATCTGTGAAAGGAGCAAGGTCCAGCGGGCAATGCGGGCACTGCTCACTGTCCCATCCTTGATCCTTCCGTCCAGAAGCATCTGGGTGGGTGTGTGATGGGTGAGGAGGGTGATGGGAGAGGTGCCTGTGAAGATCAAGGATCTTTTCACAGCCCAATGTGTGGCCAGAAGATGCCGTTCTTCACAATTGGAATAGCTCCTTTCCACATCTGTGAGTATTCTGGAGGAGTAGACCACCGGCTGCAGCCGGTCGTGCCGCTCTTGGAGCAGCACAGTACTCAGGCTGTCCCCGCTGGCCGCTACCTCCAGGAAAAACTCTTTCCCCCCATCTATGGCCCCTAAAGCTGGTGCGGTCTGCAAGTCTTCCTTGAGCCTGACAAATGCTGCCTGGCAACCCTCATCCCAAAACCACTCCACTCCCTTGTGTAGGAGTCGGAGCAGACGGGCTGCGGTGGCTGCATAGTCCTCAAACCCTGTGACCCTCCCGCAGTCGTGTTTGTGCGTGGCAAATGCGGCCAGGTGGGCCTGCACAAATGCCTGGAACTCTGGTGGGGTGTTGCTGACCATGAGCCTGAGGTTATAATCCTCTTTGGGCTTCATGGTGCAGAGGGTCCCCTTCCCTTCCTTACCTGGGATAACTACGATCTCACCGTTCTTTACCTTTCCTGCCCCCCAGAGGCAGTGATTCCTTAAATCCACCAGGATCCCATGACCTACGATAAAATTGGCCCCCAGGACCCCCCTTCCACCCTCCACTTCCCAATTCATCAGGACGCACGTCCACGTGGAGCGGAGCGGTCCTATGCAAATGGCGAGCGGGGTGAAAACCGAGCCAGCCTGTTCCTTGCCCGTGAAACCCGATAGACTGTATGGGACCCCGCTAGAGAGAGGTGAGGTGGTGGGGTTAGCTGAGTAGATCACGGTGTGTGATGCCCCCGTGTCCAACAGATATGTCCCCGCTACCTTTTCCACCTCCATCTCCATCATGAGTCTCCTCCACTCATCATATCGGAGCGAGCACAGATACACAAGCTGTGCCGGCTCTAGTCACTGTTGTGGGTGGGATGGGGCTGACGGGGTGAGAGCACCGGTTGCGGCTGCTACTCTCCCCTGGCCAGTCAGTAAGTACCTCATGGTGTCCAAAAGCGACTCGACCTCTGCGGAAGGGGCCCCTACCCCCGCCTTTTGGGCCGGGGCTGTGGGATGCTTTCCCTTGTTATCCGTCCAAGGGTTCTTATACTCCTTCCACCAGTGACCATCCTTCCCACACCCGTAACAATTGGTCTTTGTGTTGGGGAGGTTACTCCCTTCCTGGTGCCACTCTTTCCTACCCGGTCCGGGTTTTACCTCATGCACCGTTCCCTTAGGTGGGTGTGCATCGGCTCCCCTACCATTTTTATAGGCCAGAGTGAGCTGTCTAATTACTGTGATCTCTGTGGTCTGGGGATCTTTGGGGTCGAACCAGGCTTCTGCCTTGGCCCGAATCTGTGGCAAGCTGTTCGCCACTAGACAACGGAGCCAATGCGTCAGAGAATCCCCGTTCAGAATCCCCGGTCCCGCGTCCCCGGGCAGGCTTTCTGGTATACTGGCCACAACTGGTCCGCAAAAGCCTGCGTGGTTTCCCCTGAGAGCTGTACCATCTTCTCCACACGGGAGAAAGGACTTCCCTCATCCATCCCCATGGCCTCCAGAACCGCGTCTCTAAGCTCCTCGTACCCGCTCTGTCCCCTCTTACACTCTTCAGAGAGGGATTGGAGGAGATTACTCTCCAGGGAGAATAGCAGCATCTTGGCCTTTTCAGCATCATTGCAGTCATTGACGATGGCAGCCTGCTCTACTTCCCTGAAGTTGATCGAGGGGTCTCCCTTGGCAGAAAGCTTTGCGATATGTTTGACCATTACCCTAAGCTGTTGGGTGTTAAAGGGTAATACGAACTGGTTTTGCAGGTGTCCCTCATCTTCACCATTGGCGGGTGGGCCGAATCTCCGATGCCATGCTGGGCGCATCGGCTCCGGTTCTGACTTTTCAGGCGGGGGTTGCTCTACCTCCGCCTCCACCTCTGGCTCCACTCTGGGCTCCACCCCCCCTTGCTGCCAAACCTCACTGAAACTTGGCACTATGGGTGGTGGTCGTGAGGTCTCCTCTCTCTCAACCGGGTCGTCCCTAGACACTACCGGTGACACTGGAACTGTTCTCTCCTCGTTACCCATAAAATCTGCCTGACCTGCCTTTGGGCTTATGAGGCATACCATGCCTTTTGCCTTCCGGAGGGCCTGGCACAGATTTTCTATTTTCTCTTGGCAGGGGCCGTGGTCTGCCTCCTCAAGCCCCTGTTCATTAGCTAGCTTGTAAGTGGCTTTTACCTCCTGTACTTTCTCTTCCTGTTCCCTAACCTGCCTTGCCATGCAGGTGTTTTTCTCCCGCAACCTGGACTCATTTCCCTTGGCCTCAGTGACCTGGACCCTCGTGGGCCAGTTGAAGGAATTGTGCTGCTGCACAACCCACTGTTCCCCCCGGAACAGCATGCACTCTTTGACAGAATGGGTTGCTGTGCCGTACGGACCCTCTACCCCTTTTCCCTTAGTCACCGCGCTGAGGACCGCCTTGAGGACGGGGTCTTGGGCTTGGACCGTCTTAAGGTCCGGGGCTAAAGCTACCCCTGCACTCCCTTGGGTCCCGTCCCTACCTCTGACTGCCGCCATGGGTCTGGACCCATAGGGGTCCCAGAAAATGCCTGTGCGGGCACCCTCCTTGGCGAGCATGTCATCCTGCTGGTTGCCCTGGTTGCGGGGTTCTGTGGAGGAATAGGCTTTCACCTTGTGGATGAAAATCTCCCCTTCCTCCCCCACTGCTGCTAGGATCTTTTCCAGCAGGGGTTTTGCTGTGAGGGGTCTCCTGTCGGCGGAGGTGTATCCGCGGCGGGACCAAATGGCCAGGTACTCTGTACACGAATTGCACGTAAACATGCTGTCCGAGCAAATCGTGTATGGGGTAGGAAAGATTTCGGGGTATGTAACGACGTATACTACCGCGGTTAGATCAGCCTGCTGGGCGCTCATCATGCTGGGCAGCTTAATCGCCAGGGCAATGTTTGCTGCTGGGTCATAATCTCCACACCCCGTGAGATGCTCGCCAGCAGATACTGTGCTGGAACCGTCTACGCAGATCTCGCGGCCCGTGGGATGTATCCCAGCCCGTAAACCTATATTCACTTCCCAAACCCCTTCTATGGAACACCGGTGGGCTGTCCCAGGATATACCAGGTTGGCTGCGAGCTTTGGCTCACAGAGACCCTTCACCTTAAGATCCATCTGTGAGAGGAGTAGGGTCCAGCGGGCAATGTGGGCAGTGCTCACTGTTCCATCCTTGATCCTCCCATCCAGAAGCATCTGGGTGGGTGTGTGATGGGTAAGGAGTGTGATGGGAGAGGTGCCTGTGAAGGTCAGTGATCTCTTCACAGCCCAATGTGTGGCAAGAGGTGCCTCTCAGAATTGGAATAGCTCCTTTCCACATCCGTGAGTATCCTGGAGGAGTAGACCACCGGCCTCAGCCGGCCATGCTGCTCTTGGAGCAGCACAGCACTCCGGCTATCCCTGCTGGCCGCTACCTCCAGGAAAAACTCTTTCCCCCCATCTATGGTCCCTAGAGCTGGTACGGTCTGCAAGTGTTTCTTGAGCCTGACAAATGCTGCCTGGCAACCCTCATCCCAAAGCCACTCCACTCCCTTGTGTAGGAGTCGGAGCAGAGGGGCTGCGGTGGCTGCATAGTCCTCAATGAAGTCTCTGCAGTACCCGGTTAGCCCTAGAAATGACCTCACACCTGTTATTGTGCTGGGGACCGGTAACTCTTGTACCGCCTCCCTCCTAGCCTTATCTGTGGCCCTTTCTCCAGCGCGCACGGTCAGGCCTAGGAATTTCACCTCCTGCTGGCCGATCTGTGCTTTCTTGGGGTTCACTTTGAAACCCTTCTGCCCGAGCAGCTCCAGCAGTTCGGCCAATAGTGGGCCATGCTCCCCTTTCGAATCAGTGAACAGGAGCAGGTCATCCACATATTGTACCAACTGTCTGGGCTGACTGAAATCCCTTAAACTGTTTGCCATGTACTGACGGAAATGCTGGGGCTGTTGTGGAAGCCCTGTGGCAAGCAGTTCCACGTGTACTGTTGCCCTTTAAACATAAAGGCAAACTTGTACTGATCCTCCCTCCTTAAAGGGATGGACCAAAACCCATTGGAAATGTCCAGCACCGTGAACGTGGTCGCGGATGCTGGGATACTTCCTATCAGGTCGGCAACTGCGGCTACCATGGGAGCACAGGCTGGGATGTTACTATTGAGCACGCGATATTCCACCGTGGCCCTCCAGGAATTGTCCGGCTTTCTAACCGGCCACAATGGAGAGTTTACGTGAGTGGCTATCGGCCTCAGAACCCCCTGCTGTACAAACGAGGACATGGCTGCTTCCATGTCTGGCTCCACTTCCCTGGGGAAGTTATACTGTTTCTGTGGTCGGTCCATGGGGTCCCCGTCTACGCTGACCTCAAACCCATTGACCCTCCCACAGTTGTGTTTGTGTGTGGCAAATGTGGCCAGTTGGGCCTGCACAAATGCCTGGAATTCCTGTGGGGTTTTCCTGACCATGAGCTCGAGGTTATAACCCTCTTTGGGCTTCATTGTGCATAGGGTCCCCTCCCTTCCTTTCCCGGGATTACTACTATCTCGCCGTCCTTTTCTTTACTTGCCCCCCATAGGCAATGATTTCTCAAATCTACTAGGATCCCATGGCCCACAATAATTTCAGCTTCCAGGACCCCTCTTCCACCCTCCACTTCCCATTTCATCAGGACATAGGTCCACTTGGAGCGGAGCGGTCCTAACCAAATGGCGAGCGGGATGGAAAACGAGCCGGCCTGTTCTTTGCCTGTGAACCCCGACGGACTGTATGGGACCCCGTTAGATAGAGGTGAGTTGGTGGGGTTATCTGAATGGACCACGGTGCATGATGCCCCCGTGTCCAACAGATAGGTCCCCTTCACCTTTTCCACCTCCATCTCCACGAGGGGTCTTTTCCATTCAACAGACCGGAGAGAACACAGGTAAACAGGCTGCGCTGGCTCTAGTCAGGGCTGTGGGCTGGATGGGGCTGACGGGGTCAGAGCACCAGTAGCGGCTGCTACTCTCCCGTGGCCAGTCAATAAGGACCTCATGGTGTCCAAGAATGACTCGACCGCTGTGGGAGGGATTCCCGCCTCTGCCTTTTGGGCTGGAGCCGTGGAATTCTTTCCCTTGTTGTCTTTCCAAGGGTTTTTGCACTCATAGAAACATAGAAGATAGGAGCAGGAGTAGGCCATTCGGCCCTTCGAGCCTGCTCCGCCATTCAACGAGATGATGGCTGATCATCCAAACCCTAGCACCCGGTCCCTACACCAACAGCCATCCCACCCAAGCCCTAACCCCGTAACCCCGTAACCCCACGTATTTAATCCCCCCTAACTCTAATGGTCAATTTTTTAATCATGGCCAATCAACCTAACCCGCACATCTTTGGACTGTGGGAGGAAACCGGAGCACCCGGAGGAAACCCACGCAAACACGGGGAGAATGTGCAAACTCCGCACAGACAGTCACCCGAGGCCGGATTTGAACCCGGGTCCCTGGCGCTGTGAGGCAGCAGTACTAACCACTATGCCACCGCACTCCTTCCGCCAATGACCATCCTTCCCACACCCGTAACAATTCGTCTTTGTGTTGGGGGGGGGGGTTATTCCCTTCCTGGTGCCACTCTTTCCTATCCGGCCTGGGTTTTACCTCATGCACCTTCCCCTTGGGTGGGTGTACATCGGTTCCCCTACCGTTTTTAGAGGCTAGACTCAACTGTCTGATCACCGTGAGCTTGGTGGTCTGGGGAGTCTTGGGGTTGAACCAGACTTCCGCCTTGGCCCGGACCTGTGGCAAGCTGTTCGCCACCAGGCAATGGAGCCAATGGACCAGGGGATCCCCGTTCAGGAACGCCCGGTTCTGCGTCCCCGGACAGGCACTCCGGTACACCGGCTATAACCGGTCCGCGAAAGCCTGCGGGGTTCCCCTGTGAGCTGGACGGTCTTCTCCACATGGGAGAAAGGACTTCCATCATTCATCCCCATGGCCTCCAGAACTTCATCCCTGAGCGCCTCATACCCGCTCTGCCCTTTCTTACACTCATCAGAGAGGGATTGGAGGAGCCTACTCTCCAGGGAGAATAGCAGCATTTTGGCCTGCTCAGCGCCATCGCAGTCGCTGACGCTGGCTGCCTGCTCTACTTCCCTGAAGTGGATCGAGGGGTCTCCCTTTTCGGAGAGCTTCGGGATATGGTTCACCATAGCCCTAAGCTGTTGGGTGCTATAGGGTAATATGAACTAGTTTTGGAGGGGTCCCTCATCATCGCCATTGACGGGCAGGCCGAACATCCGGTGCCAGGCTGGGCACATCGGTTCCGGCTCCGACCTCTCTGGCAGGGGTTGCTCCACCTCCGCTTCCACCTCTGGCTCCACCCCCCCCCTTGCTGCCAGACCTCGCTAAAACTTGGCGCTACGGGTGGCGGTTGTGAGACCTCCTGTTCCTCAACCGGGTCCTCCCTGGGCACTACCAGTGATGTTTTAACTGTCCTCCCCTCGTTCCCCATAAAATCCACCTGGCCTGCCTTTAGGCTTATGAGGCACACCATGCCTTTTGCCTTCCTCAGGGCCAGGCTCAGACATTCTATCCGTTCCTTGCAGGGGCCATGACCTGCATCTTCAAACCCCTGTTCGCTTGCTAGCTTATAGGCTGCCTTTAACTCCTGTACTTTCTCCTCCTGTTCCCTAACTTGCCTTGCTAGGCGGGCGTTCTTTTCCTGCAACCTTAACTTTATACCCTTGGATTCGTTAACTTGGCACTGTAGGTATTCCAACTGGGCCTTGTGTTCTCCCATTAAATACAACCTCTCCTGATGCAGGGCCTGCAATGCTACCATTAACTTCTCCCCTCCTAGAGCCTTATCCTGGATCTCCAGGACTGACTCCTTTAACTCGGCTGCCTGTGCTGCAATGAGCCTGTCCAAAAGCTGAACCTGCTTTTTGAAACACATCAGCCAGACTGCCTTCCCATCTGTCCACTTAGCTGCTGCATCTACCAGATGCCCAGCCCTTAACAGTGATATCCACTTCTTAGTGATATTCACCTTGCTAAACACATAATCAGAAATCCTTTCCTCCATCATGGTTTGCTCATCCGAACCATTGTCTACTGTATCGCACCCCTGTTGCCGGAGTCCTGCCGCGGTCGCCATTTTCTGTAGGAGGTGGTGTGTCGGCGTGCCCAGTCAGCTTCGCCTCTGACTGTCCCTTGAGCAGTTTGAATCGCTCCCACACCCCTGGGTTCTAGACACCGGACTTAGGTACAGGCGGCGATACAGAAAATCGAGTAGACAAGTGGTTTGGTGTAAGAAAACCAAGATTTTATTAAAACAGAATAAAACACAGTCTTGTGAGAATTACTGGTATAAAATACAGGCATAAACAATTACACTTATTCAGGGAATGGGGAACACATGGCACATCGAGGGAAAAACAACTACAATAACAATCCCCCTTATCCTTATCCCACCCCCTATACCTAACTAGATTAAGCTATGAGGGGCCAGGAATTCATGCTCACCAATCCAAAACTTGTTGCTTTAATGGTTGTGAGTTTTGAGGTTCGGTCTTCTGTCCTTTGGATACTTCATCACCACGTGGTCTCAGGGCGAGGCGCTGGAGTTGTTGATGTGACACACCTTCCCTCTCCTCAGCTACCATTGTCGTCTCGTCGCGATGGGTTTTCTTCTTCTTCTCCCTCGGGCGGTCGGCGGCGGTAACGTTACGGTCGTGGTTCGGTTGGCGGTTTTCACTGCTTACGAGATTTTGCTACCCATGCTTTGAACGCTAGCATATTCGTCGCGGGCATGGACACTCGCGTCTAATGCCTGTTTATTCGCAGTGTTCAAATGCCAACTTATCCTCACTGTCCAAGCATACACTGCTAATTTCTTCCCCAAACACCAGCTTATAACTAGACATTTGGTTTTTTGTTAACCGATGTGTCTTTTGCTGCCCTTCTCTGCTCTTGTTGGTGTTACCTTCTTCTTCGTCTCGTCTCGTCTCATCTCCCCGTTCGTGGCCTGTGTGTCCTGTGTGACTTTGAACTCGGGTCTCGTTCTCCTCCCGCATTTGGTCCCGGTGAAATGGGCGTCCTTGGTTGTTGAGCGGTGCGGGGAGCGAGAGGAGAACCCGCCACGAGGCCAGGGCGCGAGTACGAGCGGCAGCAGGCCAAGGCCACAGACAAGAGTCAACGCCAGAGAAGCAGAGCAGAGCGATTGCTACTGATGGGCCTACAGTTATACCCATACTTCCACTCCTTATCTGCGTGCCAAATCAGGCCAGTCCATTGTTTAACTTTTGGCAGGTTTGGTTTAAATGATTACAACCATTTGTTTTAATGACTTTAGGAGTGGTTGTCTCCGGGTCCAATGGCCCCGATGTCCTGGTTGCTTTTCATGGATAAGACTTAATTGTCCCCATCCTACCTTGATGGCTACTGTGAGCTTTTATCGATTAAACATGCAGAAAGCTAATGGCCACAGTTATAGGCCCATTCTACTTTGATTGGACTCAAGTCGAATAAATGCGTATTCTGTGTTTACCCTGTCTGGCAGGCTCCAAAGAGTCCCTGTTCACAGATTCCTGCATTTTAAATATCGTCCCTGAGCCTGCTTATCTGCAGAGTCTTGCTTTTAAAAATCCTGTCAATTTTGGTCACAAGGTTTACAGAAGCCATTTTGGGTACCCTGCCTTTAAATAACTTGTCCAAAACAGGGTCCCTTGATCCATAACTCGGGGAGTGCGGGAATTTTGAGAACCCTGCAACTTACATCCACCCATGGAGCCGTGCAGTTTTGGTGTTTTGATTCCATCCTAGATGATGTTTTGCAATGTAAGAGCATTAACTGAACTTCAGAAGGATTGCTGCATTGATTCCTGACTGCATTGCTACATTCTGCAAATAAACAAAATGCTATTGGTCTTCTCATCGCCATCGATAGGCCTGCAGATTCAGGGGGCAAGTTTCCGCTTGTTTTGGGCCCAGATTCCTGTGCAGTCGGTCCAATCAGCGCAAAAGATCAGGGAATTTAAAATGTAGGTGAGTTACGCCCAAAATTACTTACACTCATGTTTTCTGTTGTCTTTCTTGCTGGTTCAAGATTCAATTCGCCCGAATCAGGCCCCGCCCACAAAACTGACAACGTCCCCAGGTTGAAATTGCGAGATTCCGCTGATTGTGCTGTTTCAGGAAGGCTTCTCAAATTCCTTTCACTTTGTTAGGCACACAGGCACTAGTAGGCAAGTTTTAAAAGATTTTTCATATCAAAAATATTTAATTTATTAAGAAACTGACCAGTCTATACCAATTAAACTATTAAATGGTTCAGCATAGTTTAAAAAAAAAAAGATTTTCAGTGATTTTAAATCAGTTTACTCACAGGTGGAGGACTGGACAGTGGGAACTCTAATTAAAAATGCTTATTTTTGGTGATAAACCCATTTTCAGCTGTTTTAATAAAACTGCACCAGGTTACCACTCTTAAATAAATCTTTTAATGGAAAGAAGAAAAAAAGAAACAATTACGTTGTATTGCTGGTTCATGGAAGATTTTATGTTTGTGATTATACAAGTTAATATTAGCAGAAACTTGAAGCGTAACCAGCATAATTTCAAGCGCATTTTGGGCGCAATTTCCCGATTGCGTCCAAAGCGGAAACTCTATCCCTCTGCGTATAAATAGGGAACCAAGAGTATGTCTTATCCTTCCTTTATTCTGGATCATGTAACACAGATTTATGAATAAAATTAAACTAGATCACAAGGAACACTGTTCAGTATTTTTGACATATTTCTTCTTTCATGCTGCTAATAATGAAATAGGATAGATGGTTTATAATTTCCATGGATCACAAGGAGGCATAATTTGAATAAACTGAAAAGCAATCTATTAAAAGATGACAAAGTGTCAGTGGCTATGCATTGTTCCAACATGCTTTATCTTTGTACTCTTTTAATTTCCAGTCTAATTTACATTAATATACATTATTTTGTGTAAATGACTTAACAATATGTACACAAGTGTATAACCGAGTGAACTAGTTCAACATAATGGATGTTATTTTATCATATTCTCATGTTATCTGTAAAAGAGATTAATACACTTGGATATATCCGTTTTACATAAAATACACTTTTACAATGTTTTAGTGATTTTCTCATGCCTGAAAAAAATATTGCAACCTTGCCTGCCTGCTAGAGACAGAGTCTGATGAATACAGCTGAATGTGTTAAATGGAAACTGGCAATTCTGGAACTCCAACACAATTAACAATATTAATAAGAGCTAGGATAATTGGAGGCCGCACTCTCAAGAGCAAACATATTTCTTTTCATGGGTAGGAGAAATTTGTTAGCACATTTTATTTAAAACAAGATCTGTATGGGGCTTCTTCAAAATGAAAGTACTCCTCACCCAAATTCTTTGAACTAGAATTGAGAGTGCTAGTTTTCCTTCATAGTTTGATAAAATTACAGAAACACATGCTTTGAATTGTGCATTTTCTAAAAAATATGGCTTAGTTAGTGGGCCAATTATGCAGGCAAACTCCCAGTTTTCATTAAATGGAATGGAAGGCCTCCCCCTCCTCAGACCACTCTTCCTTATGCATTATCACACCTGTATAACCGTGATGAAAACTGTAGGACAACACATTTTTGTAAAAATTTAAAAGCACTGGCACCGAAATTTCTTGGGATGAGTTCTGGCAGTTACACCAGGATTGTGCTGACCCTGCAAGGGGGTGTAAGAGGGCAGCTAATTTGCATGGGGCAAGCAGCAAAAGCATCACTCTGGGAACATCTCCAACATCTGCCTGCCTGATGGGGCTGAAACTCTGGCGCTTGCGTGCCCAGGCCCCACCCCCACCTCTACCCCTGACTGCAGCCATGGTCCCTTTGGCCCCCTATGCATCTTTGCCCATCTGGAGGCTGGTATAAAAGAAAAAGAAAGACTTACATTTATACAGCGCCTTTCACAATCTCAGGATGTCCCAAAACACTTTACAGCCAATGAAGTACTTTTAAAGTGTAGTCATTGTTGCAATGTAGGAAACATTACCTATGATTTGACTCACTCGTCATACTCGCCTCTAGAGATATGGCGGTTCATAACTGAGCAAATGGAAAAGAAAGAAAGACTTGCATTTATATAGCGCCTTTCATGACCACCGGACGTCTCAAAGTGCTTTACAGTCAATGAAGTTCTTTTTGAAGTGGAATCACTGTTGTAATGGAAACACGGCAGCCAATTTGCGCACAGCAAGATCCCAAAACAGCAATGTGATAATGACCAGATAATCTATTTTTTTTTAATGTTGGTTGAGGGATAAATATTGGCCAGGACACCGGGGATAACTCCCCTACTCTTCTTCAAAATAGCGCCATGGGATCCTTTACATTGACCTGAGAGAACAGACGGGGCTTCGGTTTAACGTCTCATCCAAAAGACGTTGGAGCAGGAACTCCCATTATAGGGAATCCTTGCCCTTGGCTCTGCCCCCCACTCTATGACATTTGCTTATAAAGAGGTGGGAAGGGTTTGCGTCCATTACAAGGTAAGTTGGAAACTTCTGGAAACATTGAAAACCTGGCGCAATTGGTTTTCCACCATTTTACAAGCTTTCTGTTGGCCCTCCCACTAGAGTTACATTGGGAGACCGGTAGAACTCCAGTGGAATATTGGCCCCATTGTATTTATTAGTCTACTCTATCTAGCTTTAGAAAGCAAAACTGACTTAAAAATAAATCAATGGCTCAATTAATGAGGAGGAGACACCAGCATGACCTCCACCTTGTAACAAAAATTACACCTGAAACACGAATGGTGTTATTGAGTCAGTTTTGAACGCATTACAAAAAAATTCTCCAACTGAGATTTGGGGTAATTTTAATCTAACCAGCCAAGCGGGAAACTGACCAGATTACGTCAAACGTTGGTTTTACATCCCATCAATTCCCATTGGCTTGTCATGCCATTAAATATTAACTGCCTGGAAGCAGAACAACATGCATGCATCCAAGCATGCATAAACAGAACTGTTTTGCCACTGTTGGCAGTACAACTGTGTAGCAGGCACTATACAGGCTCAGGTCTGAGACTAGTATCTGTAGTATAATGACAGCCTTTGTCTCTGTTCGCTCCTTTGTCCTCTGTTCTGCCCCACCCAGACTGCATAATCAGCATCTGGACCTCTGTAGATGACACAGCATTTTGAGACATTATCGTGCTGTACGCTGAAGCAGAGAGATGAGTGTTTACGCCCATCATTGACTTATGCGCTTTAGAATCATAGAATCATAAAATAATATAGCACAGAAGGAGGCAATTTGACCCATTGTGCCTGTGCTGGCTCTTTGAAAGAGCTATCCAATTAGGCCCACTCCCCTGCTTTTTACCCATTACCCCAGCAATTTTTTTTCCTTTTCAAGTATTTATCCAATTCCCTTTTGAAAGTTATTATTGAATCTGCTTCCACCACTCTTTCAGGCAGTGCATTCCAGATCATAACAACTAACGGCATAAAAAAGTTTCTTCATGTTGCCTCTCATTCTTTTTCCAATTACCTTAAATCTGTGTCCCCTGTTACCTGACCCGTCTGTCACTGGAAACAGTTTCTCCTTATTTACTCAGTCAAAACTCTTCATGATTTTGAACACCTCTATCAAATCTCCTCTTAACCATCTCTGCTCTAAGGCAAACAACCTCAGTTTCTCTAGTCTCGCCACTGAAGTCTTGCATCCCTGGTATGATTTCTAGTAAATCTCCTCTGCACCCTCTCTGAGGCCTTGACATCCTTCCTAAAGTTTGGTGCCCAAAATTGAATACAGTACTCTAGCTGTGGCCCAACCAGTGTTTTATAAAGGTTTAGCATAACTTCCTTGCTTTTGTACTTTATGCCTCTGTTTATAAAGGCAAAGATCCTGTCTACCTTTTTAACAGCCTTCTCAACTTGTCCTGCCACCTTCAAATGCTGGTGTACGTACACCCCCAGGTCTCTCTGTTCCTGCACCATTCTTGAAAATTGTATCATTTAGTTTATATTGCTTCTCCTCATTCTTCCTGTTACGTCCGTGTATAAGAAGACACAGACTGCGGAGAACGGTACAATAGATGTTTACTCAACGTGGCTCAGACTGCAACCGATCTCTACAGATTACTACTCAGCGTTATATACAGGTGTGGTCACTGCCGGTACTACAGTATACATGAGCTGTAAAAAGTAGTTCCCCCCTTAAAGGTACATACATTAAAATTCCTCCCCTTTTAGATTAACAGTACCATAACACTCATTTAACAATTAAATATCAAACTAATTACAATTAACACTTTTAACATGCAACATTAGCTGAAAATAGTCTATTTATAAATTCAGTCATTGGGGAGGCTTCCTGATCCTTTCTGGATAGCGCCTTTCCCGAGTGTCTTGCTCTTGGTGCGGAGGCGATTCTGGCCCCCTGTCGTCGGTTGGTTCATCAGCTTCCGATGCTACTGTTTCTGGGGTAGATGCTACCTGTACGTCGAGTTCATCACCAGGTACGTATGGGCAAGGCATGGGGTTGACTTGTTCCTGTGACTCTAGGATCTGGTCAGCATGGCGTCTCACGATGCTCTCCCCAACGTCCACTGTGTACATTAGTGGGCCCTGCCGTGTGCATATCGTTCCTGGCTGCCATTTTTCTGTTCAGTAGTCGCGGGCCAAGACTGGTTGCCCTACATTGAAGCTCCTTGTTGGCTTCTCATGGATGTGCTGGAATTACTTACTCTCAACATCTCTTCGTACGTTTGGTCTGAGCAAATCCAGGCGAGATCTTAACCTTCGGTTAAAGAACATCATGGCTGGGGCCTGGTTGGTGACTGCATGTGTTGCATTCCGGTAGGCAAACAGGAAATTGTCCAGCTTGTGCTGCAGCGGAATGTTATCATTGTACATAGCCTTTATTGCCTTCTTAAAGGTTTGTACGAACCTCTCAGCCAATCCATTTGTGGCTGGATGATACGGGGCGGATGTGTAATGCCTTACCCCATTCTTTTTCAAGAACCTCCGGAACTCTTCGGACACAAACTGTGGTCCGTTGTCGGAGCAAATCTGTTCTGGCAAGCCATTCCTGGCAAAAATGGTCCGTAGGACTGCAATAGTTTTCTCCGTGGTGGTGGAGGGCATTTTGATGACCTCAGGCCATTTCGAGTGCGCATCCACGGCTATTAAAAACATGGAGTCCATGAATGGACCAGCAAAATCAATATGCACCCGTTGCCATGGAGATGAGGGTCACTCCCATGGGTGTAGAGGGGCCTGTGGTGGTGCATTTTGGACTTTCTGGCATCCTGAGCAGCTCTTGGTCAGGTCCTCGATTTGTTTATCGATTCCCGGCCACCACACATAAGCCCTGGCTAGGCTTTTCATTTTTACCCCTCCCAGATGACCCTCATGAAGCTCATTGAGCACTCTATCCCTTAACTTGGGTGGAATTACCACTCGGGATCCACACATCAAGTTCCCCCGGCACACTGACAGCTGTTCTCTCCTTGTCGAGAATGCTGGCAACAGTGAATCGCCATGTGCTGGCCATCCCTTCACCGTCAAATCATATACCCGAGACAGTGTCGGGTCATTTCGGGTTTCCTTTTCGATACAAGCGTTAGTTACCGGTAGGTATTCAACTATAGTCGAATGGAATATTTTGACAGGATGCACTGCTGGTGCTTCCTCCGCAGTAGGCAGTGGCAGGCGTGATAGTCCATCAGCATTTCCATGCTGTTTCGTGCCCTTATATTCAATCTCATAGTGGTGCGCCCCTAGAAAAAGTGACCATCTTTGTAGTCGTTGCGCAGTCATCACCGGAACGCCCTTCTTCGGATTAAAAATGGAGACAAGAGGCTGGTGATCAGTCAGCAAGGTGAATTTCTGCCCGTGCAGATAGTGATTGAACTTTTTCACTCCCCACACTAGGCTGAGGGCCTCCCTGTCAATCTGGGCGTAGTTACGCTCGGCTGAGGTTAGTGATCTTGACACAAAGGCTATTGGCCTCTCTGAGCCGTCCAAGAATTTGTGCGACAGCACCGCTCCAATGCCGTAGGGTGACGCATCACATGCCAACCGAATTGGTAATGCTAGGTTGTAATGGGCCAATACTTCTTTCGATGTGATTAGTGTTTTGCTCTTCTGGAAAGCTCGTCTACATTCGTCACTCCACTTCCATGGCACCCCAGTTTGCAGTAGGGTGTTCAGTGGGTGTAGTATTGTAGACAAATTTGGCAAGAACTTATGGTAGTAGTTTACCAGCCCGAGGAACGACCTCAGTTGTGACACATTTTCCGGTGCTGGAGCCTTGACTACTGCCTCAATCGTCTCTGGGGACTTATGTAACCACTCTTTATCGATAACGTGGCCACAATACGAGATTTGTTTTCTAAAAAACTCGCATTTGGGGCGGTTAGCTCGGAGCCCATATTCCTGCAATCTAGTGAGCACCTGCTCCAGGTTGGCAAGGTGGTCACTGTCATTTTCGCCCGTGACCAGGATGTTGTCCAAATAACACTGGGTCCCTGGGATCCCTTGCAGGACTTGTTCCATTGCCCTCTGCCAAGTAGCCGGAGCTGATGCTACCCCGAATACCAGCCGGTTGTATTGGTAGAGACCTTTATGGGTGTTGATTGTGAGGTATTTTTTGGATGCTTCTTCTACCTCCATTTGCAGATACACCTGGGCCAGATCAATCTTAGTGAAGCGTTTCCCTCCAGATAGCGAGGTGAAAATATCTTCAATCCACGGAAGTGGATATTGTACGGTGTGAAGGACCGGGTTCACTGTTACCTTAAAGTCCCCACAGATGCGAACCTTCTTTGGTTCCCCAGACGTGCTGCTCAATGACTTTTTCATCACAGGGACGATGGGTGTAGCCCACTCGCTCCAGTCTACCTTGGACAGTACACCTGAACGTTCCAGACTCTCCAGCTCTGCTTTGACGGCTGGGCGGATTGCATAAGGTACCAGTCTGGCCGTAAAAAATTTTGGGCTTGCGTTTTCTTCAATTTTAATCGTCGCTGTCATGCCTTTTAGTGTTCCGAGCCCTTGCTGGAACACTTCTTTCACGTCAGTTAGGATCTTTGACAGTCGCCCAGGTGTGACGTCATCATCCTTTTTGTCAGCCACAGTCAGTACCTGTATGGAATGCCAATCCAGTTGTATTTTCCGGATCCATTCATGTCCCAGTAATGGTGGTCCTCCATCTTGCAATACATACAGGTCTAGTTTTGGTGTTTCCTTACCGTTATATATAACGGTTACCCTTATTTTTCCTTTGGGGTAGACTTTTTGCCCCGTGTACGTCTTCAAAATAATTTTTGTTTCTCTCAAGGGTATGTGTGAGAATAGCCGCTCGTAGTCCCGTCGGTTTATGACTGTTAGGGCTGATCCTGTGTCCAATTCCATCTTTACCTGGACTCCTGCTATCTTGAGAGTGACCCAAATGGTTCGGCGATCCTCCGTTGTGATCACATTATGTAGTTTCAGACAACTCAGTTCCCTGCTTTCGGAGTCGTTATCACTCTTTTGTTCGTCTGAACTATTCTCCGTCATCTTATGTACCTTCTGGTACTTTCCTTTGGTAGTTTTCTTATTGCTGGTTTTCTTTCCCGACCTGCAGACTTGTGCTATGTGTCCTACTTTTCCACACTGTCTGCACACTTTGTCTTTGAACCAGCAATCATTCTGGTCGTGTGTTGTTCTGCCGCAGCGATAGCACTTCTCTGTTCCAGATGACATTTCATTTGTGCCATATTCTTGCAGTCTCTGTTGTATCTCTGCAGCGCCCCGTGCTGCTGCTTCATATGATACCGTAATGCTGAAAGCCTTTTCTACCGTAAGGTCTTTTTCAGATAAAAGCCGTTTCTGGGTTCCTTCTCTTTGAAGCCCACACACAAACTTGTCCCTTAAGGCATCTGTCAGTCCCGCTCCAAACTGGCAGTGTTTCGATAGTTTGCGCAGTTCTGTTAAATAATCAGCATTGCTTTCATCCTTATGCTGGTTCCGTTTGTGAAACTTGAATCTTTCTGTTATCAGCAGCAGTGTGGGGTTTAAATGTTCTTTTAGTATCATTACTATGTCTTCAAAACTCTTTTCCATTGGCTCCGTTGGGGTTACTAGATTTCGTAATAAACCATACGTCTTTGCACCCATTAAATTTAACAATACCGACGCTTTCTTGTCATCTGACACCCCATTTGCCTTGCAGTACACCTCTATTCGTTCGACATATTTAGTCCAATCTTTGACTTCATTGTCAAATGCGGTGATACTGCCACTCTTCGGCAGTTTGGGTGTGGTTTAAAATGGCGTCTCCCAATGGCTTAAAATGGTGTCTCCCGCGCTTTCCTTCCTCCCCCGCTGCTGCCGACGCCGCTCCCGGCGGTTCTCGTGGCAATGGAGGCGCCCTGTAGGTTTTGTGCGCTTCCCCTGCACTGCTGCCAACGCCGCTCTTGGCGGTCCTCGTGGCAATGGCGGTGCCTCGCGGGTTTCTGCGCGTCTCTCTCTCCCTCTCTCCGACGCTGCTCGGCCCCTGAACACCAGCTGCGCCCTGTGCGCTCTGCCCTCTCTCTCTCTCCCCCGTCGACGCTGCTTGGCCCTTTGCTGTGCCGCTCGGTCGAGCTCTAGCCCGCCGCTGTCCGGGAAGGGTCTGCGCACTACCTGTTGCCTGCCCATTTCGCTGGACCACCTCGGCTGGAAAGCCAAGCCTGGCTCTCGACAGCCTCCCCCGCAATTCTCGAGTCTCTGCTGGATGACTGGGCGGTTGCCCGTGGTCGATGCCCGAGTCTCTGGCCTTGACCTCCAATCCACTGATCTCCAGGAATGAATCCCCGGGAGGTGATGCAGAGTTGCAGGTAGGTTCGAACCTGCCTCGTCGCCAATGTTATGTCCGTGTATAAGAAGACACAGACTGCGGAGAATGATACAATAGGTGTTTACTCAACATGGCTCAGACTGCAACTGATCTGTACAGATTACCACTCAGCGTTATATACAGGTGTGGTCACTGCCGATACTACAGTATACATGAGCTGTAAAAAGTAGTTCCCCCCTTAAAGGTACATACATTACACTTTCTACCAAAATTAATTACTTCACACTTCTCGGTGTTAAATTTCATCTGCCATGTGTCTGTCAATTTCACCAGCCTGTCTATGTCCTCCTGAAGTCTGTTACTATCCTCCTCACTATTTACTACATTTTTGTGATTCGATTCATCTGCAAACTTTGTTCCCACTTCAAAACCAATTGGAAGTCATGAGTAGTAAGAGAAAATCAGAGAAAAAGTCAACAGAGGCACAATTGCCAGGGCCAATTTCAGGGAAGGCCTTGACACAGGCGATCCAACTTTATTCTTGACTGCTCATAACACATGGATCAACGAGATCAGGAGAAGAGGGAGTGTCATACTTGAAAAAGAAGAAAAGTAAATATGCCTCCTTTTATTAAAGGCCGCTTTCCTTTCTATAGTTGAATAGCCTGACAACATCTACTTTTCCCCACTGCGATGAATTAACTTAGCACAGATCCACACAGTTGTACCTTACGTAGAAGCATCTGGACCTGGGGTAGCTGCTATCCACAGTACTGAGGCTACTATGACCTCAATGCTTCTTTTATGCAGTCTCGACTATATCTTGGTCTATTGGTCTATCTGTGCCATTTCTGCCACTCCCTCAGCGACCGTCCCACGGGAGATGGGGGGGTGGGGGTGATGGGGGTGGTGGGAAAGGAAGGATTTTTTCTGTGGCACCTTGCTGCTCCATCATAATGGGAGAGGCAAGTTGTTCCAGCTGAGGCTCAGTAGCATCTTTAACTAAATTCTTGATTTTAAAGTTGCTGCTTTGCCAATGGTAATCAATTGCTCTGCATTCAGTTTTGCGATTTTTGCAGGATCTTATCCTGGCGTGTAAATGGGCCTGCATCACATGTTGAGGGCACTGGAGATGAAATTGGTGGGATTTATGGCGGGTGATATCAGCCTGCCTGTTTAGCCACCTCTTCTGACGTCAGCTCAGAGGGGCCACAGATACACAAGTGTCCTTCCCCAGTTCTGGTAGAATTTTTCATACCTAAAAAAAAGGGGGGAGGGTGCAGTGACCTCTCAGGCCCAGGAATTTTGGGGGCTCGCTCTGTAAAACATGTGATCAAATACATTTGAGGCATAACTTAGTCATGATTAGTTTTTAATGCAGGATTGGTTTTTAATTAGTTTTTAATGTACTGATTGTAAAACATTGTATATATTATTTTAATACAACTTTCCTGGTGCCTTTTTACACGGAATTGCATAGAATGTACAGCACAGAAAGAGGCCATTTGACCCAACTGGTCTATGCCGGTGTTTATGTTCTACACCAGCTTCCTTCCACCCCTCCTTATCTAACTCTATCAGCATAATCTTCTCCATTCTTTTCTCCCTCATGTATTTACCTAGCTTCACCTTAAATTTTTAGGTGGGAAGAAAGTTTTCTCAGATAGTTGATACTATCTATGAAGCAGATGCATGGCAGAAGCAGTATAATGTGGATAAATGCGAGGTTATCCACTTTGGTGGCAAAAACAGGAAGGCAGATTATTACCTGAATGGCAATAGATTGGGAAAAGGGGAAGTGCAACGTGACCTGGGTGTCCTTGAGCACCAGTCGCTGAAGGTAAGCATACAGGTGCAGCAGGTGGTTAAGAAGGCAAATGGTATGCTGGCCTTCATAGCGAGAGGATTCGAGTACAGGAGCAAGGATGTCTTGCTGCAGTTGTACAGGGCCTTGGTGAGACCACACCTTGAGTATTGTGTGCAGTTTTGGTCACCTTATCTGAGGAAGGATGTTCTTGCCATGGAGGGAGTGCAGCGAAGATTCACCAGACTGATACCTGGGATGGCAGGAATGACGTATGAAGAGAGGTTGGGTCGATTAGGCTTATATTCGCTAGAGTTTAGAAGAATGAGAGGGGATCTCATTGAAACTTATAAAATTCTAACAGGACTAGACAGACTAGATGCAGGAAGGATGTTCCCGATGGTGGGGGAGTCCAGAACCAGGGGTCACAGTCTAAGGATAAGGGGTAAGCCATTTTGGACTGTGATGAGGAGGAATTTCTTCACCCAGAGAATGGTGAACCTGTGGAATTCTCTACCACAAAAGACAGTTGAGGCCAATTCATTAAATATATTCAAGAAGGCGTTAGATATATTTCTTAAGGCTAAGGGGATCAAGGGATATGGGGAGAAAGCAGGGACAGGGTACTGAATTTGGATGATCAGCCATGATCTCATTAAATGGCGGAGCAGGCTCGAGGGGCCAAATGGCCTAATCCTGCTCCTATCTTCTGTTTCTATGTAAGCAAGAGCCATGAAAAGGAGAAGTGAATGAGTAGAAAAAGAACATACTGTACTATTTTGAGCAAAGTGTGACTTTGTTCCTCTTAATGATAAAACAATTGTTTTACAGATGTACACTATCTGACTCATATTCTGCATTCTCTATTGCTGAGACTGTAATTATCCAAAAACATTGGCATCATCTTAGTAAAAATGAATTACTCTGCTACCTGGTTGTTAGACTTGTTCAGTTTATAAATGTATTTAGACATTTCCATTCTACTGTACAAGGTTTTCTTATAACTTTTGATGTAACACAGTCCTGCAAAATTAAACTAAATTTGAAACAAAGAACTTGCATTTTATTTTTTAGATCTCGTTGACTTACATAGAATTACTTGGAAATTACAACATGGAAACAGGCCATTTGACCCATCCAGTCCATGTTGGCATTTATCTTCAATACAAGCAGTAATCCTACTCTCAGGTACCCACTCTATTCCCATATTCCTTTGTTCCTCTTTCCTTCAACCATCTATCTAGCCTATCTTAAAGTTGACATAGTTTCTGCTTCAATCAGTAACTCCTCAGCTTCAGAACCCTCTGGGTGAAGAATGTTTCTCCGGCTCTCTGTCCTACATTTCATACCTTTAATCTTATATATTTATGTCCCCATGTTCTAGATCCCTCAATCAGTAAAACAGTTAGGCCGCGATCTTACCTGAAGAGTTGCATTGGGGGCGGTACTGCTGCCTTCTGGGTTCTAGTCCTGCCCCCAGCGACATCCGACGCACAGATGCTATTTTGCATCAATTGGCCTTGTTAAACCCGCCCTGCGGGCTTGCTGGCCAATTAAGAGAAAGTCAGTGTCAGATGACGTCAGGGGACATGCTCATTTTTGTTTGACAAATGACTTTTCAGTGTTTGACAGCATTGAGGTGCTGCAAATACTGACAATCACTGTACAAAGGTGAGCCCTTGCACTCAGGCTCTCTAGTGACTCCCTCCTTAGGATAAAACAGATGGCAGCTGCAGGTGAGGTTACAGAAGTGATCTGTCACTGGTGAGAGAGGTTCTCCCAATAAGCTAGTACTACACAAACACTTCAAACCTTATTACCTACAGAAAAATCTAAAAACATTAAAAATGATTTTCCCAGCATTTCCTTACCTCTGAAACTCACCAGTGTACCATTGGATCCTTCACAGCTTCTGCGCTGTCATCAATGAAGAAACATTACAGTAGACTCACAACATGCCACACTTACCTGGCGTGGAGTCCAGACATCAGGAAGCCCGCAGTCGACCTGGCAAAATTGGAAAAAGCCTCTTAACTGCCTGTTAACTACCTGTTAACAAGCAGTTAAGTGGCTATAATCCTCTTCCCACCGCTGTGCAAATCGGGACCCGACTCCCAGGAAGATTGATTGGAGGCGGGTTGGAAGCGGGTTCGGGACCTGCTGCTATTCTTTTTGATTTTGCCAGCAGTCCCACCTCCAAACCCGACCCCTGAGCGCCAGCAAAATCGAGCCCTTAGTTTCTATCTATTTGGTCTCATTCCTACATAATTTTAAACAACTCTGGTATCTCAAAACCTTAAAAGTAGAATTACAGGAATAATGCAACAAATATTAAATAATTTTACAAATACATTTGTAAAGCAGTTAAATTATAAAAGACATCTATAGGAAAATGGTTAATGCAAAATTAATAAATCAATGTCTGAATGCTGTTTGCACTTTCAGTGCAAGTAGCATGCTGAGATTGTTTGCCAGCAAAGTTTGGAATTGGCAAGGGCAAAACCCCTTGCTCTGACCTTGTGTCATTTTGGCTTCGTACCAGGGGAAATTATACACCCACAGCGTGAGGCCCTCTTGTAATTCATTAAAAAAAACTAGATAGTTTTGTTTGCCACCTTTATGTTTTGCCTGATTGGCTGTTCTGTTGGCTGTACCCAATCAGTAAAACTCTCACCAGCAGAAGCCAGAGGTCAGTAAACAGTGCTCCATGGATGTTGTCGAAGTCTCGACTTCCGAGTAAGACTCTTTAAACACAAAGGCCTAGAAATCCAGTAGGCCTAGCGCCCCATTTGGGGCGCTGGAGGGCCTAGCGCCGGAGTTATGGCCAGTTTAAAAATTCCCTGGGGCCCTGGAATCGGCGGTAGACCGGTAGCGCTGCGCCGGCACCGATGACGTCATCGGTGTGCGCAGCGTCCCGGTTGCCATGCCGACGGGCCCCAGCGCCAAAATTCAGTTGCGGCCGCCTCGCCCGTGGCAGCCGCAACTAAGACTCTGGCAACAGAGTCTTACACGACTTTGCGCCGGCGCATAAAGGTGGAGCGGCGGCCGGCTGCTTTCCCGCCGGCCGCCTGCCCGCACCTCCCTCCCCGGACTCCCCCACCCCCGCCCCCCGCGGAACAGATGCTTCTCGGCTGCGAGCCCGGCACTTCCCCGAGGTGCCGGGCTCATTTTTGTGGCAATTTTACCGGCCAGCGGGCGGGTGCAGGCAGCTCCTCCTTAACTGAAGGAGAAGGCCTGCACTTCCCGAGCCTGCCGCACCGCATCGGGCGCCGCAGCGCCGGAATAGCGCCGCAATGCGGCGCGTAGCGCCAGTTTTCAGGCGCAAACACCCTTCAGTAGCGCCGGCAGCCGTTTGGGCGCGGCGCTACTGAATTTTTGGCGCGCGCAGGGGGACTTAGCGCCGGCGCTAACTTTCCGGCGCTAAAGCCCTGGCGCGGCGCCAACTGAATTTCTAGGCCAAAGTATCGTCAAAGGAAGACTTTATTAGTTCTTGTATACAAGGGAAGCGGACATGTAGACAATGGCTACGCTGACCACTTCTAAGATCATAGGCAAAAGGTAACATATTTATAGTTAAAGCAAGCCTTCAGAATCACATGATCGAAGTCTGAGATCATAATTAGTAACAAGAAAAATATAGTGTTAGTCAAACTGTAATCAAGGATAAAAAGGACTGGAACAAAAAGGAATGCCTACAGATAGGGTTATCTAATCTATAAGTTCTGTTCTTCTCTGACTCCCCATCCTGGTTTATACGTGACTCAAGGACTCTCTTCATCTAGCTATGAGAAAGAGATAGGGATGCTTACAGTATGTACCTTTGAAGGTCTTTGTTCTGATTAACAGTTGAGGTCATTTTGTTAATTGGAGAGTTCTGCTTTTTCAGCAGAACTAGCAATTCTATCTCCCGCACCTCTGCCCTCACCCCTGCCCCTCCCTCCCGGAACCACGATAGGGTTCCCCTTGTCCTCACCTTTCACCCCACCAGCCTCCACATTCAACGGATCATCCTCCGGCATTTCCGCTACCTCCAAAGTGATCCCACCACCAAACGTATCTTCCCCTCCCCTCCCCTTTCAGCATTCCGCAGGGACCGCTCTCTCCGAGACACCCTAGTCCACTCCTCTATCACCCCAAACAGCCCTTCCCCTTCGCCTGGCACCTTCCCGTGCAAGCGGAGGAGATGTAACACCTGCCCCTATACCTCCCCCCTCCCCACTGTCCAGGGCCCCAAACACCCCTTCCAGGTGAAACAGCGATTTACTTGTACTTCTCGCAATCTAGTATACTGTATTCGCTGCTCACGATGCGGTCTCCTCTACATTGGGGAGACCAAACGCAGATTGGGTGACCGCTTTGCGGAACACCTCCGTTCAGTCCGTAAGGGTGACCCCGAGCTTCCGGTCGCCTGTCATTTCAATTCACCGCTCCATTCCCACTCGGACCTCACCGTCTTTGGCCTCTTGTACTGTTCCACGGAAGCTCAACGTAAACTCGAGGAACAGCACCTCATCTTCCGATTAGGCACTCTGCAGCCTTCCGGTCTCAATATCGAGTTCAACAATTTCATATCATAACCCCGGCCCCCATTTCATTTTCACTTATATTTTTCCACTCCTTTCCTTTTCTCCCCCCCCCCCCCCCCCTTTCCTTTTGTTTCTCTCTCACACCTGGCAGCTATCTTTTGCCCTGCCAGTACACTTTACACCTAATCACAGCCTATTACCATCTCGTCTAGCTTCTAATCTCTTTTACTTCTTTTGGTTCTTTTATTCTTTTGTCCGATCGCAGCCCTGCCTTCGATCTAGTTCCTTTTCTCTCCAGTTTTGAAGAAGGGTCAAACCCGAAACGTCAACTCAAATTTCTCTCCACGGATGTTGCCTGACTTGCTGAGTTTTTCCAGCATTTTCTGTTGTTATTTAGCAATTACTAATCTATTGAAGCCATTTTGTGTTTTCTATTCTGTACCTTGTGAAGCCATGTTTTATTCTCTATTCTGTACCTTGTGAAGCCATTTTGTAATATAAAAGTACACTTCCTCAATGTGGACAGCTATCCTCATAGTAAAGCTTTGGTTCCCCACTTACAGCAGTGCCCAAGTGTTGTCATTACTGCACCAGGAGGCTAACAGTTAAAACAGCCGAGTGAAAAGTTGCATATATATAGCGCCTTTAATGTAGTAAAACTCCCCAAGACGCTTACTAGACCAGTTGAATGAGGTTCAGGAAGAGAAATGTGTAGCTGGTGAGCCAGGCATTAAATGGTCTTTCACAAAGCAAAATACTGCCGATGCACCTTACTTAGTCACAGCAGGAACTACAAAAGAGGAAGTGTCAGTTAGGAGACACCGATCAGTTTTTAAAAAAAGAATAGTGACTCAATGCACAACAATAATGCTTATCAAAGTGGGAGATGCTGTATGACAAGGTGGCTAATGTAAAGGAGGTCAAAGTTTTTGAATTTGTATGTGGATCACTGGTTAGGAAATGGCAGCTGGATCCACATGTGGATAAATGTATGATTTTAGTCATTGGGACAGGAATTGCAAACAGTAGGGTATATTTAAGGTTCCCTACTCACAGCAGTGCCCAAGTGCTGTCATTACTGCACCAGGAGGCTAACAGTTAAAACAGTCAAGTGAAAAGTTCACAGGCCCATGTGGTGTATGTAACCGTTCCACCTTTAAGAGAACTATTTTAAGAGATGCACTACTTTATCTTGGCTGCTGTATACTGTAATACCGGTGGTGACCACACCGGTATATAAGTGCTGTGTAATGATTTATTGGGCAGTTCAGCCTGACCTCCGACTAGTAAAGACCTGTTGAATTTACTCTTGTGGTCTGTGTGCAGTGATTCTTATTAACAATAACTAGAACACACAGACTTAACAGCCCATATTAACTGACTGATTACATTCGTGTAACAACAACAAACGTAATCAGTCAGTTACTATGGGTCTGTGAACAATTTTCTAGGAGAAAAATATACCCTTCCTTATACTTAATGATGTTGCAAAGGTAGGAAAGGAATGGGATTTTAGTGTGACTACTGAATCTTCACTAAAATACCAAGATAATATGAAGCAATTAACAATAGGTTAATTAAGCACTGCTATATATTTTGTAGTATTAAATTATAAATAGTAGCAGAATATTTTAACTTTGTATAAGTCATTTCAGATATCATGTTTGTAGAATCATGAAAAAAAGGTTAAAATAACTTTGGTGGTTAATTTCCACTTAGCACACTGGAAGTGCATTAAATGTGAGTTTGGCAATAGCATTTGGCAGGTCTCCACAACTTTATTCAGTTGCTTTTTGAGAGGTTAAATACATTAAAGGCGTACAGGATACTTGCCTTTATTAGCCGAGGCATAGAATATAAGAGGAAGGATGTGATTGCACTAGAGGGGGTGCAGAGGAAGTTTACGAGGATGTTGCCTGGGCTGGGGAATTTTAGCTATGAGGAAAGATTGGATAGGCTGGGGTTGTTTTCTTTGGAACAGAGGAGGCTGAGGGGAGACCTAATTGAGGTGTATAAAATTATGAGGGGCCTAGATAGAGTGGATAGGAAGGAACAGTGGCCTAGAATTTCGCTATCGCTGCGCCAGGTCTTTAGCGCCCGAAAGTTAGCGCACGCCCGGATTCCCGTAGCGCCCGCCTAAAATTCAGTTGCAGCGCCCCAAGACGGAGGCGGGCGCTATTGCAGGGTTTGGCCGCCTCCGCTTGGGGCGCTGAAAGTCAATTTCAGGCGTCCAGCTGCCGCAGCGCCACCCGATGCGGTGCGGCAGGCTGGGGTACTGCAGGCCTCCTCCTTCTCTTAAGGAGGAGCTGCCTGCAGCCGTGAGATCGCCGCTGGATTCCCCCGGCAAATGAGCCCGGCACCACGGAGAAGTGCCGGGCTCGCGGGGGTCAGAGACCAATGCCGCGGGGGGGGTGGTGTGGGAGTCCGGGGAGGAAGGTGCGGCCAAGCGGCCGCCGGGAAAGCGGCCGCCCGCACCTCCACCTTTACGCCCCGGCCTCTCGGAGCTGCAAGGCCCCGTTTTACAAACGCTCTTTGCGCCCGCTACGGGAGAGGCAGCGGCAACTGAATTTGGGCGTCGGGCCGGCATCGCGTTGGAGCCGGGGCGCTGCGCACACCGATGACGTCATCGGTGCCGGCGCAGCGCTACCGGCTAACGCCACCATTTGCGCTACACTGAATTCCAGGCTACCAACAGCGCCGGCGCAAAAAACCTCTTTAGGCGCTAAGTGGGCGCTAACACCACTGAATTTCTAGGCCTATTTCTCTTAGCAGAAAGGTCAATTACCAGGGGGCATAGATTTTAAGTAATTGGTTGGAAGTTTAGAGGGGATTTGAGGAGAAATTTTTTCACCCAGTGGGTGGTGAGGGTCTGGAACTCACTGCCTGAAAGGGTGGTAGAGGCAGAGACCCTCATCACATTTAAAAAGTACTTGGATAAGCACTTGAAGTGCCATAGCCTACAAGGCTACGGACCAAATGCTGGAAAGTGGGATTAGGCTGGATAGCTCTTTGTCGGCCGGCACCGACAAGATGGGCCGAATGGCCTCCTTCCGTGCTGTAAATTTCTATGATTCTATGATTCTATTACAACTAATGCACAAATGCTGGGATATTTGTTAAGCTGCTAATCATGTACGTACTGACCTCAAACCTGTAAAAGTATCCATAGACTGGGAGTAGCAATAGAGAAGTTTTTTGCTTAATTTAGAAAGAGTCCTTTTGACACATCAGTCATACCATACTAATACAAGGTTGAATGTTAGCAGATGCAGTAAATTTTGGTAGTCTGGGTAGTACATAATCATTCACAACACAAAGTTCACATTTTAACAGAATGCCCTTTCATCACCATCTTCAGCCAGAAATGCAGAGTTGATGATCCTTCTTGGCCTCTTTCTGAGGACCCCGCGATCACAGATGCCCGTCTTCAGCCAATTCAATTCACTCCACATGACATCAAGAAATGGCTGAGTGCACGAGTCACAACAAAGGCTACTGGTCCCGATAACAATAGTGCCCATTTGGCCTTTCTCCAGGACTTAAGTCTTCAGAGCCAGACATATCTAGTTGAGATAAAAACAGAAAATGGTGGAAATACTCAGCAGGTCGGAGAGCATCTGTGGAGAGAGAAACAGAGTTAATGTTTCAGGTCGATGACCTATCGTCATCTACTTGAGATATCTGATGAGACTTGCCTTTGCCATCTATGCTTCAAAAGGGAGGCTTTCATGGTGTTATATGTCTATTCATAGATGCAAGTTCCCCAAAATAAAACTACCCTCCTATGTGTCACATCTTCCATTAAATTATCTAAATTCACTCCTTTGAAAGGGGCAGTTTTCCCCTTGGCTTTTGTGAGGGCATCAGTCAACCACAGCAAACAGGAATGTTTATGAAGAGCAGCAGCACTTAAGGAACTGTGGACTAGAAATTCGTCTTGAACCCCGTTTGGGGCGCTAAATCAGAAAAACTGGAAAAGTTAGCGCCAGGAGCTAACCTCTTCCAGCCTGTCTAAAATTCTCACTTTTTGCTCCAAGAGGGAAGTGGAGCACTAAATCAAGCGCTCCACTTCCTTCTTGGAGCGCAAGAGGCGGGGGAAGTTCGCGACCCGGAGCGCATGGCTCAGCAGCGACGCGTTGCAGGGGCTCTTCCCTGAATTAAAGGGAAGGGCTCCACGCTGCGACCTCTGCAGTTTTTTTTAAACTTACCTGCAGCATCAGAGAGCGGATTGCCACGCGATCAGCCCGGCACTCAAGCAGAGTGGCGGGCTGACCGATCACAGCACCGGCCCCATGTCCGGAGCAAAAAAAACATTTTTCTGGGCCGCCGGCCACCTCACCTTTAACCTCCGACCCGCTAGCGACTGGCTGCCCTGCTCGTGTCCCCGGCAGCAGTCGCTGCCATCACCCGGTGCTGTTGCAGGGGGCGAAGAGGAATTTTTCTGCCGGGGCATTATCAGGGCGATGCGCCTGGAGATTACATTACGATCTCTGGGTGCATGAGATCGGGACGCAACCCAGTAGTGCCGCTGCTAACCTCCCACGGAATTGTCAGCGCCGCGGCCGGGCGAAAAGGCCTTTGCACCCTGTTAGCGCCCCCTACGGGAGGCGCAAAGGAGGGGAATTTCTCCCCGTTTGACTTCTTATTTCCCATCTATTTTCAGCCACAGTGGTCTCTGAATTGTAGAAAATCCTCATGATTACTTTAACTCAGCTTGCTGAATTCATTTGCTAACTCCATGCAATATTACATTTCTACTTCAGCCAAAGCCTTGCTCTCTAGATTTTTAATAACAAAGCACCTGCTGCAAACAGCCTGGAAGTAAATTTTCAACAACCTCCAATAATAGCACACATTGTGCTTGTAGTTAATGAAGTTGTATAACAATGACTAGGGATTCATAATTATTAAAGATCACATTATGCTGTAGCAGTAAGTAGCATATGGCTTCAGGCAGTTAAGTGGATGCAGTTTTAATGCTTGGTGCAATTGGGTAACAATGATGAAAAGCTCATTTACTCCAAGCATGTTTAATTTTAAAGGTTTTAGACTGAGACTGGCTAATAGGTCACACAACTGATTACATTTCTCCTAAGCAGAATGCTGTGAATTTGAGGACAGATCATTTTCTGGGTGTGATGACTTTCATCATTTCTTGTGAACTGCAAGGTACAGCAATCTGCAAAAAAGAGGTATCCTATGTTAGAGGGATGAAAAAATCATACCGTGTCTGTTTCACCTTGCTGGATTTTACTTACTATTATTAATAGTAAATATGGAGAATTGGTTGAAGGAGGATGTGCTGTTGCAAGTTCACTGCACTGTATATTATTAAGGTTACAGTCAAACTATAAACCATTTATGAGCCATCCTGAAAGCTGCCATTGTGTCTCAGCCAGTGCACTCCACACCTTCAGTGGAAGTGGGTGTGTGGAGCCCACCACTACTGCTCCACAAAAATTGCTTCTAATCAGTGTTTGAGTGCTAAACCTGCAGGTGTCTGATTTTGCACCTCCAAGTAAATTCAAATTATGGTAATCAGCAATTATGCCCAAAATTGCGTGCTAAAACAACACTTTCAGACAGGCGTGTCTTATTAACACAGCATCCATTTAGTGCCTGTTTTCACTCTTTCCCCAAAATAAACCCCTAAGTATGGTTTCTCTTTGTAACCTTTTCTTAGTTCTGTTCTAAACAATCTAGCTTGAATCTCACTGATCTATGCATTTCTTTGAATTTATAAAAGCCAAGTTATGAACATAGAGAAAAAATATTTTTACCCATAGACTGCTGTGAAATGATAGGCTGATAGGAACATGAATAATCCTGTTCAGTGGGAGTGGGAAATAATAGGAACCAAGAATGGGAGGGGGAAACTGTTGAACAAGAAATCACTTATTACAGTTTGGACTTTCTCCCAACACTTTGGTTTGTGCTTGTTGTACAAAGGCAGTTTCTGTCAGCAGATGAAATCTACAATGAACCAAAAATTGTGTTCTTATATTTACTGGGAGTCAGATAGCATACCATAGGATTTGAAGTTACCCCTAGTTAAAGCACATCGTACACTGAAGATCACATCTAATCCCTGCCACATTTTCCTGTCTACTTTTAAAGGCAGAAAATACTATTGGATCAAGGTATGAGGCTAAAACTAATAGTCAGATTTATTTACAGGTGGAATCGTATATAAATGCAGTGGGACACTGAAAGACATAAAGAACACATTTCTTAGATAATAACAAAAATAGAATCAGGGCACAAGAATATAGAATGATACAGCACTAGAAGGAGCCCATTCGGCCCATCATGCCTGTGCCGGCTCTTTGTTAGAGCTATCCAATTAATCCCATTTCCCTGCTCTTTCCCCATATCCCTGTAATTCTTTTCCCTTCAAGTATTTATCCAATTCTCCTTTGAATGTTACTATTGAATCTACTTCCACCCCCTTTCAGGCAGTGCATTCCAGATCACAACAAGATGTTGTGCAAAAAAATGTTTCCTTATGTCGCTTCTGGTTCTTTTGCCAATCACCTTAAATCTGTGTCCTCTGGTTACCGATCCTTCTGCCACTGGAAACAGTTTCTCCTTATTTACTCTATCAAAACCATTCATGATTTTGAACACCTCTATCAAATCTCCACTTAGTCTTCTCTGCTCCATGGAGAACAATCGCAGCTTCTCCTGTCTCTTCACATAACTGAAGTCCCCCATCCCTGGTACCATTCTAATAAATCTCTTCTGCACCCTCTCCAAGGCCTTGGCATCCTTCCTAAAGATGGAGAATTGAACACAATACTCCGGCTGAGGCTTAACCAGTGTTTTATAAAGGTTTAGCATAACTTCCTTGCTTTTATTCCTCTATTAATAAAGCCAAGGATCCCATAAGGTTAAAGGATCCATCAGGTTAAAATACCTGGGTAAGTACTGCATAATAATTGAATCTAAAATAAACCTGGCATGTTCTGAGGTACATGCAAATAGTTGTACTTTGTTTTCCCAAACCAACAGGAATAGACAATGGGCTGTATCTACCCATCTGTATTTGGAATAATGCTTCCACCTGCAAGGTACATTTGCATTCTATAATAATAGTTACATGTAAATGTAAGATACATCTTTTGTTATTTTAACCTTTTAGGGGTAGACCTTCAAAGCATTAGTCACTGTACACAAAAGTTTTTAATTATCTTATTTCAAATATGGAAAATGAAGGCATGGCACATGCAAACATTACATTAAAAATAGCTAAACATAAAGGAAGAAACTGTAGATGATGGTAATCGGAAATAAAAACAGGAAACACTCCACAGATTAGTGAGATTCTGTGAAGAGAACAGATAAGCTATTTTCAGGTCTAGACCCTTTGAAGGGTTACACCTGAAACATTTTTGCCCAAAATATTCTTGTGCAGGGCATATTGGAGTGTACGCATTTATTCAGACTTTTTTCTCACCCTTCTGCTCGAAATTTTTGTGTCACAACAAATTGCTGGAAGTGCGAGCTGATAACAGGTCAGCGGGGCGTCTGAGACCTTAGTGAATGATGGGACCAACAGTCTATCCCCTTAACCAATGAGTTTTAAAGATAAAGAAAGAAACAGAGGAACAACAGAGAAGGAAATAGGGTGACTTAGAGTCAAATTAGATACAGAAAGAGAAATAAAGAAAGGGAAAGATTGGATTATGAGAGGGAGAAAAAAAGAGACAAAGGAAAACTAAGAATAAAAATTAAAAACTTATAGGCCTAGAAATTGGGTATAGCCCCGCTTGGGGCGTTAGAATTGGCGGAGTGCAAATTTTATAGCCAGACGCAACTTATCAACACCTCGTGCGATATTGGGTTGCAGCGCCCCAAAGGTGATTGAGGCGCGAGTTCAGGCGTTACACGGGGCACCTAAGGCGCTAACATGCTGGCGCAACCCAATATCGGGGCGTCCGGCCGCAGCGTAGGTGCTCTCAATTACCGATGACCACGAGACTTCCAGGCGCCGGCCAGCTCTTAAAGGGGTGGGTCAGGCAGCTCCAGCATCCACAGCCTGCGCCTTGTAGGCCTGCAAATCGGTGCAGGCCCTTCTCTGGCGCAAAAAACTTGGAGCATATGGAGAGGGTGAGGCAGAGAGCAGAGCGCTTCACCAATGAGTCTCTGGAGGAATTGGTGGCCGCAGTGGAGCGCCGGCGAGATGTCCTCTACCCCGACAATGGCAGGAGGCCTAATCATAAGGACTACCGATGAGCTTGGATGGATGTTTCTCAAAGGGTCAACTCCAGCAGCATGGCGACCAGGAGCCCTGTGCAGTGCAGGAAGAAATTCAACGACCTCACTCGGGTCGTGAGGATGAGTGGAGTTAATGTAAACTTATGCATCCCTCCATTAGCACCTGACTTTATGGCTACAGGGTGCGCTATGCCCCACTGGCCATCTGTCAGCAAGCACCCATGGCCCTTTCTGGTCACACACATGCACATTTGACTCAGGGCATCATGTAAGGGCTGGTCCACCATGGGGGGCATGAGATGATAACCCAGGGCATCATGTAAGGGCTGTTCCACCATGGGGGGCATGAGATGATAACCCAGGGCATCATGTAAGGGCTGTTCCACCATGGGGGGCATGAGATCATAATTCAGGGCATCATGTAACATCACTTCCCGTCCTTTGCCCTGCAGGCCAAGCTGGCGAGAAACCGCAAGGAGCAGCTTCGCACCGGAGGAGGCCGTCCTCAACTGGAGCCTCTGATGGATCTCGAGGAGAGAGTCCACCAGATTGTGGGAGGATGCCTGAGTGGTCCTGTCACCACTGCAGCTGCCAACCCCATTGTCCACAGTGATGGTAAGGTTCTCTACTATTACAGCTGTCACCTTCCAGTTGTTTCCACCGCCAGCATGCTTTCTCAATGTGGAGCAATGTCATAGCATTGCCGCACTGTTGCATCCCTTGCTGCCAAACTGTCCTTTTGCTAAAGCCACTCTTCAACCTCCCTGCTTTCAGATGCTGCATCAGCAGCTCGGGAGCCGGCCCCTCAAGCTGCCAGTGCCAGTACCTCCGGAGGCGACGACCAGGAGGAAGCCGGACCATCCGTGCCAGCCTCAGGGGAGCTACCGCATCTGGAGACTGGGGATAGTAGTTCCCTTGAGGGGAGGGGGAGGGCTCTGATGAGGAGCCAGTTGCAGGAACCAGCGGCCTGCAGCAACGCGCGGGGTGTAGGGACGCTCGGGAGCCGTCTCCCCGGAGGGCGAGGCAGGCCACCATGACTGCTGCACAGAGTGCAGAGGAGGTGCGTAGCCTTGCTGAGATGAGCGCCCAGGCCCGGCTCAGGCACACTGAGCTGATGGCTGCAGTGGGGAGGATGCCTGAGTCGATCGACACACTGGTAAAGAGTGTGCTGGACTTTGGGGCAGCAATGGAAAGGACTATCCAGGGCTTCGGCCCAGCAATGGAAAGGTCTGTCCAGGGCTTCAGCCCAGCAATGGAAAGGTCTGTCCAGGGCTTGTCCGAGGCAGTGGAAAGGTCTGTCCAGGGCTTGTCCGAGGCAGCGGAAAGGTCTGTCCAGGCCTTGCCCGAGGCAGTGGAAAGGTCTGTCCAGGCCTTGTCCGAGGCAGTGGAAAGGACTGTTCTGGCCTTGTCCGAAGCAGTGGAAAGGACTGTGGATGGCTTTTCCCAAGCACTGGCACCTGCCACGCAGGTCCTCACTGTTGCCACGCAGTCACTTGCTGGTCTCGTCCACACGCAAATTGAGGCCACGCGAACACTCTCTGCTGCCACCCTAGCTGCATCAGGCAGGATCACCCCAGGCCCTTGCAGCACCACAGCAGGCCATGAATCTGTGGAGCAGTCGATTGTGGCGTATGATCCTGTGCGGCCCCGTCAGAGTGCTAGTGTTTCGGCCGACCACGGTGTAGGTGTCCTCTCTCTGCATGTGAGCAGTCCTGATGCCACCGCTGGCACGTCAGCAGAGCAGTTGCCACCACCTGAGCGGCAGACTGCAAGCAGACATGCCCAGTTGGAGCAGCCTGCTTGTGGGACCTCCAAGCCCAGAGGTCGTCCAGGCCATCCCTCAGGGGCTTCAGCACTTCCAGACACTCAGCAGGCATCCTCCAGCCTTGACGCAGCCACTGGGGTCCAATTACGGAGGAGCTGCAGGGAGGGAAGGGGCCGACCTCGTAAGAGGAGTCGGTCTCCATCAAGGGGTCACCAGTAGAGGGAGGTGCTAAGATGTCTTTTTTTTCCGGATTTAAGGCCGTCCACACCTGCTGTGTTTGTTTGTTATGGTTTGGTTAGTTTCGCCGGGTTGCCAGACAGTTATCTGTTAGTTTGTTAGTTATGATTTCTGTTACCATTACGTTGTCATGCTGGAAGGAAGCACTTGTTTGAAAATAAAGAAAACTTTTTATTTACAATCGAGCTGTACACTATTTACAATCATCGAGGCCTTCATAGGCTTACAGCGAACCGGAGGGCGCTGTTCGAATCACAGCCACCATTCCGTCCGAGAGGCCTAGAACCAAGTCCTTTTGAGCCTCTGACGAACAGCCCTTCCAGTTTCTGGAGCCCTCCCATCTTCCTCCTCCACCTCCTCCTCACCCGCATGCTCCTCCTCCTCCTCCTCCTCGTCTGCCTGCTCTGCTGGACCTTGAGGGTCGGCTGGCATTGGCTGGGTGCGTCGAATGGCCAGGTTGTGGAGCATGCAGCAGACAACAACGATGCACGCCACATGCTCCGGCGAGTACTGTAGGGCGCCCCCCGAATGGTCTAGACAACGGAAACGCTGCTTCAGCACACCAATTGTGTGCTCCACAATGTTCCTGGTGGCCTGATGGCTGTTGTTGTAATGCTCTTCTGCCGGGGTGCTGGGCAAACGGAGCGGGGTCATGAACCATGGGCAGAGAGGATAGCCCTTGTCGCCCAGAAGCCAGCCTCGTGGGTGAGCCGGGGCCTCAAAAAGGTCAGCCACTGAGGTCTGCCGCAGGATGAATGCGTCATGGCTGCTGCCAGGGAATTGTGCGTTCACCGCCATGATCATCTGCCGGTGATCACAGACCAGCTGCACATTAAGGGAGTGGAACCCCTTTCGGTTACGGAACTCCTCCGGATTCTGTAATGGTGCCCGCAAAGCAACGTATGTGCAATCAATGGCCCCCTGCACCATGGGGAAGTCCGCAATAGCCGTGAAGCCCTGTGTGCGCTCCCCCTGCTTCTCCAGGGTCACAGGGAAGGTGATTAATTCGCGCCTCCTTTTGTAGAGGGCAGCTGTCACTTGCCGGATGCAGCAATGCACTGCAAATTGAGAGATATTTGATATGTCCCTGTAATGATATCAGCAAATAGAGATGGTATTTGCCTGTTCGATTACGGTGCCTTAATAGCATGTTTGCAGGTATTGATTACTTATGCCTGACCAGCAGAGGTCATGTGGGAGACAAGCAGTTTGGGTTTAGTTTCAGTTTCATTTAAGATGCATCACTAGCTTAATGTCTCCTGTAAATGCTGTTAAAAGAGTTGAACAAGACTTTAGATTAAAAGACATTCTCTTTCATAAATGTCTCGTCATTGAACCCACAAAGAAATCAATACATGGTGTCAGAAGTGATTGAAAGAGATGAAGAGAAAATATCTGAAGTTAAATCAGCTCTCCACAAATTAGCAAGCCAAAAGAGAACATCGTTGCTTACCATTGGAGAATAGCTAACGAAGTGAAAAAATGGAAGGTTTACACCCACCGGCGACGCTTCAGTTGACAGGTAATGTGGCTGAAAATTGGAGGAGGTTCAAACAACTTTTGGGGTTGTATTTATCAGCAATCGGAGCTGACGAGAAAAGTAATGAAAGGAAATCGTCACTGTTCTTACATGTTGTGGGTGATGAAGCGCTGGAGGTGTATAATAACTTCACATTCGCTGCTAATGGAGACAAAATGAAGCTAGATAAAATAATGGAACAGTTTGAGGCCTACTGCATACCTAAACGTAACGTGACATTTGAGAGGCACAGATTTTTCACATGTGTACAGAAAACGGGTGAGACTATTGATCAGTATGTGACTGAACTGAGAAACAGAAGCAAATCATGTGAATTTGGGGGACTGACAGACTCGCTGATAAAAGACAGACTGGTGTGTGGTATTCCAGATAATGGTCTAAGGGAAAGACTGCTAAGAGAGCAAAATCTAGACCTGGGAAAAGCCATAGCACTGTGTAGGGCTACAGAGACTGTGAAGTTGCAGGCAAAGGAGCTGTTCAGTGACAATAGCTGCAACGTGGATGCAGTGAGAAAGAACGGATACAAACCGTTTAACAAAACGAGCGCCAATGTGAAAAAAGAGGCGTGGCCAGCGAACAAAAATGAAAGGGACAATCGAAAGTCATGTAGTCGATGCGGTACACAGCATCCACCAAAAAAGTGTCCAGCATATGGTAAAAAATGCAATAGTTGCAACAAAAACAACCATTATGCCCGTTGCTGCAAGAACCAAGCACAACAAAGCAAGGTCCATACAATAGATGAGAGTGAGATAGAGGAGTTCTATGTAGATGTTGTGTCTGAAAACAAAAAAGAAGAAAGAGACTGGATGTTGACACTAAAAGTGAATGACATACACATTCCATTTAAATTGGATACTGGAGCACAAGTTAATGTGATATCAGAGACTGATTTTAAGAAAATTAGACCCAGACCAAAGATACATGGAATAAAAGTGAAAGTGACAGGATACTCAGGTACTGATATACCAGTGAAAGGAAGATGCATTGTCAAAGTAACACACAAGGACAGAGAGCACACGCTAGCATTAATCGTGGTGCCAAAGGATGTGCAAGCCATACTAGGTTTAACAGCCTGTGAGAGACTGAACCTGGTAAAGAGAGTCCTCGTTGTGGAAAGCGAAGGAGAGACAGTCTATGATGAACTCATGAAAGAGTACAACGACCTATTTAAGGGTCTAGGCTGCATTCCAGGAGAACACACGATCAGAATAGATAAAAGTATGACACCGGTCATACATCCATGCAGAAAAGTTCCGTTTGCCCTTCAAAAGCAACTGAAGGCAGAGTTGGACAGGATGGAAAGCCTGAACGTGATTCGGAAGATAGATGAGCCAACTGAGTGGGTGAGTTCCCTCGTCGTAGTGGACAAAAAGAATGGAAAGCTCAGAATTTGCCTGGATCCAAGCGATCTAAACAGAGCAATAAAGAGAGAGCACTTCAAGCTTCCTACACGTGAGGAAATCATGGCACAGTTTGCAAATGCAAAATATTTCAGCAAGTTAGATGCATCATCAGGATTTTGGCAGATGAAGCTGGACGAAGCAAGTTCAAGACTGTGCACGTTCAACAGTCCATTTGGCAGATACAGATTCCTAAGGTTACCATTTGGCATTGCCTCAGCTCCTGAAGTGTATCACAAGACTATCCATATGATCTATGAGCACCTGGAGGGAGTTGATAGATCAATGGATGACATCATAGTATGGGGAACCACGAGAACTGAGCATGACGAGAGACTGAAAAAAGTGCTGGAAGCAACAAGGAAAACAAGCCTGAAGCTGAATAGAGAGAAATGCCAGCTCGGGGTGACAGAACTGACATTCGTGGGAGATATCCTTAGCAGTGAGGGCATCAGACCAGATCCCAGAAAGGTGTCCGCCATTGAGAATATGCCAAAGCCACAATGCAAAAAGGACGTGCAGAGGTTTAATGGAATGATCAACTACATGGGGAAATTCATATCCAACCTCTCAGAAAAGATGGCGCCACTGAGAAGACTAACTGAAAAGAACATAGAATGGGAATGGAATCATGAGCATGAGAAGTCATGGAGCGATCTAAAGAAACTGCTCACAGAGGAACCAGTTCTGAGGTTTTATGACCCAGCGAGACCCATCAAGATATCATCAGATGCATCACAGAGTGGGCTCGGTGCCGTTCTTCTGCAACAATATGACTACTGGCAACCTATTGCATATGCATCGCGCTCAATGACAGACGCGGAGATGCGATATGCTCAAATAGAAAAGGAGCTGCTCAGCATCACATACGCCTGTGAAAGATTTCACCAGTTTGTGGCAGGACAAGCAATCAGTGTAGAGACTGACCATAAGCCCTTGATTGCATTGTTCCAAAAGCCACTAAATAGCTGTCCGCTTAGAATCCAAAGAATGATGATCAGGCTGTAACGCTATACACTGAATGTTGCATACACACCGGGTAAGCTGATGTATACAGCAGACACGTTGTCCAGAGCTGTAGACCCAAGTGAGCCCGCAAACACCACAATGGATGACAAAGTGAACGCCTACGTGGACATGATCACAAGTGCACTGCCCATAGCAGATGCAAAAATGGAGCTCATAAAGACTGAGACAAACAAAGATGAAACAATGAGACGACTGAGAAAAAGCATCTTGGATGGATGGCCCAACATGAAGCAAGACTGCTCAACTGATATAGCAGAGTACTGGAACTGCAGGGCGGAACTATCAGTGGTCGAAGACATCATCTACAAAGGAAGTAAAATAGTTATCCCAAAGAGTCTGAGAAGAGAGATGCTAAAAAAGATCCATGGAGGACATCTGGGAATCGAAAAGTGTAAGAAAAGAGCACGAGAGGTGATGTACTGGCCACGAATCAACCAAGATATGACAAATGAGGTGTCAAACTGCACAATATGCCTGAAATATCGAGCAAGCAATCCGGTAGAACCACTAAAGCCACACCCAGCACCAGACAGACCTTACCAGAAGGTAGGCGCTGACCTATTCGTATGTCAAGGGAAGGACTATCTTGTAGTCACAGACTATTACTCCCTGTATCCAGAGGTTTGTAGACTGCACACCACCACTGCAGATGCTGTGATAACATGTATGAAAGCCATATTCTCCAGACATGGCGTGGCAAGCGAGGTCTTCACAGACAACGGACCTCAGTTTTACAATGCAAGTTTCCGACACTTTGCCAAAGAGTGGGACTTTGTCCACACAACGTCAAGTCCTCACTTTCCACAGTCCAATGGACTAGTGGAAAAATCGGTCCAGACAGTGAAAAGACTGATGTACAAGGCAAAAGACAGTGGAACTGACTTCTACCAGAGCATGCTTGTATACCGCACAATGCCGCTCGAGTGTGGTATGTCACCAGCCCAACTCCTGATGGGACGTCGGCTAAGGTCAAACCTACCCATCCCGGAGAACCTCCTGAAAACAAGAGGGGGAGAAAGTGAGGAAGTTCAAAGAACAACAGAAAGAAAAGCAAAAGTACTACTATGACAGAGGAACACAAAACCTACCTGAACTCCACACTGGTGACCAAGTAAGGTTGAAAGTCAAAACAAACACATGGACTCAGAAGGGAACTGTCCTGAGTGAAGTTCAACCAAGATCATACACCATTCAGACAGATGAGGGTGCTGTTCTGAGAAGAAATCGTAGGAATCTTCTCATGGAACCAGCCACAGCAGGTCAAGAGACTGATACTGTTGAACAACCTGATCACACAGCTGAGAACACATCATCTGAGGCAACAACTCAGATTCAAGGACAATCAATCAGAAAATCCTCAAGACACGTGAAGCCTCCTGAGAGACTCATTGAGAAAATTTATGGACTATTGTTATAGAAGGAAGTAATGTTATCTTATTCTTTCTTCAAGTTCTAGTGTATTGACATATTTCATGTGAACACACAAAGCAAAGTTAAAAAACCTTGATCATGATAATGATAATGTAAGTTCATTAAGTGTTACAGTTAAAATGCAGATTAATACAAAGAAAACATGTTGTTAGTTAAAAGTAAAATACTTTTGTTTTAAGGAAAGGATATGTAATGATATCAGCAAATAGAGATGGTATTTGCCTGTTCGATTATGATGCCTTAATAGCATGTTTGCAGGTATTGATTACTTATGCCTGACCAGCAGAGGTCATGTGGGAGACAAGCAGTTTGGGTTTAGTTTCAGTTTCATTTAAGATGCATCACTAGCTTGATGTCTCCTGTAAATGCTGTTAAAAGAGTTGAACAAGACTTTAGTTTAAAAGACATTCTCTTTCATAAATGTCTCGTCATTGAACCCACAAAGAAATCAATACAGTCCCCAGCTGCTGCCTGAAACGATCCGCTGGTGTAAAAGTTGAGCGCATCAGTGACTTTCACAGCCACCGACAAAGAGGTCCTGCACCGTATCCGCGGCTGCAGATCCCCAGCAAGCAGGTGGCACAGCTCAGTGACAACATCCTTACCAAATCTGAGCCTTCGCAGACTCTGCTCCTCCGATATGGTAAGGTAGGAGACCTGCTGCCTGAAAACCCTGTTCCTCAGAGTCCATATCACGGAAGACCTCTCCTGGTCCCTCAATACCTCCTCTCTGGTGAAGAAGGCCCAGCAGCGCCTATATTTCCTAAGGAGGCTGAAGGGATGTAACCTGTCACCCCTGATCCTCTCTAACTTTTACCGCTGCACAATAGAGAGCATCCTGACGAACTGTATCACAGTATGGTATGGCAGCTGTAGCTACTATGACCGGAAAGCCCTGTAGCGGGTAGTCAAAACTGCTCAACGCATTACCGGCACCCGGCTACCGACCATAGAGCACATATACCAGAAACGCTGTTTACGGAGGTCACGGTCCATCATCAAAGACCCTACCCACCCCAGCCACAGTTTGTTCGCCCTCCTGCCATCTGGGAGACGCTACAGATGCATTCGCACCCGTACGACCAGATTTAGGAACAGCTTCTTTCCCAGGGCTGTCATCCTACTGAACTCCACAAATAAACTCTAAAGCCTGCACATCTGCCAATGCACTTTATTATGGTTATGTTTATGTTAATGTATTACAAGCCAAATGTATGTTGAGTGTTTAAATGTCTTAATCTAAATGTACACTCTCGGGAGCCGCAAGCCTACACTTCATTGTACTGCATTTGTGCACTAACAATGACAATAAAGTTGATTATGATTATGATTATGATTATGAAATACTCAGCATTACTTTCATCTTTATGCTGGTTCCTTTTGTGAAACTTAAATCTTTCTGCTATCAGCAGCGGCGTGGGGTTTAAGTGGTCCTGTAGGATTGACACTATGTTTTCAAAATCCTTTTCTACTGGCTTCTCTGGGGTTACTAGGTTTCGTAGTAAGCCATACGTTTTTGCACCCATTGAATTCAACAATACCAGCGCTTTCTTGTCATCTGGCACTTCATTCGCCTTGCAGTATACTTCTATGCATTTGACATATGTCGTCCAATCTTCGACTTCATTGTCGAACGCTGTGATACTGCCACTCTTCGGCATTTTTGGGTGTGGTTAGACTGGCTTAAAATGGCGTCTCCCGCGCTTTCCTTTCTTCCCCGCTGCGGCTTAAAATGGCGTCTCCCGCGCTTTCCTTTCTTCCCCGCTGCGGCTTAAAATGGCGTCTCCAGCGCTGCTGCCAACGCCGCTCTCGGCGGTCCTAGTGGCAAATGGCGACACCCTGTGGGTTTCGTGCGCTGCTCCTGCGCTGCTGCCAATGCCGCTCTCTGCGGTCCTTGTGGCAATGGCAGCGCCTCGCGTTTTCCTGCGCACCGCTCTCCCCCGTTGACGCTGCTCGGCCCTTGACCACCGGCTGCGCTCTGCTCTCTCTCGTCTCTCTCCCCTGTTGACGCCGCTCGGTCCTGAACACCGGCTGCGCCCTGTGCGCTCTGCCCTCTCTCTCTCCCCCGTCGACGCTGCTCAGCCTTTTTCTGTGCCGCTCGGTCGGGCTCTAGCCCGCCGCTGTCCGGGAAGGGTCTGCGCAGTACCTGTTGCCAGCCCGTTTCGCTGGACCACTGTGACTGGAAAGCCAAGCCTGGCTCTCGACAGCCTTCCCTGCAATGCTCAAATCTCCGCTGGATGACTGGGCGGTTGCCCGTGGTCGACGCCCGTGCTTCTGGACTCGACCTCCTTCCACTGTTCTCCAGGAGCGAATCCCTGGGAGGTGATGCAGAGTTGCAGGTAGGTTCAAATCTGCATTGTCTTTATGTTGAGTCCTTCAATAATCAGACAACAGACTGCAGGGAACGATTCAACAGGTGTTTACTGAATGAGGGTTACTCTAGAACCATCTGTACAGATCACTACTCAGGGTTTATATACAGGTGTGGTCACTGCCGGTACTACAGTATACAGGAGCTGTAAAAAGTAGTTCTCCCCCTTAAAGGTACATACATTACACAGCCAGGATGACGTTCCCCTCCAAAGCAGCTCCCATTATTCTGGCCGACGAGTAAGACGCAGTCAGCTTTCTGGATCCAACTGTTCTGGACAGGGCTGAAGGTCCCAAGGCTCCTCTGGCTCAATAAGAACAAATCTGTGTAACTGAAGGGCTGCAACTCTCTCCAGCAGCGAGCAGTATGGCCAGGCCAAATGGCTGCCGGTTTTATACCAGTGCTGTCCCCTTTAATGAGCGCCCCCCCGAGTCCGAGAAGGACCTGGTAACGTTCCATCCAACTGTCACTAATAGCGCCAGGCGGAACGGAGGGGGGGCGCCACCGAATTTCCGGTACGGGGCGCCAAAAAGGCGTTGCACAATGAAATTACGTCATTATCTGGCTGCGCCCGCTCGCGGGCGCTAAGACTAGGCACCAGCGCTAACAGGCTACTCAATATGATAATGCGCTAGGATCACTGCGCACGTCCGTAAATTGGGTAATGCCCCAAATCTTGGGCTCTTTAGGTGCTAATTGCTGGCGCAACCTGCTAGGTCCGTGGTTCAGTGGATAAATAATTACACGGATGCTGTACATAAACAAATAACAAGTCTTTACTGGAGGAGGGCAATCTCTAGACTGGAGTACAGAGGCATGCGCACAGCTTATATACCGGTGTGGTTACTGCCAGTACTACAGTATACAGGAGCTGTAAAAAGTAGTTCTGACTTAAAGCACATACACTACAATTCCTCCCTTTTTAGATTAATAATACCCCATTAATATTCAAATAACAATTACATTTTTACATGTACATTCAATAACAAAAGTCCATTTATAGATTCAGTCTTTGGGGCGGCTTCCTGACCCTTTCGGGATAGCGCCTTTCCGGAGGTTCTTGTTCTTGGTGCAGAGGCGATTCTGACCCCCTTTCATCGGGTTGTTCATCGGGTTCCACTGCTACTGGGTCTGAAGTAGATACTACCGGTATGTCGGGTTCATCCCCAGGTACTCGAGACATGGGGTTGACGCATTCCTGTGATGCTAAGATCTGATCGACGTGGCGTCTCACAATGTTCTCCCCGACATCCACTGTGTACATTAATGGCCCCTGCTTTGTACATATTGTTCCGGGTTGCCACTTCTCTGTTCGATAGTCCCGGGCCAAGACTGGTTGCCCTACATTGAAGCTCCTTGTCGGCTTCTCGTTGATGTGCTGGAATTGTTTGTCCTCAACATTTCTTTGCACATTTGGTCTGAGCAAGTCCAGACGCGATCTCAACCTTCGGTTAAAGAACATCATGGCCGGGGTCTGGTTGGTAACTGCATGTGTCGCGTTTCGGTAGGCTAATAAGAAATTGTCCATCTTATGCTGTAGTGGAATTTCCTCGTCGCACATGGCCTTTATCGCCTTCTTAAAGGTTTGTACGAACCTCTCAGCCAATCCATTGGTGGCTGGATGATACGGGGCGGATGTGTAATGCCTTACCCCATTCCTTTTCATGAATTTTTGGAACTCATCGGACACAAACTGTGTTCCATTATCAGAGCAGATCTGCTCTGGCAACCCGTTTCTGGCTAATATGGTCCGTAGGACTGCAATCGTTTTCTCTGTAGCGGTTGAAGACATCTTTATCACCTCAGGCCACTTTGAATGAGCATCCACTGCTATTAAGAACATTGAGTCCATGAATAGACCAGCGAAATCAATGTGCACCCGTTGCCATGGAGAGGAGGGCCACTCCCATGGGTGTAGAGGGGCATGTGGTGGTGCATTTTGGACCTTCTGGCATCCTAAGCAGCTCTTAGTTAGGTCTTCGATTTGTTGATCGATTCCCGGCCACCACACATAAGCCCTAGCTAGGCTATTCATTTTCACTCCCCCCAGATGACCTTCATGTAGCTCATTTAGCACTCTCTCCCTTAACTTGGGTGGAATCACCACTCTGGATCCACACATCACTGTCCTCTGGCATACTGACAGCTGTTCTCTTCTGGGTGAGAATGCTGGCAACAGTGAGTCGCCATGTGTTGGCCATCCCCTCACCGTCAATTCATATACCCGTGACAGCGTCGGATCATTGCGGGTCTCCTTCTCTATATCCACGTTTGTTACTGGCAATCGTTCAATTATCGACGAATAAAATATCTCGATAGGGTCCACTGCTGGTGCTTCCTCCACAGTAGGCAGTGGCAGGCGCGATACCCCATCAGCGTTCCCATGCTGTCTCGTGCCTTTATATTCTATTTCATATTGATTCGCCCCTAGAAACAGGGACCATCTTTGTAACCGCTGTGCAGTCATTACTGGCACGCCCTTCTTAGGATTAAAGATGGAGACAAGTGGTTGGTGGTCAGTCAGCAAGGTGAACTTCTGTCCATGCAGTTAGTGGTTGAATTTTTTTATTCCCCATACTAGGCTGAGGGCCTCCCTGTCAATCTGGGCGTAGTTGCACTCGGCTGAGGTTAGTGACAGAGACGCGAAGGCTACTGGCCTCTCCAAACCGTCTGGGAATTTGTGCGACAGCACCGCTCCAATGCCGTAGGGTGATGCATCACATGCCAAACGAATTGGTAGTGCTGTGTTGAAATGGGCCAACACCTCTTTTGATGTGATCAATTCTTTACACTTCTGGAAAGCTCGTCTACGTTCGTCATCCCACTTCCATGGTACCCCTGTTTGCAGTAGGATGTTCAGCGGGTGTAATACCGTAGACAAATTTGGTAAGAATTTGTGGTCATAGTTTACCAGCCCGAGGAACGACCTCAGATGTGACACATTTTCCGGTGCTGGAGCCTTGACTACTGCCTCTATCTTGTCAGGGGACTTATTTAACCCCTCTTCATCGATGACGTGGCCGCAATACGAGATCTGTTTCTGGAAAAACTCGCACTTGTGGCGATTAGCTCGTAGCCCATATTCCGTTAATCTGGCGAGCACCTTCTCCAAGTTAATAAGAACATAAGAACATAAGAAATAGGAGCAGGAGTAGGCCAATCGGCCCCTCAGCCATTCAATAAGATCATGGCTGATCTGATCCTAACTGCCAATCTGCTATTACAGAACCATCTCCTGAATCTAACAGAATTTGACACATGAAATAGGAGCAGGATCAGGCTACATGGCCCCTGGGCCCGCTCCGCTACCCACAGGGCCATGACCGATCCGAACCTAGACTCATGTCCAAATTCCTGCCCGCTCCCCATAACCCTTTATTCCCTTTACTTCTAGGAAACTGTCTATTTCTGTTTTAAATTTATGTAATGATGTAACTTCTACAGCTTTTTGGGGCAGCATATTCCATGGACCTACCACCCTCTGAGTGAAGTAGTTCCTCCTCATCTCAGTTTTGAAAGAGCAGCTCCTTATTCTAAGACTATGCCCCCTACTTCTAGTTTCACCCATCATCGGGAACATCCTCCCCGCATCCACCCGATCCAACCCCTTCACAATCTTATATGTTTCAATAAGATCACCTCTCATTCTTCTGAACTCCAATGAGTAGAGTCCCAATCTACTCAACCTCTCCTCATGTGTCCATCCCCTCATCCCCGGGATTAACCGAGTGAACCTTCTTTGTACTGACTCGAGAGCAAGTATGTCTTTTCTTAAGTATGGACACCAAAACTGTATGCAGTATTCCAGGTGCGGTCTCACCAATACCTTGCACAACTGAAGCAATACCTCCCTATTTTTATATTCTATCCCCCTAGCAATGAAAGCCAACATTCCATTGGCCTTCTTAATCACTTGCTGCACCTGCATACTAATCTTTTGAGTTTCGTGCACCAGGACCCCCAGATCCCTTTGTACTTCAGTACTTTCCAGTTTCTTGCCATTAAGATAATAACTTGCTCTACGATTTTTCCTGCCAAAGTGCATAACCTCACACTTTCCAGTATTGTATTCCATTTGCCAAATCTCTGCCCACTTACTTAGCCTGTCTATGTCCCCTTGCAGGTTTTTTATGTCCTCCTCACTCACTACTTTCCCTCCCATCTTAGTATCATCTGCAAACTTTGATATGTTACACTCAGTCCCCTCCTCCAAATCGTTAATATAGATTGTAAAGAGTTGGGGACCCAGCACTGACCCCTGTGGAACACCACTAGTTACTGATTGCCAGTCCGAGAATGAACCATTTATCCGAACTCTCTGCCTTCTGTTAGCTAGCCAATCCTCTATCCATGCCAGAATATTACCCCCAATCCCATGATTTTTTATCTTAAGCAATAATCTTTTGTGTGGCACCTTGTCAAATGCCTTTTGGAAGTCTAAATACACTACGTCCACTGGTTCCCCTTTATCCACCCTATATGTTACTTCCTCAAAGAACTCCAGCAAATTTGTCAAACATGACTTCCCCTTCATAAAACCATGCTGACTTTGTCCTATTAAATTATGATTATCCAAATGTCCTGTTACTGTCTCCTTTATAATGGACTCCAATATTTTACCTACCACAGATGTTAGGCTAACCGGTCTATAGTTTCCAGCCTTCTGTCTACTGCCCTTTTTAAATAAGGGTGTTACATTAGCAGTTTTCCAGTCTGCCGGGACCTTTGCTGAGTCCAGGGAGTTTTGGAAACTTATTACCAATGCATCCACAATCCCTACTGCCACTTCCCTCAAGACCCGAGGATGTAAGCCATCAGGTCCAGGTGATTTATCCACCTTGAGTCCCATTATTTTACCGAGTACCACTTCCTTAGTGATTTTGATCGTGTTTAGCTCCTCCCCCACTATAGCCCCCTGTTTGTCCAGTGTTGGGATATTCTTAGTGTCTTCTACTGTAAAGACAGATACAAAATATTCATTCAGTGTTTTTGCCATCTCCATATTTCCCACCATTAATTTCCCGGTCTCATCCTCTAGCGAGGTGATCACCGTCATTTTCGCCCGTGACCAAGATGTCGTCCAAATAACACTGGGTCCCTGGAATCCCTTGCAGGACCTGATCCATCGCCCTTTGCCAGATAGCCGGAGCCGAGGCTACTCCAAACACCAGCCGGTTGTATTGATAGAGACCTTTATGGGTGTTGATCGTAAGGTAATGTTTCGAAGCTTCTTCTACCTCCATTTGCAAGTACGCCTGGGCTAGATCAATTTTTGTGAAGCGTTTACCACCAGATAGCGAGGCGAAAATATCCTCAATTCGTGGAAGCGGATATTGCACCGTGTGAAGGACTGAGTTCACTGTCACCTTAAAATCCCCACAGATGCGGGCCTTCTTTGGTTCCCCAGGCGTATTACTCAACGACCTCTTCTTTACAGGAACGATGGGTGTAGCCCATGCGCTCCAGTCCACTTTGGACAGTACTCTTGAACGTTCCAACCCTTCCAGCTCTGCTTCAACTGCTGGTCTGATCACATAAGGCACTGGTCTGGCCTTCAGAAACTTTGGGCTTGCATTATCCTCTATTTTAATTGTTGCTGTTATTTCTTTTCGTGTTCCTAGTCCCTCCTGGAACACTTCTTTTGCGTCAGTTAGCATTTTTGACAGTCGCCCAGGTGTGACGTCGTCATCCTTTTTGGCCTCCACCTTCAGTGCCTGTATGGAATGCCAATCTAAATGTATCTTCCGGATCCATTCACGTCCTAGCAGTGGTGGTCCTCCATTTGGCAATACATATATATCCATTTTAGGTATTTCCTGACCTTTATATGTTACTTTCACCCTGATTTTTCCTTTGGGGTAGACTTTTTGCCCCGTATACGTCTGCAAGACAATCTCTGTAGCTTTCAAGGGTATGTGTGAAAATAGCCGCTTGTAGTCTCTTTGATTTATGACTGTTAGAGCTGACCCTGTGTCCAATTCCATTTCCACTTGGACTCCGTCTATCTTGAGTGTAACCCAGATAGTCTGGTGATCCTCCATTTCGGTTACATTATGTAGTTTCAGACAACCCAGCTCCTTGCTTCCGGAGTCTGTGTCACTTTTCTGTTCATCTGAACCACTGTCCATCACCTGGTGTACCTTTTTGTACTTCTCCTGTGGAGATTTCGTACTGTTGGTTTTCTTCCCAGACCTGCAGACTCTTGCTATGTGTCCTGCTTTCCCACACTGTCTGCACACTTGGTCCTTGAACCAACAATCTTTCTGGTCATGTGTTGTTCTGCCGCAGCGATAGCACTTCCCTGTTCCATAGGTCATTTCGTTGGTGCCATATTCTTGCGGTCTCCGTTGTATCTCTGCAGCGCCCCTTGCGGCTGCTTCGTGTGATACTGCCATACTGAAAGCTTTGTCCAGCGTAAGGTCCTTTTCTGATAGAAGCCATTTCTGGGTTCCTTCACTTTGTAGCCCACACACAAACTTGTCCCTTAATGTGTCTGCTAGTCCTGCTCCAAACTGGCATTATTTCGATAACTTGCGCAGTTCCGTTAGGTACTCAGCATTGCTTTCGTCTTTGTGTTGGCTCCTTTTATGGAACTTAAATCGTTCTGCTATCAGCAGCGGTGTGGGGTTTAAGTGGTCCTGTAGGATTTCTACTATGCTTTCAAAATTCTTGTTTACCGGCTTCTCTGGGGTTATTAGATTTCGCAGTAACCCATAAGTTTTTGCACCCATGGAATTTAACAGAACCAGTGCTTTATTAGCATCTGGCACTTCATTCGCCCTGCAGTACATCTCAATATGTTCCACATATGTCGCCCAATCTTCGACTTCATTGTCGAACGTAGAGATACTGCCACTCTTCGGCATCCTTGGTTGTGCGTTAACTATCACCAATGGCGCCTCCCGCGCTTCCCCTTCTTCTCCGCTGGCACAAAATGGCGTCTCCCGCGCTTTCCTTCCTTCCCGCGCTCGCCCGTCCTCTCCGCTGCTGCTTCGCAAAATGGCGTCTCCCACGCTCTTCCTTCTTCTCCGCGGCTCAATGGCGCCTCCCGTGCTCTCCCTGCTTCTCCGCGGCTCAATGGCGTCTCCCGCGCTTTGCCTCGCGGACCCTGATCAGCCCGTGATCCCTGGCTGTGCTCTGCGCGTTCTTCTCTTGATATTTGTCGACGCCGCTCACTCTAGAACCCGGCTGTTTCTTACCCTCTCTCTCTCTCCGGTTTTGCAGTATTTTTCCTCGACGCCGCTCGGTGATCAACCCCCGGCTGCGCCCTGCTCTCTTCACCCTTTTTCTTACCCCGTCGACGCTGCTCGGCTCTCTCTCTCTTCCGTCGGTCGGCTCCAGCCGCCGCTGCTCGGGAAGGGTCTGCTCTGGACCTGTCGTCGGTCTCTTACTGCTCGTTGTGGCTGGGGAACCAAGCCCGGCTCTCCACAGACTCCCCAGTGAAGTTGGATCTCTGCCTGACTGCTGGGCGGTTGCTCGCGGTCAACGCCCGTGTTCCTGGACTCGACTATTTTTTATTTTTTATTTTTTTGTTTAATGTTGCAGGTAGATTCGCATCAACACTCGTCGCCACTGTTAGATCCGTGGTTCAGTGGATAAATAATTACACGGATGCTGTACATAAACAAATAACAAGTCTTTACTGGAGGAGGGCAATCTCTAGACTGGAGTACAGAGGCATGCGCACAGCTTATATACCGGTGTGGTTACTGCCGGTACTACAGTATACAGGAGCTGTAAAAAGTAGTTCTGACTTAAAGCACATACACTACACAACCAACCGAAGTTCTAGGCCATAATGTTAAATTTTAAAATCCTCTGGGAACAATTTACTACCTGCAGGAATAAGACCCCACCATTTCAATTGTTCCCTTTCTGGGCCGAAGAGGTTGAGTGGCATTGCAGGAACATAAATCTCATCATTAAAAGGGTTCTTGCATTGTTAAGTATCAGCCCTAACTTTCTGCAGTAAGTTTAGTTCTTTTTAACAGCACAAATGCAGCAATTTCTTGAAACTCAGGGAGGTTGTCGGCAAGCTCCCATTTTGCAAAGTTAATGGTGGAACGACGCAAATCATCCAGCAATTTGTGGTGATTCGCAACTCACAGTTTATCTCTTCCTCGCCACAAATTGCTGAGTTACTTACACATTAATAAAGGCATGTGCATTAAACTCACCATTATTTTGCCAGCAAATTCTAGCCCATTAACTCATTTGTTCTCTCCACAGACGATGACTTGTAGGATGTTTCCACAATTTCTGTTTTTGTAGTAGTTACAGAAGTAGCTACTTCAGTTCACAGACTCTAATTAATATAATTGCTGCTACTTATAATATGACAAACAGAGGTCACATTTTAGAGAGATTATTAAAATATAAATAAACAAACAAAAAGCTCAGTTCTAGTGCTGTGTTGGAAGTCAGTCAAAAGGCAAGAGTACAAAGAAGTAAAATTTTAAACAAGAGTTACTTTTAAACCAATTATTCAATTAATTCTAACTGACTCACAAATGTATTCCTCCCACTCTGCCTTCGAATACTATCTGAGGTGTAATACTTATGGACTTACATTATGTATGTTTTTTTCACTTCTTTTACAAAGCTGCGCTGACATATCATTCATCTGCTTCCTGTCTTCTTGTAAACTTATCAACTGCTCCTAATTCTCTTCTAAAACAGTCTGGGGGTGATTTTTGACAGCACATTCAGGCGCTAACAATCCTCCGAGGTAGCCAAGATGGGGTCTTATGCTGAAACACCAGTTTAGCCTGCGTTTAGTGCAAGGCACTATCTTGGTAAAGGAGTTGAAGCCTGCACTGGGAACGGCCACCTAAAGGCTCATTAAGGGGCTGATTGCCACTTAAAGTTACCTGCTAGCACTCATTAAAGAGGCTGCATGGCATTTTGGTGGCTAGTGCTTGTCTTAACGCTCTTTCTTAACAGTGACCAGCTGTTTGGGAGTAAACACAGTGTTTATGTCGATTTCAAGCGCTACTTAAAGAGATACTCACCATTTTACGTTCACTTGTTGCTGGAGCTGTGAAGAGGACTTCTGAAACACATCGGGCAACTTTCTGGGACAGTTTGTCATGACTCTGCCAAAAATCGACCAACATTTATTCCACAAATTCTCTGAGGACTTCACCTAAAAAGGGTAAGTGCAGTGCTGCATCACCTTATTGGACATCTTATAGGAGTCATCAGGAGAAAGGGAGTGATTGGTCATGGGCATCTTGCTAGGGGTCCTCCTTGGTCTGGATGAGGAATGGAAGGAGGACAGGAGGCTAAGCAGAGCAGCACCAGCTGCTTTTTTTATTAGTTCCTGGGATGTGGGCGTCGCTGGCAAGGCCAGCATTTATTGCCCATCCCTAATTGCCCTTGAGAAGGTGGTGAACCACCTTCTTGAACCACTGCAGTCAGTGCGGTGAAGGTACTTCCATCGTGCTGTTAGTGAGGGTGTTCCAGGAATTTGACCCAGCGATGAAGAAGGAATGGCAATATATTTCCAGGTCAGGCTGGTGTGTGACTTGGAGGGGAATTTAGAGGTGGTGATGTTCCCATGTGCCTGCTGCCCTTGTCCTTCTAGATGGTAGAGGTCGCGGGTTTGGGAGGTGCTGCTGAAGAAGCCTTGGTGACTACAGTGCATCTTGTAGATGGTACACACTGCAGCAACGGTGCACTGGTGGTGGAGGGAGTGAATGTTTAAGGTGGTGGATGAGGTGCCAATCAAGCAGGCTGCTTTATCCTGGATGATGTTGAGCTTCTTCAGTGCTGTTGGAGCTGCACTCATCCAGGCAAGTGGAGAGTATTCCATCACACTCCTGACTTGTGCCTTGTAGATGGTGAAAAGGCTTTGGGGAGTCAGTAGGCAGGACACTCACCGCAGAATACCCAGCCTCTGGTCCAGTTAAGTTTCTGGTCAATGGTGACCCCCCAGGATGTTGATGGTGGGGGATTCGGCACTGGTTATGCCATTGAATGTCAAGGGGCAGTGGTTAAACTCTTGCTTGATGGAGATTGTCATTGCCTGGCACTTGTGTGGCACGAATGTTACTTGCCAATTATCAGCCCAAGTCTGAATGTCTCCAGGTCTTGCTGCATGCGGGCACGGACAGCTTCGTTATCTGAGGAGTTGTGAATGGAACTGAACACTGCGCAGTCATCACTGCTGCAGGAGAGAAGGACAGGAGAGTGAGGAGGGCCAGGTGGTGTCCTTCCCCCTTGTGGGTACAGGACAACCCTCCTCCTCTGGACCTCCTCCATCAGGACCTCCAGTGCTGCGTCCGAGAACCTATGCGCCCTCTCCCTCGGTCCCTGAGCCATCCTGCAATGTGCCGCTGTGTGCCTGCCAGCACACTGCACACCTTCAGTGGAAGTGCGTGCATGGTGTCCACATATACTGTTCCACGAAAATTGTGTCAAATCAACACTTAGAGTCATAGAGTCATAGAGTTTTACAGCACAGAAAGAGGCCCTTCGGCCCATCGTGTCCGCGCCGCCCATCCACCCCTGTCCTGTCTAATCCCATTTTCCAGCATTTGGTCCATAGCCTTGTATGCAATGGCATTTCAAGTGCTCATCCAAATGCTTCTTGAATGTTGTGAGGGTTCCTGCCTCTACCACCCTTTCAGGCAGTGAGTTCCAGATTCCAACCACCCTCTGGGTGAAAAAGTTCCTCCTCAAATCCCCTCTAAATCTCCTGCCCCTTACCCTGAATCGATGCCCCCTTGTTATTGACCCCCCTACTAAGGGGAAAAGTTCCTCTTTATCTACCCTATCTATGCCCCTCATCATTTTGTACACCTCAATCAGGTCCCCCCTCAGCCTTCTTTGCTCCAAGGAAAACAACCCCAGCCTGTTTAGTCTTTCTTCATAGCTGAGGCGCTCCATCCCAGGTAACATCCTGGTGAATCTTCTCTGCACCCTCTCCAAAGCAATCACATCCTTCCTATAGTGAGGCGACCAGAACTGCACACAGTACTCCAGCTGTGGCCTCACCAGTGTTTTGTACAGCTCCATCATAACCTCCCTGCTCTTATATTCTATGCCTCGGCTAATGAAGGCAAGTATCCCATATGCCTTTTTAACCACCTTATCTACTTGTTCCGCTGCCTTCAGAGATCTATGTACATGTACACCAAGGTCCCTCTGACCCTCTGTACTTCCTAGGGTCCTACCACTCATTGTGTATTCCCTTGCCTTATTTGTCCGTCCAAAATGCATCACCTCGCACTTTTCAGGGTTAAATTCCATTTGCCACTTTTCCGCCCATCTGACCAACCCGTTTATATCGTCCTGTAGCCTGAGGCTTTCCTCCTCGCAATTTACCACCCCACCAATTTTCGTGTCATCTGCGAACTTACTGATCATACCTTTTACATTCTCATCCAAATCATTTATGTAGATCACAAACAACAAGGGACCCAGCACCGATCCCTGAGGTACCCCACTGGACACAGGCTTCCAGTCACAAAAGCATCCTTCGACCATCACCCTCTGCCTCCTGCCACTCAGCCAGTTTAGGATCCAACGCGCCAAGGCACCCTGGATCCCATGGGCTCTTACCTTCTTGACCAGTCTCCTATGCGGGACTTTGTCAAAAGCTTTACTGAAGTCCATGTAAACCACATCCACAGCATTTCCCTCATCCACCCCCCTAGTCACCCCCTCGAAAAATTCAATCAGATTTGTCAGACATGATTTACCCTTGACAAAGCCATGCTGACTATCCCCGATTAATCCTTGCCTCTCCAAGTGGAGACTAATTTTGTCCCTCAGAATTTTTTCCAATAATTTCCCTACCACAGATGTTAGGCTCACTGGCCTGTAATTCCCTGGTTTATCCCTGCTACCCTTCTTGTATAATGGTACTACATTAGCTGTTCTCCAGTCCTCTGGTACATCCCCTGTGGCCAGAGAGGTTCTGAAAATTTGTGTCAGAGCCCCTGCAATCTCCTCCTTTGCCTCCCACAGCAGCCTGGGATATATCTCGTCCGGGCCTGGGGATTTATCCACTTTTTGGCCTGCTAAAACCGCTAGCACCTCCTCCCTCTCGATGCTAATATGTTCAAGTATGTCACAGTCCCCTTGCCCGATTTCTATGTCTGCATCGTCTCTCTCCATAGTGAACACAGATGCAAAAAATTCATTTAAAACCCCGCCTACATCATCTGGCTCTACACACAGATTGCCACTTTGGTCCCTAATGGGCCCTACCCTTTCCCTGGTTATCCTCTTGCCCTTAATATACTTATAAAACATCTTAGGATTTTCCTTTATTTTGCTCGCCAGTGTTATTTCATGGCCCCTCCTCGCCCTCCTAATTTCTTTTTTAAGTATGCCCCTGCACTTTTTATACTCCTCTAGGGCTTCTTCCGTCTTTAGTCTTTTGTAACTGCCAAAAGCCCCCCTTTTATTTCTAATGCATTTTTGTATATCCCTTGTCATCCAAGGTTCCCTTTGCTTGTTGGTCCCACCCTTGACCTTTACAGGAACATGTTCGCGTTGTACTCTCTCTATTTCCCTTCTGAAAGTCTCCCACTGTCTTGATGTGGATTTTCCTATAAGTAGCTGCTCCCAGTCCACTTTGGCCAGATCCTGCCTTATCATATTAAAATCGGCCTTCCCCCAATTTAGAACCCTTATTTCCGGGCCGTCTTTGTCTTTTTCCATGACCACCTTAAATCTCACCGAATTATGGTCACTATCGCCAAAATGCTCTCCTACTGACACTTCCACCACTTGCCCGGCTACATTCCCCAGAATTAGGTCCAGTATCGCCCCCTCTCTTGTAGGACTTTCTACATGTTGGCTCAAAAAGCTCTCCTGGATGCACTTTAAGAATTCTGCACCCTCTAAGCCTTTCACACTCTGACTATCCCAATTTATATTGGGGAAGTTGAAATCCCCCACTATTATTACCCTATTATTTTCGCACTTTTCTGAGATTTGCCTACATATCTGTTCCTCTATCTCCCCCTGACTGTTTGGGGGCCTATAGTACACTCCCAGCAAAGTGCTTGCCCCCTTTTTGTTTTTAAGTTCTACCCATATGGCCTCATTAGAGGAACCCGCTAATATATCATCCCTCCTTACAGCAGTAATTGACTCCTTAATTAATATTGCAACACCCCCTCCCCTTTTACACCCCCCTCTGTCTCGCCTGAAGATTCTATACCCCGGAATATTGAGCTGCCAGTCCTGACCCTCCCTCAACCATGTCTCCGTGATAGCAACAATATCGTACTCCCATGTGTTCAACAACAACTTCAGTTCGTCCACCTTATTTGCAAGACTCCTTGCATTAAAATAAATGCCTTCCAGCCCTGCCATATTCCCTTTTGCCTTCGCATATTTGCTCTGCCTTGTTTTTTTCTCTGTATTTGGCTGTAAATCACCCCCTGCTATAGCTCCACTCTGTACCCCAGCCCCCTGCCAAGTTAGTTTAAACCCCCCCCAGCAGTGCTAGCAAACCTCCCCGCAAGGATATTGGTTCCCCTCTGGTTCAGGTGTAAACCGTCCGACTTGTACAAGTCCCACCTTTCCCAGAAGCAGACCCAGTGATCCAGGAAACTAAAGCCCTCCCTCCTGCACCATCCCTTTAGCCACGCATTCATCTGTTCTATCTTCCCATTCCTATACTCACTAGCACGTGGCACCGGGAGTAATCCAGAGATTACAACCTTTGAGGTCCTGCTCTTTAATCCTTCACCTAGCTCCCTAAATTCTTGCTGCAGGACCTCATCCCTCTTTTTACCTATGTCGTTGGTACCAATTTACTTGAGTGCTAAACCTGCAGGTTTCTGATTTAGTGCCTCCAGGCAAATTCAAATGATGGTAATCAGCAATTAAGACCAAAATTGTGTGCTAAATCCAGATTTTCAAACTGGCTAGTTTTATTAGCACTGCACCCATTTAGTGCCAGTTTTAACTCTTTGGCCAAAATAACCTATCTTGGTTTTCACCTTTGTTTGATATGCATTTTCTTTTGCGCTCATCAAGGTGAGGAATGTCAGTGCTGGGAATGGAAATTTTCTCATTTCAGCATCGAGTGTTTCATCAAGCACTCCCAGGTCATCTATAACAGTGGTTCTCAAACTTTTTTGGCTGTGCCTTCTGTTGCCTAGGCTCTAAACTTTGGAATTCCCTGCCTAAACCTCTCCGCCTCACTACCTCTCTTTCCTCCTTTAAGACACTCCTCAAAACCTGCCTCTTTGACCAAGCTTTTGGTCACCTGCCTTAATTTATCCTTATGTGGCTTGGTGTCAAATTTTTTATCTTTTAATACTCCTGTGCAGTGCCTTGGGATGTTTTACTATGTTAAAGGCGCTATATAAATACAAGTTGTTGTTGTTGTTGTTGTTGTTGAAGGACCCTTTTAAAAAATTAATTCATAATCACGGACCTCCATCTAAATTATAACACTATATAATACTCATAATATGAAAGTGCTGCATGTAAAGAGTGTTTTAATAATGCTTTTAAAAAAACAGGTATTTACTTACAGGTACCTGTGAGATGGGTGTGCCTGCTACTCACAATAATTCTGGGTGCTCTGCAGCAACAGATGGCCACTATTAGCCAGTTAGTGCTGGACAATTTTTAAAGCCATCAGCAGGCTGGCCAAGGTGAGTGACGGCACGAGCACCCATGCATATGCTGGGACACTGCTGGAAGCATGACTCACTGCCATTCTATCCCACTGGCATGCTCTGTAACAGCTGCACTGTGGGATTGCACGTGTTTGTGTGAACATGTTCAGGCATGTGTTTGAAGGGCCCCACAGACACTCTGATCATGTGTCGGGAGGATGGTACAAGGTCACAGCGCCAGGGAGACGAATTGGCTCAACCAGCAGGGAGCGCTTGTTGAAAAGTGAGTGAGAGCTGTGGGCCTCTGTGAGGAGGCGGGTCCAACCGTTGAGAATAATTCGCAAGAACTGAATAATGTGTCGGTTTTATAAAGAGGAGCAGACTTGAAATTACCTCCAGCCGTCTCCGGTTGCGAACCCCCTGGAAAGTCTCTACGGACCCCAGTTTGAGAAACACTGATCTATAACAGCCAGGTGCAGAGTAAAGCTCTTTTTCTATCCTTGCAATGTGTGCCATTGTGACATCTCCCACACCTGTCATCTTTAGACTTGTCTGAGTGAGACTACCTACTAGTGCTAAATTAGGGAGGGGACTTTCATCCTTTCAGTCCGCGCTGGATTTGAAACTAAATACCAAAGGTGAAAGGCCACTGCCTAATTTGATGATAGCAACAGACAAATATCTAAATTTTTATTTGTATATTTATTTTTGTCTTTAGCATTATTTTGTAAAGTGTTGTTTTTGGATCCCAAGTTTTCTTTTGAATGCATAACATGATTTCCCATTTGCTGCGTACAGTAAACGTTATAGTCTATTTATATCACTGAGCTAGTGGAGGGAGATCCTCGATTTCAAAATTCTCATCCTTGTTTTCAAATCCCTCTATGGCCTCGCCCCTTCCTATCTCTGTAATCTCCTTCAGCCCCACAACCTCCCGAGATGTCTGTGCTCCTCTAATTCTGCCCTCTTGAGCATCCCTGATTATAATCGCTCAACCATTGGCGGCCATGCCTTCTGTTGCCTCGGCCCTAAGCTCTGGAATTCCCTGCCTAAACCTCTCCGTCTCGCTACCTCTCCTGCCTCCTGTAAGACGCTCCTTAAAACCTACCTCTTTCCCTGCCCTAATTTATCCTTATGTGGCTCGGTGTCAAATTGTTTGTCCCACAATACTTCTGTGCAGCGCCTTGGGATGTTTTACTACGTTAAAGGTGCTATATAAATACAAGTTGTTGTTGTTGTTGTTGTTGATACTTGGCAAATGGGTACCAAGATCCCTGCTGTCAAACCATTTACTTTACTGTTTGTTTATAAACCAGCTTTATGGGCAGATTTGTAAAATAAATGAGACATTAAAGATCTATAACTTGTAAAAAAAAATTTGATTTGAATTGGCCAAGAGTTATTTAAATATTCAAGTTGTCAGTGTTACAGAATCCTTATTTTTTAATCACTTTGCAGGTATTAAAAGGTGGTCAAGCGATGGATGAATGTCTGCTCTGTGGTCGACATAATTGGTACGAAGATTAACCTACCCGGATTCCTAAAAGCAAAAGATTACAACTCCTATAGATGAATTAAGGCAATGAAGAGGCTGAGATGTTTGAATTAAGAGCGGAACCGGAGGAGCTGCATTCAAGCATCAACAGATGCTATTTTCTAAATTGAACATATGTGATTTGGAATGAAGAATGACTGGGTTAAGTTTGTAAAGCCATACATTAATGCAAGCAGTGCTGATGTTATATATTCTTTCAAAAATGTTATACTGTTGAAAACAATCTAATAATGAGTTATGTTAAACATGCTATAAAGACTGGCTGACTCATGTGAGCCCATTTTTGAATATATATTTTGTTGTGTACTAAGATGTCAATAAATAAAATGTGGCTCACTGAAATTCCAGTTGTTCCGTAAAGGTTAAGACTACATGCACGACCATCCTTTTACTCATTGATTAGTTTTACTCTCAACCAGGCTCAGCGTTCTTGACATGAATCAGTCATTCACGAATGAAAGACTTATGAAATAATATTGAGCGGCCTATGGGTGGCGCTGTCCAGGGAGAGTATAAATACTCGGGCATGGGTCCAGCTTGCGCAGGACATTCTTAACAGGAACTAGTGAAGGACACAACTAGACCTCCATGTTGTAAAACAGTTGATTAAAGCTTTGTTTAACGCTTAGACAAAGTGCCTAGTAGTTTTCTTACGTCAGTTCTCATGACCCTATGTCATGGAACAGTAGTGTGGCATAATGGTGTAATATACTGCTTGCAAGCGATTAATGTGATAACTTAACATCCTTAAAAAAATACTGACTTTTCCCCTCACATTGAGCATTGTAACAACACTTGCAAAACCCAGCAATATTAATAACAGTGCCTTCCATTTACAGTAACAGACCTTTCAAAGATCTTCTGTACCTCATAACAACTGTATTTTTATGCCAGGGTTCTATCAATTTATTCTGAAATTTTAATGTACAAGATAAAAGTAATTGTAAAGTTTTGGAAATGAGAATTAAAAAAGCACATTTTTACAGCATTCCAATCAATACTTTCCTAATGTCATGAAACTATCACACTTCAAAGAAGAATAACTGAACTAAGCCCAAAGGAAGACTGACACATGAAAATTAAACATATAAATTGAATTTCTTCATCTTTGTTTTGTGTATAGTGTATAACATAAGCATTTAGAGAATAAAAACATGGGCTTTGGAGTCACGCAGCTCCTTCGAGACCAAGGCTGCTGCACAATGTTGCGGCATGGCATGGGTTTTCAGGCACAATTCTCGCCTGTTACAGGGTAAGGAGGTGCCAAGTGGAAGCAACTTACTTCTTGAAAAGGAGGGAGTGAAAATTAAATAGCCACAGTCGCACATCTCCGAGTGACCACTTTCAAATAATTTTTGGCAGATCGATTGCACCCTTGGTTGAGGATGGTGTGCAGCATAGAGACACCCAATGAAAAAAAGGGAAGGGGTGAGACTGCCTTAAAAAGTGGGAGTTCCATGCTCAACAAAACAGATTTGTGGCTTCCAGAGAAATGGTGAAATTTTCCAAGACCCCATGGCACCATGGCACCAACAGGGCCCTGCATGCAGCGGGCAATTGCTTGGAAATTATGAGTGCACTGCTCTAATAAACAACTGCATTGTTTCTTTTTAGTCTTTCCCCCCTGCAAGAAACATAAGCCACACTTACACAATAGGAGTGCAGTTGGATGCAGATGTCCATTTCCGCCTCTGCTGCAGTGTACAGGAGCTAAGGTTCTGTATGTCAATGGGAATGTAGGTCTACAAAAGTGTTGCTTTACAAATGTTCCATATGATTGAGGGAGCTGGGTTGTACAAAGTAAACCCCATGGGGGAAAAATTGGGTTGCTTTGCGCCTCCCGTTAGTGCCAGTCCTGAGATCTTCCGTAACCACAAAGGCTGCTATTCACTTAATGTGTATTTGGTGTGCAACCACAGACAGCGAATCCTCACTGTCAATGCCCACTGTCCTGGCAGCAGCCACAGTGTCTTCACCCTGCGCGAGACTGGTGTGCCGGCACTCTTCCAGCCACCACATCAAGCTCGTGGCTGGCTGCTCGGAGACAAGGGATATCCACTCTCCACCTGGCTCATGACTTCCCTCTGCAACCCCAACAACTCCTGCCCAGCTCTCATATAATGAGAGCCATGCTGCCACCAGGAACATCATCGAGCAGACCATCAGGGTGCTCAAGCAATGGTTCCGCTGCCTTGACCGTTCGGGAGGAGCCCTCCAGTACTCAGCTGAGCGGGTGTCCTATTTCGTGGGGGTCTGCTGTATGCTCCACAACTTGGCCATTGTGAGGGCCCAGCCCTTGCCACCAGGGATTGCGGTACCACCTCAGGAGGAGTAGGAGGGAGAGGATGAGGAGGAAGAGGAGGAAGAGGAGGAACAGGAGCGAGGAAGGAGGCTACCACTCAATTGGCCTTCCGGAAGGTCGGTCTGTGATCGGCTCAACAGACTGTGGTTTGAATAAATTAAATCCCAGATCCCCATTGCTCACCACATTCCCATCATTCCATCCCTATCGCAGGACATATCACAGCGAAAAGCTGAAATGAGATTGACCACAAAATAATCCAAACTGAATTAATAAATTTATCAATAATTGGTGAAAACATATTTACACCAAAAATATTAACTATTCACCCTTGTGCAATCCCTTAGTGCCTGCTGTTATTGTGCCTATGCCTACTCTAATGCTCCTACAAAGTGTTGGCCCAGTGGCTGCAGCACGGCTGGTGGAAGGCTGCTGAGTGTCCATGCGGGAGAATTCAGATGGCACTGCATGACACCCTTGACCAGCTCTGGGCATGGAAGGCCCAGATGTAGACTGTACCATCTCAGCATGGGCAGCAGCAGTCTGGGCTGGCTGGATGACAGGCAGCAACAAGGGCAACGGCAGAGTGGCAGTGGTGGGAGTAGGAATGCTGTCATCCTGAAAGAGGGCAGCATGTTCCTGTTCCACTGACCCACTACCACTCCCCCCAGGGCAGCACCTCAGCATCCCTAGCAATCTGTTGGAGCACAGATTGCTGGCCTGCTGTGACACTGTGAAAGCCCCGGTCGACGGTGGTAGACCCAGCCACGATGGCAGCATTCAGAGCTTGCGTGGCATCAAGCTGAGACTGCATGAGAGCAGTAAGAGATTGGATGCCCCTGAGCATAGACTGTAAGATTCGCAAAATTGATATTGTATTAATAAGGGTCGAATGGCAGAAGAGGCCATGATTTTAAAGACTGTCTTAAAAAAAGCCAAGGAAAAAGGGGCATTAAAAATGGCCACCAGACCCTGTGACCAACTTATTTGGGACACTTTAAAATGGTTCCTGCAGTCCTCAGACAGCTTTGTGGATTCAACCCACAGTCGGTTCTGGAAGCCGTTTCGGAGAGAACGAAACCAGACACCCACACATACATAAAGATTGGATGCAGATCCAGTCAGATCGGCCTGTAAATAAAGGCCATCTAAATGTTTACCCAGACAAAGGGGAACAGTTCCATATTCATAAAGAACGCATCAAGGACCCGTTAAAGACATCAAGAAGACATTAAAAACAATGAAGGTCATTCCAGACCAGAGATGGCCCTTTACCGGCCATCCAAGAACAGTTTAAAATATAATAACTACCCCGTTGTGCAACCAGCCCGCCAAAATTAAAACAAAAGACTAACCTGATTTGGCGCGAGATAAGGGCTTCTGCTGAGAAGTATAATTGGGAGACACCGGGGGTAGCGAAAAGAAGAGGCTTCATCTTAGATATTGGGAAGAGAGAGGTTCCTTTCTTCATCATCTTCGTGGGATCTTCTGTAATAGCTGTTACCTTCGATAGCAGCTGGAGTTCGGAGAAGAGGATGGTTCGAGTCGGCATCCCGCCCCGGGGTAAAACATCGGGAGATCATCGACCAACCCCGGGCCGTTGACGAAACGGGAGGTAGTAAAACTACCGAAGAAACCTACATGAAAGCCGGCTAGGGGCTTCCAACCGTGGTCAAGCAGATGATCTCCGCCGACATCCAGGCCCGTCAGTATCCAGCCTGTCCGTGACCTTCACCTCGAGAAAGAGAGTGAGGTGTGGCGCAGCCCGCTGTGGCTCCACTGACCACAAGGAAACAGGACGCCTGAGGGGATCAAAACGCAGACCTGTTTCAAAACTCTATACTTTTCCAACTGGATTGGTGAGCATGTTTCTGGCCCTTCATAATCGGATCTAGTTAGGTTTAAGGGGGTGGTCATTTTGGGTATAATTAACATGAGTTGTTATCCCTCGATGTTCTGTGTGTTTCCCCATTTTATGATGATCTTTGTAAGGTATAATGGGCTAAAAATTCGGTATCGCCGTGCCAGGTCTTTAGTGCCCGAAATTTTGCGCTCACCCGGATTCCCGTAGCGCCTGCCTGAAATTCAGTTGCGCCGCCCCAAGATGGAGGCGGGCGCTAGTGCAGGGTTTGGCCGCCTCGTTTGGGGCGATGAAAGTCAGTTTCAGGCGTCCAGCTGCCGCTGCAGTACCCGATGCGGTGCGGCAGGCTGGGGTACTGCAGGCCTCCTCCTTCTCTTAAGGAGGAGCTGCCTGCAGCCGTGAGATCGCCGCTGGATTCCCCCGGCAAAAAAGCCCGGCACCACGGAGAAGTGCCGGGCTCGCGGGAGTCAGACACCAATGCCACGGGGGGGTGGTGCAGGAGTCCGGGGAGGGAGGTGCGGCCAGGCGGCCGCCGGGAAAGCGGCCGGCCGCCCCTCCACCTTTATGCGCCGGCCTCTCGGAGCTGCAAGGCAGCGTTTTTCAAACGCTGTTTGCGGCCGCTACGGGCGAGGCGGCCGCAACTGAATTTGGCCATCGGCACGGAATAGCATTGGAACTGGGGCGCTGCGCACACCGATGACGTCATTGGTGCTGGCGCAGCGCTACCGGCTAACGCCGATGTTAGGGACCAACTGAATTTTGGGCGCTAACAAACTTCTGGCGCAAACCACTCTATAGCCAATAAGTGGGCGCAAATGCGACTGAATTTCTAGGCCAATATGCCTGTATCCATTTTAGTTAGTACTGTATTGTTATGATTTGTTTTTCCCTCCCATGTACCCTCTTATTTGCTTGCATTTGATTTGTTTTTCCTTATGCAATAAAATATCATTTCGTTTCATTAAACCTGGTCTATAAGAGTATTCTCTACATTGTAGTTCCTGCACCTAAGTCCAGTGTCTAGAATCTAAGGGGTGAGTGGGGCGAACCACTCAAGGCTTTTCTGTGCAAATGAGAGAGAGAGAGAGAGAGAGAGAGAGGCCTCTGAGAGGGAGTAACCTCTGCGATCTGCAAATCTCTAGAGAGAGCAGAACCCCTTACAGAAAATGGTGACCGCGGAAGGACACTGGCAGCAGGATTGCAATGGTTTAGACCCAGGTTTGAATGGGCAAAGTGTTATGGATGAGAGGGTAGCGGATTATGTCTTTGGCAAGGTAAATCTCACTAAGCAGTGGATTTCCGATCTCTTCCTGGATGGGCGTCCGGTAGACGCAGCCATCAGGTGGACAGAGAGCAAAGAGCATAAGAAGCCAGTGGAAAAGGTAGTGTGGCTGATGTGCTACAAGAAACAGGTCCAGATTTTGGACCGGGTCGTTGCAGCACAGGCAGCCAAGATCACTGCCCAGGCAGCAGAGATAGAGGAAAAGGCCATGGGTGGGGAAAAACTCATCACAGCGCTTCACGCGTTGAATCAGGAACGCCAAGTTGTAGCTAGTCAACATCAGGCTAGAATACAGTATCTGGAATGCCAGGTTGCTGAGGTAAAGATCCATGAGGTGAGAATATGGGAGCAAAACGCCCGCCTCGCACAGCAGCTAAGAGCACAGGAGGAGAGAGTAGTGGAAGTCAAGGCAGCTTACAAGCTATCCCTTGAACATGTGTTTGAGAGCACAGACCACAGCCCCTGCCAAAAGACCATAGAGGACCTGAGAATGGCCCTGGTTAAGGGAAAAGGCATGGTATGCCTCTTAAGCCCAAAAGCAAGTCAGATTGACTTTTTGCAGGAATCCAAACATCCGGTTCTGTGCGAAGTAGTTGCAGCACGAGCCACTGAACCCTCAGCCCCGCCAAGCTATAGTGAGGCTTGGCCCGAAAAGGGGATGGTGGAAGAAAGGGCAGCCGAGATGGTACAGGAGGAACAGCCCCTGGTAGCAAAGCCGGAGCTGGCACCAATGTGTCCTGCTCAGCACCAGAGGTTCGGTCCCAACGAGGACAATGGTGATCCCGGACCCCACATAAACCAGCTTGTGGTGCCCTACGCTGCCCCACAACTAAGATCCATGGTGAGCCACCTCCCAAGACTCACAGTAAAGGGAGATCCGTCAGTTCATTTCAGGGAGATGGAGGAGACAGCCGCCATCAATGATTGTGATGATCTTGAACAGGCAAAGATGCTGCTCTTCTCCTTGGATAGCACAATCCTTCAGTGCCTCTCAGACGAGAGTAAGAGGGGACGGAAAGGGTATACGGACCTCAGGGATGAGGTCTTGGAAGTTATGGGAGTGGACGACGGTAATCCGTTCCAACGGGTGGAAGGGACGGTGCAGCTAACTGGAGAACCCCCACGGGTTTTCGCAGAAAGGCTGTGGCCAGTGTATCGACGCAGTTGCCCGGGCATGCCAGAATGGGTTGGAATGAGCGCCGAACAGCGGGTTCATTGGCTCCATTGCTTGGTTGCTAACAGCTTGCCACAGATACAGATCCTAGCCAGGTCCTGGTTTGATCCCCAAGGTCCCGGTGTCACGGAGGAGACGGTGCTCCGCCAGCTCACCATAACTTACAAGAATTGTAGAGGTCAGGAGAGACCTCCCTCTAAGGGAAAAGTGCATGAGGCAAAACCCGCAGCCCCAAGCAAGAAGGAATGGCGTCAGGAGGGGAACCGCCCTGCCCAAGCCAAGCTCAATTGCTACGGGTGTGGGAAGGGTGGACATTGGTGCAAGGACTGTAAAAATCCGTGGAAGGATAATAAAGGGAAATCTCCCGCAGCCCAAACCCAAGCCCAGACCGCCGCCCCAGCACCAGCCCAAACCAAGCCACAGCTCCTGTCCCAGCTAAGGGAGCCGGTGCGGCTATGGATCCCGCTGCGATAAAATCGATCATAGAGACAATGCGGTCTCTGATGATCGCGCAGGGGAAGATAGCCGCCACCACCGGTCTTGTCGTTCCCGAAAACCCGACCGCTGCACCCAATTGACTAGAGCCGGCGCAGCCCGTTTACTTGTGTGCGCTGCAATATGATGTATGGAGACGGCCCCTCGTGGAGATGGAGGTGGAAAAGGTAAAGGGGATCTATCTGTTGGATACGGGGGCATCGTGCACCGTGATCCACGCAGGTAACCCCACCACCTCACCTCTATCCACCGGGGTTCCATATATTCTGTTGGGCTTCACAGGCAAGGAGCAGGCTGGCGCACATTCCATTCCCCTCTCCATTCATATTGGACCACTCCGCACCACGTGGAAGTGTATACTGATGAAGTGGGAGGTGGAGGGTGGAAAGGGGATCCTCGGGTCCGATTTCTTAGCAGAACACGGGATCCTCGTGGACCTAAGAAATCACTGTCTTTGGGGAGCGAGTAAGGGTAAACGAGGCGAGGTAGTCATCATCCCAGGGAAGGGTGAAAAGGGGACCCTGTGTACCATGAAGCCGAAAGAGGGCTACGACCTCGAGCTCATGGTCGCAAGCGTCCCACAAGATCTGCAGGCATTTGTGTCAGACCAACTGACCACGTTTGCCACTCACAAGCACGATTGCGGGAGGGTCACCGGGTTTGAGGTCAGAGTAGACGGAGACCCCATGGCCTGACCCCAAAAGCAGTACAACTTCCCCAAGGAAGCGGAGCCCGACATGGAGACAGCAATGTCTTCACTGGAGCAGCAGGGCGTGTTGAGACCGATAGCCACCCATGTAAACTCTCCTTTATGGCCGGTGAGAAAGCCGGACAATTCATGGAGAGCCACGGTGGACTACAGAGTCCTCAATAGTAACATCCTAGCCTGCGCACCGACAGTAGCAGCAGTTGCAGACCTGATAGGGAGTATTCCAGCCTCCGCGACCACGTTCACGGTTCTGGATATTTCCAATGGGTTTTGGTCCATCCCTTTAAGGAGGGAGGACCAGTACAAGTTTGCCTTTACCTTTAAAGGGCAACAGTACACCTGGAACTGCTTGCCACAAGGTTTCCACAACAGCCCCAGCATTTTCCATCAGTGCATGGCAGGGAGTTTAAAAGAGTTCAGCCAGCCCAATCAGCTAGTGCAGTATGTGGACGACCTGCTCCTGTTCACAGATTCCAGAGAGGAGCACGGCCCACTATTAGCCGAGTTATTGGAGCTGTTAGGCAGAAAGGGTTTTAAGGTAAACCCAAAGAAGGCACGGATCGGCCAGCAGGAAGTAAAATTCCTGGGTCTGACCATCCGCGCTGGAAAGGGAGCCATAGACCAGGGTGGACAGAAATCGGTGCAAGACCCACCGGTCCCTCCCACCATAGCCCAGAGTTGGGAAATTGGAGACAAAGCCATGGTGGGGAGTCACTGCCAAGAGGGGAACCTAGAACCGCTGTACGTGGGGCCCTACAGCATTGTAGACAAAGCCAGCCCCATGGTTTACGCAGTGAAGTTGCCCTGGCGCACTAAATGGTTTCACATCAATCAGTGCAAACTGTTTAAGCTGGGTGCAAAAGAGCCAGCAACTGAAGCAAGGTCTGAGGGTGAAAATCCTCAGCCTGAGGCGTGCGGTAATTCACAGATCACACAGGCTGGAACCACAGCCTGCATGGAGGGAGAAACTGTCCCACCCACCTGGGAGGTTTCCCCTATGGCCTGGGACTCGGACGAGGAGGAGCCCGAAGATCAAGGCCCTCCCCCTTATCCGAACGCCATCGGGGGGGAACCCGAACAGGAGGGGGAGCCCGAACAGCAAGGCCCCGCCCTCGACACGATTCTGGAGGAGGTGGAGTCGGAGGATGGAGATCCCGCCCTCGACTCAAGCTTAGGGGAGGTAGAGATTGGGGGCGGAGATCCTCCACCTGTCAGGACAGGTGAGGAGGAGTCGTCTGCCACAGGCCCAAATCCCAAAGGGGCGGAGCCTGAGGGAAGGGAGCCGAAACCGGCAGTCGTGGAGGTGCCACGGGCTGTGAGGGCTGAAGTCCCAACCGAAGGTCCAATCGCGATGGGAGCCACGCCCAAAGTACTCCTTCGCAGGTCGTCCCGAATGCCTCAGCCAAAGAAACCTTGGCCCGATCCCCCCAACTTCAGTAAATGCAGACTTGGGAAATCCCCAGCAGAACGCAGTCCCCAACCGACAGCAAAAGGCTGCGGGGAGCCCAAGCCACAGGTCACTACAGCCCCGCCACAGGGAGCGGTGAGCTGCAGTCCAATCAGGGATTAGGCATGCCGCCCGGGGACTGGCTGCGCTGTACATAATTTAGTTAAGTTTAAATTTAATTAAGTTAAGGTGTGTATATTAAAGTGATTAGTGTTGCAAATAGTTTTGGAACATACCCATTATGTGTGTTGTTTTGGATCGAGGTCAAAAGACCCGATCATGCCTTCACCTAAACCAGAATCTCTCGGGAGCCTGGCTATATCGTTTAATTTTGTTATGGGAACCAGAAAGATGAGAGGGATTCTCGTCGTGTTCGTGGTGATCGGGTGTGGCGTGGCCTACCGGGGCCGCACTAAGGACTCCACGATCTACGGGTGCTCGGGAGACACAGCCCCCATCGCGACTGATGGGACGGGCACCCGGGAGGTCGAGGAGACAGCCAACTACTTCCACGAAGGAAGGTGGCCAGGATGGCTGGGGTCGAACTCTACGGAATACTCCAGCCAGTCCGGGTTTGCGTACCGAGAGGCTTCTCTGATGTGCCCCCGAGTGAGGGTCATTGCACCCAGAGTCAGCGTTACCGTCGGGAAGAAGATTTGCTTGGTTTGCAATGGACATGTTCCTTTGGACCGATGGTGGTGGCTGCGCAAGTTGAGCAAAACCATGAAGAACTCCACGGTCGAGTGGGAGAGACTGGGTAACAATACCCATCAGACTATTACGGGGACTCATGGGGGATTGAGTGTCTGTTGGGACAAATCGTGGGAACCAGATGAAGGGATTTACATCTGTATGTGGGGTTCAGAACACGCTTGCCCCACAGGCGTCTCCATCTTTTTCCAAAGGCAGTGGCAGGATGCTGGACAAGGGATGAGATGGGACGTCAGCACACGGGCATGCGGAGTCCCATATTCTCAGATCCCAGTAAATGCCACCGAGCTCATTACCCGCCCACGCAAACCCCTGCCCACGATTCCGGTAGCCAAAACCCGCAATGAAGGGTGCCCCACCACTACCAAGGGACCCGGGAACGGATTGGTGTTAGTGCCCACAGGTCAGGTGCTGTACCAAGGGGTGCACTACGCGGTAGCTTCGGTGATTTTAAACCTCACCGAGGTGCGATTGCCAGAGTGGTGCCCCAAGGAAACGGAGCAATTGTACCAGGTCCTGTTAACAAACATGTTCAGACAATTTTATGAATTCGACTTTGCCGATGTCGACAGAGCCGAATTGTACACCACACCACATGAGGTCTTGGGCAGGATAGGGAGACAAAGAATGGGTGCAGTAAATGATATTTTCACAGCTTTTAACACAGGGACTTCCGTCATCAACACTCTGGATGACGTGGAGCTGCAGACCCAGATCAATGGTTTAAAAACACAGTTAAGAAAGATACTGACTGATGAGAATAAGGTAGTGGGTTCTGAGTTACATGAGGACCAGGCCATGACACTACACTTAAAGGAAATAATAGCTGAGCTGGAGAAACATGCTAAAACGGTAAATGCTCTCATCAGGGAGGATCGGAATGCGTCCGATCAGGCTGCGCAGAGCGAAGCTTGTGTGCTGTACGGAGCGTGGTTACTGGGCGAGGGCCGCAGTAATCTGGAGGATTTAAAACAAGGTTTAGTCCCCTCCTGGATCAGCAACAAGCACCTCGCAGCCCTCCACCCTTTTGAGAACGCATTGAGTCCGTGCCAGCTCAGACTAGCTTCACAGGCCTACCCAGTCCCAGTGGACTGTGGACGGTCTAATCACACCATTATGTGTATAGTGGTAAGAATGCCGGTTATGGGTAAGACAGCTAAACCTGCCCCGGTATACAGGGTGGAGAACATTGGAGTCATTCAAGGGGGTGCACACATTCGCTACACAGCGGTCCCACCTTACGTCATTCGATGGGAGCATGCAATGATGGGTACCAACCTCTCGGGGTGCCGGAGCCGGGGAGCACACATCATCCTATGTCCCCAGCACCTGAATGCCTATTCGAAACCACAGTGCGGGTTCAGAACTGCTGGCGCGAAGCCTATAAATTGCACCATGGAGGCGATGGCACAAGGTCATGTGCCCCCGCAGGTGGCATATATAGGAGGTGGGACATACTGTGTCACCACTGCAGTGCCCCACTACCAACATGGACTGCACGGCTGGTGTCCGGTCAGTGACAGCAGTTTCTGCTTCAAACCCAAGGCAGAAGTTCAAGTGGCCCAAAAGCGAATTGTCCCCATTCCTGAACCTTCCACTGTTCACATCACTGTCAAAGAGAATTTCACCGACCTGTAACGATTCATTGCACATTTTGGATATATCATTCTCCCTCTCCCTGAACACCTCACCAAGATATTAAAGGCCATTGTCGTTTCACAGAAACATTATTACACACTGGAGCAGAAGACCTTAGAAATAGGGGCAGACATATTGGATATAGTGACCCCACCGTGGTGGGACCTGTTCACTAATATAGAAGTCCCTTCTTGGATTAGGATAGCCTCTCATATCCTAGTAGTGTGTCAGATTTTTATTGTGATTTATTTACTGTTTGTACACTGTAAAAAGGTAAAACATTCACAGAGGTACGAGAACAGGGGAGAATGGAGGAAGCATTATGTGCGGGTAGAAGAAGAGACACCTGTTTAGATTTATGCTGCTATGTATAAAGTTAAAGTTTCCCTCCCTCCTCTATTTGATAATATTCGTGTGAGATTTTTTGTATTTTGTTCTTTATTGTTGAAGTATATTAAGTAAGTTGTGATTATTAAAGATAATAAGGTGTTTGAACCAGGTGGTGTAGGGGTATTAGGCCCCCCTCCACACCTGGAAGAATGAGTGTGTCAGATTTTAAATCCAATGTATTGCCATCTATAGATGCTTAAGGTACACTGTAGGTTTTCTGAAATGGGAAATACATGTGTCATGGGGTCAGAGATAGGTAATTACAGGAGATGGTTTAATTATGGAAGTCAGAAAATTTTGCTCACCCAGAATTATGATACTTCAAGCAAGTTATAGTATCATCAGGGGGGACTGTAAGATTCGCAAAATTGATATTGTATTAATAAGGGTCGATTGCAGAAGAGGCCATGATTTTAAAGACTGTCTTAAAAGAAGCCCAGGAAAAAGGGGCATTCAAAATGGCCACCAGACCCCGTGACCAACTTATTTGGGACACTTTAAAATGGTTCCTGCAGTCCTCAGGCAGCTTTGTGGATTCAACCCACAGTAGGTTCTGGAAGCCGTTTCAGAGAGAACTGTTGTGTATGTACCTTTAAGAGAAGAACTGATTCTATACTGCAGTACCGGCAGTGACCACCCCTGTATATAAAGCCATAGCAGGCTTCTGTACTTCAGTCTTAAGTTACCCTCTGTTCAGTAAATACCTGTTATTATTGTTCTCCTGCAGTCCGTGTATTATTGAAACTCGGACACTACATTGGCGACGAACAGGTTCGAATTGACCTATAGCACTGCATCACCTCATGGAGATCTTTCCCTGAGAAGAAGCTCCTTTGAGGTCGAAATCAGAGCAACGGGCGTCGACCGCGGGCAACCGCCCAAGGATCCATCGGAGTTCGGAGAGTTGCAGGAGAGGCTGTGGAGAGCTGGGCTTGGCTCCCCATTCAAGGTGTTCCAGCAAATCGTGCTGGTAGCAGGTAGTGCACTGACCCTTCCGGACTGTGGCGGGCTCGAGCTCGATCGAGCAGCTCTGCAAAGGGGCCATGCAGCGTCGTCAGGAGGAAAAGAGAGAGAGAGAGGGTGGAGCGCACAGGGCGCGGTTGGTGCTCAAGAACCGGTCAGCGCAGCGAAAATAAAACAAGGGGAAGGAAAAGTGAGACGCGCCGAAGCTGCGGATCGCCGCCATTACCCTGCAGAATGCTAGGAGCAGCATGGCAGCAAGGGGAAGAAGGAAAAGCACGGGAGGCGCCATTTTATTCCATTGGGGAAGAAGGAAAAGCGCGGGAGGTGCCATTTTAATCCATTGGTGAAGAAGTAAAAGCGCGGGAGGCGCTATTTTAAATCAGCCAAGATGCCGAAGAGTGGCAGTATCACTGCTTTCGACAACGAGGTAGAAGACTGGACCACGTATGTGGAAAGAATTGAAGTGTACTGCAAGGCAAATGAGGTGGCCGATGGAAAGAAGGCGGCGGTATTATTAAATTTGATGGGCGCAAGAATGTACGGCCTATTGCGGAATTTAATTACCCCAGCTAAACCAATGGAGAAAAGTTATGAAAGATTGTTAATATCTTACAGGAACACCTAAACCCTACACCGCTGCTGATAGCAGAAAGATTCAAGTTCCATAAAAGAAACCAGCACAAAGATGAGAGCAATGCTGACTATCTTACGGAACTACGCAAGTTATCGAAGCACTGCCAGTTCGGAGCAGGACTGGCAGACACCTTACGGGATAAGTTTGTCTGCGGGCTCCAGAGTGAAGGAACCCAGAAACTACTACTTTCGGAAAAGGACCTGACGCTAGAACAGGCTTTCAGCGTGGCAGTATCCTACAAAGCAGCAGCACGGGGAGCTGCAGAAATACAACAGAAACCACAAGAATACAGCGCTAACGAAATGGTGTATGGAACAGAAAAGTGCTATCGCTGCGGCAGAACAACCCATGATCAGAAGGACTGCTGGTTTAAGGACAAAGTATGCAGGCAATGTGGGAAAATGGGACACATAGCAAGAATCTGCAGGTCGAGAAGGAAAACCAACACTACAAGAACTACTGAGGAAAAGTACAAGAAAGTGAAGAAATTGACAGACAGTAGTTCGGAAGATCAGGACAGTGATAATAACTCCGGGAGTAGGAGACTAAGTTGTCTAAAGTTACACAACGTGATCGCAAAGGAGGATCACCGAACCATTTGGGTCACCCTCATGATAGCAGGGTCCCCAGTAAAGATGGAATTGGACACAGGATCAGCTCTAACTGTCATGAATCGACGAGACTATGAGCGGCTATTCTCACACATACCCTTGAAGGACACGTCCATTGTATTGAAGACATACACGGGGCAAAAAGTCTACCACAGAGGAAAAATAAGGGTGCCAGTTAAATACAACGGCAACGAAACACAGAAACTGTATCTATATATACTACAGTTGCTGGTCCATTTATGTATTCAATGTTCCTAATCGCCGTGGATGCCCATTCGAAATGGCCAGAGGTCATCAAAATGTCCTCCACCACCACGGAGAAAACTATTGCAGTCCTACGGACCATCTTCGCCAGGAATGGCTTGCCAGAACAGATTTGCTCCGACAATGGGCCACAGTTTGTGTCCGAGGATTTCCGGAGGTTTCTGAGGAATAATGGGGTGAAACATTACACATCTGCCCCATATCATCCAGCCCAAATGGATTGGCTGAGAGGTTTGTTCAGACCTTTAAAAAGGCAATAAAGGTGATGTATAACGACGACATACCACTACAACACAAGGTGGATAATTTCTTGTTTGCTTACCGGAATGCGACACATGCAGTCACCAACCAAGCTCCAGCCATAATGTTCTTCAACCGAAGGCTAAGATGTCGCCTGGATTTGCTCAAACCAAACATAAGACGAGATGTTGAGGATAAGCAATTCCAGCACATCAATGAGAAGCCAACCAGGAGCTTCAAGATAGGGCAACCAGTCTTGGCCCGCGACTACCGAACAGAAAAATGGCAGCCAGGAACGATATGCACACAGCAGGGACCACTAATGTACACAGTGGACTTTGGAGAGAGCATCGTGAGACGCCATGCTGACCAGATTCTAGAGTCACAGGAACAAGCCAAACCCATATCACGAGCATGTGCATCTGGTAATAAACCCGAAGTACCGATTGCGTCTACCTCAGAAGCAGTGGTGTTGGAAGCTGACGAACCAACCAATGACAATGAGCCAGAATCAACTCCGCCGCAAGAACAGGATATTCGAGAAAGGCGCTATCCAGTCAGGATCAGGAAGCCTCCTCAAAGACTGAACTTATAAATGATTACTTCAGTTGATGTATATAGTACAGAGAAAATTGTAATTAGTTATTATTTAGTTGTTAAATGAATGTTATGTACTGTTTATCTAAAAGGGGAGGAATTGTTGTGTATGTACCTTTAAGAGAAGAACTGATTCTATACTGCAGTACCGGCAGTGACCACCCCTGTATATAAAGCCATAGCAGGCTTCTGTACTTCAGTCTTAAGTTACCCTCTGTTCAGCTGCAAGCACGAGCAGAGGGAGCAGCCAGACTTTGGAGAGTGGATTAAAGTGGTGGTCCCCTGACCAGGAAGAGGAGGAGAACGTTGGACCACCACCACCAACTCCACCATCATTACATCAACTGAGGTGCCTGGAGAGAGAGGACAGAGGAGGAGAAGGAGAAAGGAGGCCTACATCAACATCAACCAGGGGAGAGGCCTTTCTATCACTGCCTCCCCAATTTGGCCTCCACTTCAGGAGAGGGAGAGAGGGGAGAGAAACCAACTGCTTGAAAGGAGGGAAGGAAACTTCATCCGGAACATCTACAGGTGGGTGTTATTTGGGGCACTCTCCCAAGACTTTGTATTTTAGGTGGGGGGAGAAAAGAAGAAGCAAGGCCGGATCATCAAGGGGTGTAGTGTGTGTGTGTGTGTGCTCTTGTTAAAAGCTAGGCCACACACACCACTAATTAGCATCCCTTCTATTGCCTGCCCTGGGAGAGCTTGGAGCTGCCCAAGGTGAAGTCTTTAATTTAATTTAATTACATCGTTAAGACCTGTTGCAGGACTAAGCCTGGGCTTCTCCAGCTTTTCCAGGTGAAGACGTCTTCTCCCCCTGCCAGAAGACCACCATCACCAAAGACTTTTTCCATCGGAGAGTGCAACCCTGCCTACACCCACCCACCATCCTGAGTGGCAACACTGCCCTTTGCGGCCTCCCTCCTTCCCACCCCCCCCACCTCTCTCTCTCTCTCTTTGTCTCTCTCTGCCTGTCTTTCTAAGGCACCTTAGTTTCATCTATTTTATTAATTGCCAATTGAGCAGAGGGGAGAGGCCACTCTCCCAATTTAAATCAATAAGGAGAGAGGTGTGTCCTCATTTTAATCAGCTCCCTCTGCTCAATAGAGGACAAAAAAATATATATATATATACACCGAGGCCATTAACACCTTCAGGCCTGTGACTTGGGGTGAGTGTAGCCCTTAAAAAAAAGCACCCCAGAATGGCGACTGCATCTTCGCCGGTGGCGGGGCCAGCCGGGACCTATGCGAGAGTGGTAGCCACAGCCACAGCTGCTCCCGCTGTTCCTGCTGCCCCGTCACCTTTTCGATTAATAACGAAAAAGCTTGGGGTGAAGAGCTACACTCACCCCACTATGACCATCGAGGCCTGCGTCAAGGCCATGGCTGGGGTTGTCGGCCCCTCAGCCATCGTCGCGGCCTCGAAAATGTATGGGAAGGCTGTGTTCTTCCTGGGGTCGGAGCGGGCGGTGTCCCTGGCTGTCGCCAAGGGGCTCACCGTGGGCGGGACCTTCCTGCCGGTGGATCCTCTCGAGGCCACCGCGCAGAGGATCATTATTTCCAACGTCCCGCCCTATGTTCCTGGTGAGCTCCTCCTTCCCCATTTGCGACAAATTGGGGAGGTGAGGTCGGGGATCACGCCCATCCCGCTCGGCTTCCGGGAGGCCAGCCTTCGCCACGTCTTCTCCTTCCGGCGCCAGCTGTTTATCCAGCTGGCGCGGGAGGAGGACACTGAAGGGGCGTTCGTCGTCCTCCACGAGGGGACCGCCTACCGCGCCTTTTGGACGTCGGACGGTGTGAGGTGCCATGCCTGCAGGGAGGTGGGGCACATCAGGAGGAACTGCCCTGCCTCCAAGGCCACCGGATCATCTCGTGCGGCCGAGGCTGGCGCCGCTGCCGCCGCCCTTCCCCCCGGATCTGCCCGCGCGTCAAGTACGTCTGATGCGCGGTTGACGTCGGGGGCCGATGCCACCAAGGCCTCCGGCGGGGGGGAGGGAGCGTGTCCGGCCGGAAAGAAGGCGCGGGGAAAAAAGAAGCACCTTGGGGCAGGCCCCCCCGTGGATGGTGAGCCCTTGCCCCTTGAGCCCCTTACACCCGCGCTCCTCGCGGAGTTGATCAGGGCAGATGTGAGCGGGAGGGGCCCCGTGCCCGAGCCTGTGGCCGCAACCGCCGCAGCGGTAATGCCAATACCTGCGGCCGGGCTCGGGCCCGAGGAACCCGACAAACCTGCTCCGCCGGAGGGAGTCGAGGAGGAGGCCTTTGCAGACATGAAGGTCTCCCTCGCTCCCTCCGTGCTAAAAAGAAGGCGCGACCCCCTGGATGAGGAGGAGGACCGGGAGGAGGAAGGTCCCTCCGAGCAGGGGGAGTCGTCGCCCGCCGCGGGTACTGCGCCCCCCCGCCCCCCCAGCGCTGTCGTCATCACCAGCGATCGGCAGGGGTCGCCTGTCCCTCGGGAGGCTGAGGCAGATGTGTCTGTCCAGCACGTGCCTCCCGGGGATGGGGATGAGACCCTGCCCGTGGGGGGGGTTGCAGAACAACCCGCGGCAGTAATTGAAGTTGACCTTTTATCGGTGTCGTTACCACTCGCCGGGTCGGGCAGCCTGGGGGCTGGGTCGGGCGAGCTCGAGGACAATGAGCTCGCCCAATGCGACCCGGACGTCTCCCAGGGGATGCTCGTCCTGGTAGAGCTTTTAATTCAAAACCCCCCGTCCGCTGGGTCGGAGGTTGGTGGCGGGGAGGAGGATGGCCCCCTGGCTGCGTCTCTGGTGCCGGACGTACTGGAGGAGCTGGAAATTGTTCTCTCCCCGGTTTCTCCGGTCGTTCCGGCGTCTGAGGCGGAGGGGAGCTCTGAACCGCCGCCGTCTTCTGGCCCGGCACCCCTAGAGGAGCCCAGGGAGAAATCCTCTGCCGCCGATCCTGGGGGTGGGATCCGGGCGGAGGCGGGGCTGGCTGGCGCGGCCGAGTCGTTCGCTTCGCACTGCGCGGCGGACGGGTCGGCCGCTGGTGACGACCCCCTGGAGGAGGATGGGGACTCGGTGATGGGCACGGAGGACGATTCGGACTCCAGCGCCGACGTGGCGATGGATGACCTCGTGCCCCTTGCCAAGTCTCCCCTCATTTCCGTAAGGGAACTCCGGGATTTTATGGCCACGTGCCTGGGTCAGCGCAATAAGGTCCGGCTGGCCCTCGACAGGTGGTCGGAGCTGGCGCTGCTCATCGATTCCGTCCGCGCCGCCGTTAAGATCTTGGGCGCGGACGAGGGTGTGAACCCGCTCGAGCTGCGTCGGCTCACAACGTTTCTCACTGGGCTGCTGAGGAAGTGGCGGCGGACCAGCGGCTGCGCTTCCTCGCCCCGTTAGGTGTAGGTAGAGGTTGCACTATGCTTCTGACATGAAGATAACCATAGCCAGCCTCAACATCAACGGCAGCAGGGAGGCGCGCCGCAGATTCAATAACTTCTCGGTCCTTCGGGACGGGAAGTATGCGGTGTGCTTCCTGCAAGAAACCCACACCGTTCCGGGAGACGAAGCCACGTGGCTCCTGGAGTGGCAAGGAGGGGTCAGCATGAGTCACCTCTCCAACAATTCCAGCGGGGTGGCTATCTTGCTGGCCCCGCATTTTCAGCCGGAGATCTTGGGGGTCAAGGAGCACGTGCCGGGCCGCTTGCTCCATGTCACTGTTCGCCTGGGGGGCGTGCCGCTCCATCTAGTGAACGTGTACGCCCCTCAGACCAGTGCGCAGCAAGTGCGCTTCTTCGAAGAAGTGTCCGCTCTCTTGGGCTCCATCGACGTGGGCGAGTGCGTCATCCTCGGGGGGGATTTTAACTGCACCCTCGAGGCGAGGGACCGTTCGGGTCCCCCGCGAAGCCCGGCGGCGATGGAGAAGTTGAGGGACCTGGTTGGGTCCTTCGACTTGGTGGACGTCTGGCGAAATCTCCACCCCGACTCCAGCGCCTTCACTAGCGTGAGGTCTGGGGGAGGAAGGTCCAGAATCGACCGCCTCTACATTTCCCGGGCGTTCGTCTCCTGCGTTCCGGCAGCTTCCATGCGGCCGGTGCCGTGCACGGACCACCACCTGGTGTGGGCGGAGCTCGCTCCGCTGCGCGCGCGGGGGGGGTCCGTGTACTGGCATTTTAACAACCTGCTGCTGGAGGACGCACGGTTCCGGGATTCGTTTCGTCGATTCTGGGCCGACTGGAGAAGGAAGCAGGGGGGCTTCCCCTCCTTGAGGCTATGGTGGGATGTGGGCAAGGCTCACATCCGTCTCTTCTGTCAGGAGTACGCGAAGGGGTCGACCAAGAGGCGGGAGGCCCGGGTCGGGCGGTTGGAGAAGGAGGTGCTCGACCTGGAGTCCCGTCTCGGTCAGGTCGTCGAGGACCCGGCCCTGCGGAAGGTGTACGAAGAGAAGAAGGGCGCGCTGAAGGACCTGCAGCTCGTCGGGTCCCGAGGCGCGTACGTGAGGTCGCGGATCCAGCTCCTGCGGGACCTGGACCGCGGCTCCCCCTTCTTCTACTCGCTGGAAAAAAGACGGGGGGTCCGTAAGCAGCTCTTGGGGCTGCTGGCCGACGACGGATCTCTGGTCTCGGATCCGGAGGGAATCAGCGCGGAGACCCGCGCCTATTACGGGGCTCTGTTCTCTCCGGATCCGTCCAGCGAGGATGCGCGCAGAGTTTTGTGGGAGGACCTGCCGAAGGTTGGCCCGGAGGGCGCCGAAAAATTGGACGCTCCGCTAAGTCTGGCGGAGCTGACCGGCGCCCTCCGCCAGCTCTCTAGGGGAAAGTCCCCGGGGCTGGACGGGCTGACCGTGGAGTTCCACAGGGCGTTCTGGGACGTCTTGGGGGGCGACTACGCGCGGGTCCTGGGGGAAAGTTTGGCGACCGGGGAGATGCCCCTCTCTTGGCGCAGGGCGGTCATTGTCCTGCTGCCTAAGAAGGGCGATCTCCGCCTCCTTAAGAACTGGCGCCCGGTCTCCCTCCTCAGCACGGACTATAAAATCTTTGCCAGGGCCATGTCTGCTCGCCTTGGCACCGTGCTGGCCCACATGATCCACCCCGACCAGTCCTACACGGTCCCGGGCCGGACCATCCACGATAACATCCATCTGGTCCGGGACCTGGTCCACCACTCCCAGAGGGCTGGTCTGTCGGTCGCCTTCCTTTCCCTGGATCAGGAGAAGGCGTTCGACAGGGTGGATCACGAGTATCTCTTCGGGACTCTGCGCGCATTCGGGTTCGGGACGCATTTCGTCGCCCGGATCCGACTTCTGTACGCCGCCGCGGAGTGTCTGATTAAAGTTAACGGGTCCTTGACGGCGCCCCTTCGCTTCGGGAGGGGGGTGCGTCAGGGATGCCCCATGTCCGGCCAGTTATATGCCATTTGCGTGGAGCCTTTCCTGCGCCTCTTGCGGAAGAGGTTGACGGGACTGGCTCTGCAAGGGCCGGGCGTGGAGGTGGTCCTCTCGGCTTACGCCGATGACGTGCTCCTCACGGTCACGGATCCCGCTGACTTGCGGAGGATGCGGGAATGCCAGCAGATTTACTCGGACGCATCCTCCGCCAAGATCAACTGGGAGAAATGTTCCGGACTCCTGGTGGGTCAGTGGCGGGTGGACTCCCTGCCGGAGGAGTTCAGGCCTTTCGCCTGGAGCACCACGCACCTCCTCTATTTGGGAGTCTACCTTAGCCCTGCCGAGGACGCTTGGCCGGCGAACTGGCAAGAGCTGGAGGCCAAAGTCACCGCTCGCCTAGGACGCTGGACAGGACTGCTCCGAGTGTTGTCCTACAGGGGTCGAGCGCTGGTCATAAACCAGCTGGTGGCCGCCATGTTGTGGTACCGGTTGGTCACTTTGATCCCTCCCCCTGCGTTTGTCGCCAAGATTCAGAAGAAGCTCATCGACTTCTTCTGGGACAAAAGGAAGCACTGGGTCTCTGCCGCGGTTCTGTGTCTCCCGCTTAGGGAGGGCGGTCAGGCGCTGGTGTGCCTTCGCACCCAGGCTGCGACTTTCCGTCTTCAGACGCTGCAGAGATACCTGTACGTCGAGAATCCTCCGAGATGGTGTGCGCTGGCGACGTTTTTCTTCCGCCAGCTGCATGGCCTCAATTACGACACGCAGCTCCTGTTTGCGAAAGTGGGCAGCAGGCGTGCCGGCCTGCGGGAGCTGCCTGTCTTCTACCAGGAACTACTATGGGTTTGGAACTACGTCGCTTCCAGGCGGAGCTCTCCCCCGTCAGGAGCGGCGGCTCTCCTTCGGGAGCCGCTGCTCAGGAATCCGCACCTCCACGAACACGGGTTCGGGCGGCTGGCGGAGGGTAGGGCTGTGGCTGGCAAGGTGACCAGAGTCGGGGACCTGCTCGATGGCGGAGGAGCGGGCTGGATGGCGCCGGAGGAGCTGGCGCGGCGCCTGTCCTGGGCCAACGTCCGGCTCGCGGTCGAAACCATCGAATCGGTAAAAGCGGCACTGGGCCCCGACTCCACTAGGTGTATCGAGGCGGCTCAAGCACGTGGGGCGATCCCGTCCGAGCTTACCCCCGTTCGGACGGAATTCCTCATCGGCGCCCGGCCCCGAAACTCCCCTCGGGAACCGGCGCCTCACAACTTGAGCCGTCTCGAGGAAATACCCTCCGTGCCTTTTCATTCCGCGCGGAGGGGTTTCCTGTACGGGCTGCTCCTGCACACTCTCCACTTTGCCATCTTCGTCTACCGTCCGGACACGCCTTGGCGTGGCGTTTTGCCGACCGGCGGTAGCGGAGGTCCCCAATGGAGGGCTCTCTATGCGGGAGTCCTCCCTTGTTCCATCGGGGACTTGGCCTGGAGGGTGTTGCACGGAGCGGTCCCATGCAATAAGGTTTTAAGTAGGTTCACGGACTCCCAGGCCGCCTGCATTTTTTGCGGCCTGGAGGAGTCCGTGTTTCACGTTTATATGGATTGTGAGAGGTTGCAGCCCCTCTTTCACTACTTGAAGGGGCTGCTCCTCGATTTTTGGTTGCACTTCAGTCCCACGCTCTTGATCTACGGTCACCCGGTGCGGAGGGGAGCGGACAGGTTGGAGGACCTCCTTGTGGGCCTGCTCCTGGGCCTGGCTAAAAGAGCCATCAATTGGTCCAGGCAGCGGGCGGTCGAGGGGGTCGTCCAGCCGGATTGCCTGCATCTCTTCCGCGGCCATGTTCGCGCCCGGGTGGCCCTGGAGATGGAGCACGCGGTGTCCGCCGGTGCGCTTGAGTATTTCCGCGACCGGTGGGCGCCGCGGGGACTGGAGTGCATCATCAACACGGATAACCAAATTTTAATTTGATTTGTTAAGCTTTCGTTGAACTTTTGTTTATTTACAGTCGAATTGGTTTTTTTTGGGTCCAAATAAAAGAGTACCCTCTGTTCAGTAAATACCTGTTATTATTGTTCTCCTGCAGTCCGTGTATTATTGATACTCGGACACTACAAGAACGAAACCAGACACCCACACATACATAAAGATTGGATGCGGATCCAGTCAGATCGGCCTGTAGATAAAGGCCATCAAAATGTTTACCCAGACAAAGGGGAACAGTTCCATATTCATAAAGAACGCATCAAGGACCCGTTAAAGACATCAAGAAGACATTAAAAACAATGAAGGTCATTCAAGACCAGAGATGGCCCGTTACCGGCCATCCAAGAACAGTTTAAAATATAATAACTACCCCGTTGTGCAACCAGCCCGCCAAAATTAAAACAAAAGACTAACCTGATTTGGCACGAGATAAGGGCTTCTGCTGAGAAGTATAATTGGGAGACACCGGGGGTAGTGAAAACAAGAGGCTTCATCTTAGATATTGGGAAGAGAGAGGTTCCTTTCTTCATCATCTTCATGGGATCTTCGGTAATAGCCGTTACCTTCGATAGCAGCTGGAGTTCGGAGAAGAAGACGGTTCGAGCCGGCGTCCCGCCCCGGGGTAAAACATCGGGAGATCATCGACCAACCCCGGGCCGTTGACGAAACGGGAGGTAGTAAAACTACCGAAGAAACCTACATGAAAGCCGGCTAGGGGCTTCCAACCGTGGTCAAGCAGATGATCTCCGCCGACATCCAGGCCCGTCAGTGTCCAGCCTGTCCGTGACCTTCACCTCGAGAAAGAGAGTGAGGTGTGGCGCAGCCCGCTGTGGCTCCACTGACCCCGAGGAAACAGGACGCCTGAGGGGATCAAAACGCAGACCTGTTTCAAAACTCTATACTTTTCCAACTGGATTGGTGAGCATGTTTCTGGCCCTTCATAATCGGATCTAGTTAGGTTTAAGGGGGTGGTCATTTTGGGTATAATTAACTTGAGTTGTTGTCCCTCGATGTTCCGTGTGTTTCCCCATTTTATGATGATCTTTGTAATGTATAATATGCCTGTATCCATTTTAGTTAGTACTATATTGTTATGATTTGTTTTTCCCTCCCATGTACCTTCTTATTGCTTGCATTTGATTTGTTTTTCCTTATGCAATAAAATATCATTTTGTTTCATTAAACCTGGTCTATAAGAGTATTCTCTGCATTGTAGTTCCTGCACCTAAATCCAGTGTCTAGAATCTAAGGGGTGAGTGGGTCGAACCACTCAGGGTTTTTCTGTGCAAAAGAGAGAGAGAGAGAGAGAGAGAGAGAGAGGCCTCTGAGAGCGAGTAACCTCTGCGATCTGCGAATCTCGAGAGAGAGGGAGGGAGAGAGAGAGAGAGCAAACCCCTTACAGTCTATTACAGCACTAAGACATTGCGTCACTTCCGCCTGTGCTGCAATGGAATCTGCCAGATCGCCCATCACATGCAGCATCAGGTCTGGGTCACCACGGTCTCTCTGGGAGTTTATCGTCCTTTGCAGACTGCAAATGATCGGCTCCATGGTGTGCGCAGAGCTCTTTGCAATATTGGAGGCAGACTCCTCCACGCTCCTTACCATTGCCAACAGGCTCTTGGGCACCCTTGCCATTGCACCTATCATCTCCATGTGCAAGCCCATCACCATTCTTCTAAATGCCTCCCCATCGAGGTCCTCATCTGAGTCCTGTGCAGCAGAACTCGCATGTCAACTCGCCCTCCAGGGAGCTGGCTCCCAAGCTACCCTTTCCCCCTGGCCTTGCTGCAGCCTGCTCATTCCCGGTGCATCACCCTATACAGATCCCGCTACTATACTAGCCTCTAAAGAACTTGTAGTGCCAGTATCTGAACTGGTGCCTGCGGGTGAGACGTGCAGTGATGCGGTGTGTTCTTCCTCCTCCTCTTCTCCTGCCTTACTCTCAACGGTGCCCTCAGGGACAGGCTTCTCAGGTGCTTGCTGATTATCCGAAAGCATAAAGGCACAAGCGTCGGGTTAAGGTGAGGGGAGGGGGGCAGGAAGGCAGAAATGCATGCATACAGCATGATTAGCTGGAAAGTGCGAAAGGTTTGTGGGGTGAGGGGGAAGTGGGATGTGAGAAGAAGGAGTAGGAATGAACATACCGTTGGTGCCCCCAATGGGGTCAACGTTGCTGGTGGCCACGGCACCCACCATCTGGCGCCCAATAATCTGCAGCACTTGAGTCTCCAGCTCAGACAGTGGTTGGGTGTCGGCTTGTCCCCCGCCTGTGCGCTCCTGCTCCCTCCTGTTGTGAGCCATCTTGGTCTGCAAGAGAAAGGAAAGTGTGTGAGTGAGTGTGGAGCAATGTGTTTGGTTGATGTGCCTGCCATAGTTGAATAGCTGTCATTGTGTGCAAGGTGTGAGATGTGGGTGCAAGTGTTGGTAGGTAGTGATTGTTGGCAGGTGAGTGCTGAGGGTGTCGTGCTTGGGTACTGTGTGAAGATTGTGGTACAGATGGTGGTATGTAGCATTTGTTGGAGGATTGACTTACCCTGACCACCCGAGTAAGGTCATTAAATTTCTCCCTGCACTGTGTGTGGGTCCTGGGGACCACAGTGCTGCCCGAGATGTGCTGGGTTACCTCACTCCACATGGTGCGGAAGACTTGCGGCGAGGGCCTCCTGCCACCTACTGTGTATAGCACCACCCTCCATCTCTCCACAGCGAAGACAAACGCTGTAATGTATGTACCTTTAAGGGGGAGAACTACTTTTTACAGCTCATGTATACTGTAGTACCGGCAGTGACCACACCTGTATATAACGTTGAGTAGTAATCTGCACAGTTCAGTTGCAGTCTGAGCCACGTTGAGTAAACACAGTTTGTACCATTCTCCGCAGTCTGTGTCTGATTATACACGGACATAACAGTGGCAACAAGGCAGATTCGAACCTACCTGCAACTCTGCATCACCACCCAGGGATTCGCTCCTGGAGAAGAGTGGAAGAAGGTCGAGTCCAGAAGCACGGGCGTCGACCACGGGCAACCGCCCAGTCATCCAGCGGAAATTTGAGCATCGCAGGGGAGGCTGTCGAGAGCCAGGCTTGGCTTTCCAGCCACGGTGGTCCAGTGAAACGGGCTGGCAACAGGAACTGTGCAGACCCTTCCCGGACAGCGGCGGGCTAGAGCCCGACCGAGCGGCACAGAAAAAGGCCGAGCAGCGTCGACGGGGGAGAGAGAGAGGGCAGAGCGCACAGGGCGCAGCCGGTGTTCAGGACCGAGCGGTGTCAATGGGGGAGAGAGACAAGAGACAGCAGAGCGCAGCCGGTGTTCAAGGGCCGAGCAACGTCAACGGGGGAGAGAGGCGCACAGGAAAACGCAAGGCGCTGCCATTGCCACGAGGACCGCCGAGAGCGGCGTTGCCAGCAGCGCAGGAGACGCCATTTTAAGCCGCAGCGGGGAAGAAAGGAAAGCGCGGGAGACGCCATTTTAAGCCAGTCTAACCACACCCAAAAATGCCGAAGAGTGGCAGTATCACAGCGTTCGACAATGAAGTCGAAGATTGGACGACATATGTCAAATGCATAGAAGTATACTGCAAGGCGAATGAAGTGCCAGATGACAAGAAAGCGCTGGTATTGTTGAACTCAATGGCTGCAAAAACATATGGCTAACTACGAAACCTAGTAACCCCAGAGAAGCCAGTAGAAAAGGATTTTGAAAACATAGTGTCAATCCGACAGGACCACTTAAACCCCACACGGCTGCTGATAGCAGAAAGATTTAAGTTTCACAAAAGGAACCAGCATAAAGATGAAAGTAATGCTGAGAATTTAACGGAACTGCGCAAGCTATCAAAACACTGCCAGTTTGGAACGGGACTAGCAGATACTTTAAGGGATAAGTTTGTGTGTGGGCTTCAAAGTGAAGGAACCCAGACACGGCTTCTATCAGAAAAGGATCTTACGCTGGACAAGGCTTTCAGCATTGCAGTATCACAGGAAGCAGCAGCATGGGGCGCTGCAGAGATACAACGGAGACTGCAAGAATATGGCACAAATGAAATGTTATACGGAACAGTGAAGTGCTATCGCTGCGGCAGAACAACACACGACCATAATGATTGCTGGTTCAAGGACAAAGTGTGCAGACAGTGTGGAAAAGTAGGACACAAAGCAAGAGTCTGCAGGTCGGGAAAGAAAACCAGCAGCAAGAAATCTCCACAGGAGAAGTACAAGAAGGTACATAAGGTGACGGAGAGTAGTTCAGACGAACAGAAGTGTGATACAGACTCCGGAAGCAAGGAGCTGGGTTGTCTGAAACTACATAATGTGATCAAAACAGAGGGTCACCAAACTATCTGGGTCACGCTCAAGATAGCAGGAGTCCAAGTGAAAATGGAATTGGACACAGGATCAGCCCTAACAGTCATAAACCGAAGGAACTACAAGCGGCTATTCTCACATATACCCTTGAGTGATACAATGATTGTCTTGAAGATGTACACGGGGCAAATAGTCTACCCCAAAGGAAAAATAAGGGTGAACGTTATATATAACGGCAAGGAAACACCAAAAATGGACCTATATGTATTGCCAGATGGAGGACCACCACTACTAGGATGTGAATGGATCCGGAAGATACAGCTAGATTGGCATTCCATAAAAGCACTGACTGTAGATGCCAAAAAGGATGACAACGTCACACCTGGACGACTGTCAAAAATGCTAACTGACGCACAAGAAGTATTCCAGCAGGGACTCGGAACACTAAAAGGCATAACAGCGACGATCAAAATAGAGGAAAATGCAAGCCCAAAGTTTTTTAAGGCCAGACCGGTACCTTATGCGATCCGCCCAGCCGTCGAAGCACAGCTGGAAGGTTTGGAATGTTCAGGAGTACTGTCCAAAGTGGACTGGAGCGAGTGGGCTACACCCATCATTCCTGTAACGAAGAGGTCGTTGAGCAATACGCCTGGGGAACCAAAGAATGTTCGCATCTGTGGGGACTTTAAGGTGACAGTGAACCCAGTCCTTCACACTGTACAATATCCGCTTCCGCGGATTGAAGATATTTTCGCCTCACTATCTGGAGGGAAACGCTTCACTAAGATTGATCTGGCCCAGGCGTACCTGCAAATGGAGGTAGAAGAAGCCTCGAAACAGTACCTCATGATCAACACTCATAAAGGTCTCTACCAATACAACCGGCTGGTGTTCGGGGTAGCATCAGCTCCGGCTATTTGGCAAAGGGCAATGGAACAAGTCCTGCAAGGGATTCCAGGGACCCAGTGTTATTTGGATGACATCCTGGTCATGGGCAAAAATGACAGTGATCACCTCACCAACCTGGAGCAGGTGCTCACTAGATTGAAGGAATATGGGCTCCGAGCTAATCGCCACAAATGCGAGTTTTTCCAGAAGCAGATCTCGTATTGTGGCCACATTATTGATAAAGAGGGGTTACATAAGTCCCCTGAAAAGATTGAGGCAGTAGTCAAGGCTCCAGCACTGGAAAATGTGTCACAACTGAGGTCGTTCCTCGGGCTGGTGAACTACTACCATAAGTTCTTGCCGAATTTGTCTACCATACTACACCCACTGAACACCCTACTGCAAACGGAGGTACCATGGAAGTGGAGTGACGAATGTAAACGAGCTTTCCAGAAGAGCAAAGCATTGATCACATCAAAAGAGGTGTTGGCTCATTTCAATCCAGCACTACCAATTCGGTTGGCGTGTGATGCATCACCCTATGGCATTGGAGTGGTGCTGTCGCACAAATTCCCGGACGGCTCGGAGAGGCCAGTAGCCTTTGCGTCTCGGTCACTAACCTCAGCCGAGCGTAACTCCGCCCAGATTGACAGGGAGGCCCTCAGCCTAGTGTGGGGAGTGAAAAAGTTCAATCACTATCTGCACGGTCAGAAATTCACCTTGCTGACTGATTACCAGCCTCTTGTCTCCAATTTTAATCCAAAGAAGGGCGTTCCGGTGATGACTGCGCAACGACTACAAAGATGGTCACTTTTTCTAGCGGCGCACCACTATGAGATTGAATATAAGGGCACGAAACAGCATGGAAATGCTGATGGGCTATCACGCCTGCCACTGCCTACTGCGGAGGAAGCACCAGCAGTGGATCCTGTCAAAATATTCCATTCGACTATAGTTGAATACCTACCGGTAACTAACGCTTGTATCGAAAAGGAAACCCGAAATGACCCGACACTGTCTCGGGTATATGATTTGACGGTGAAGGGATGGCCAGCACATGGCGACTCACTGTTGCCAGCATTCTCGACAAGGAGAGAACAGCTGTCAGTGTGCCGGGGGACCTTGATGTTTGGATCCCGAGTGGTAATTCCATCCAAGTTGAGGAATAGCGTGCTCAATGAGCTTCATGAGGGTCATCTGGGAGGGGTAAAAATGAAAAGCCTAGCCAGGGCTTATGTGTGGTGGCCGGGAATCGATAAACAAATCGAGGACCTGACCAAGAGCTGCTCAGGATGCCAGAAAGTCCAAAATGCACCACCACAGGCCCCTCTACATCCATGGGAGCGGCCCTCGTCTCCATGGCAACGGGTGCATATTGATTTTGCTGGTCCATTCATGGACTCAATGTTTTTAATAGCCGTGGATGCGCACTCGAAATGGCCTGAGGTCATAAAAATGTCCTCCACCACCACGGAGAAAACTATTGCAGTCTTACAGACCATTTTTGCCTGGAATGGCTTGCCAGAACAGATTTGCTCCGACAACGGACCACAGTTTGTGTCCGCAGAGTTCCGGAGGCTCTTGAAAAAGAATGGGGTAAGGCATTACACATCTGCCCCGTATCATCCAGCCACAAATGGATTGGCTGAGAGGTTCGTACAAACCTTTAAGAAGGCAATAAAGGCTATGTGCAATGACAACATTCCGCTGCAGCACAAGGTGGAAAATTTCCTGTTCGCCTACCGGAATGCGACACATGCAGTCACCAACCAGGCCCCAGCCATGCTGTTCTTTAACCAAAGGTTAAGACCTCGCCTGGATTTGCTCAGACCAAACGTACGAAGAGATGTTGAGAGTAAGCAATTCCAGCACATCCATGAGAAACCAACAAGGAGCTTCAATGTAGGGCAACCCCTCTTGGCCCGCGACTACCGAACAGAAAAATGGCAGCCAGGAACGATATGCACATGGCAGGGCCCACTAATGTACACAGTGGACGTTCGGGAGAGCATCGTGAGACGCCATGCTGACCAGATCCTAGAGTCACAGGAACAAGTCAACCCCATGCCTCGCCCATACGTACCTGGTGATGAACCTGACGTACAGGTAGCATCTACCCCAGAAACAGTAGCATCGGAAGCTGATGAACCAACCGACGACAGGGGGCCAGAATCGCCTCCGCACCAAGAGCAAGACACTCGGGAAAGGCGCTATCCAGAAAGGATCAGGAAGCCTCCCCAAAGACTGAATTTATAAATGGACTATTTTCAGCTAATGTTGCATGTTAAAAGTGTTAATTGTAATTAGTTTGATATTTAATTGTTAAATGAGTGTTATGGCACTGTTAATCTAAAAGGGGAGGAACTGTAATGTATGTACCTTTAAGGGGGAGAACTACTTTTTACAGCTCATGTATACTGTAATACTGGCAGTGACCACACCTGTATATAACGTTGAGTAGTTATCTGTACAGTTCAGTTGCAGTCTGAGCCACGTTGAGTAAACACCGTTTGTACCGTTCTCCGCAGTCTGTGTCTGATTATACACTGACATAACAAACGCCTCCAATGCCTCATTGCTGAATCTGCGAGCTCTCTCCCTGGGGCGTGGAAGTGCCATCAGTGCAGCTTCTTGAGTCATCCGACTCCTTCTCCTTGACACAGCCAGCAATGATGAGAATGAGGTTCTGCAGCATCAATGAAGCTCCCTTTTAAGAGCTGGAAAGAGTCTGTGGCAATGATGGCTTGTGATTAGACTGCACCAGATATTGGTCAGCGCTTCGAGTTTAACGCCACTGAGCTAGGCCATTCGCGCTCGATTTAACGCTCCAATCCTTTCTTTTTGCAATGAGATTTAATTTTGCGAGCAGTCTGAAGCATTGGCGTTAATCTCAAACTTTTCTATAAAGTTACCACCCATTCCTGGGCTATAATCAATTTCTAGCTCCTAGAATTTAATTAACAGTGACAGGGATTTGCAGGTACCAGGGACTCGATTTTAACACCTGGGCGGGAACGAGGTAAAGCAAGGAGAGGCAGCAGGTAGATTCGGACAATTTTAGCAGCTTGACCTCATGAGCATGCCGCTTGCCAACTTTCTGAACAAAACAGTTGGAAGCTGCCAAGCCGTTAAATTTAGGGGCCAGCAAGCCACCTCCGGGGACTCGGGTACAGTCCCTGGCACAAGGTAAGCTCTCCAGGTAGGGAATCCCGTTCGGGGAGGGGGATGGAAGCCCGGGGCAAGGGTGATGCAAAGTTTGCTTGTGCGGCGGCCCAGAGGAGTATAAAACATGCACGTGGCACTGGTACAGCTCAAATTTGATAGTGCTTGCGGGTTGTATTGTCAGAAGATTAAAATGTATTTTATGCTGTATTGTGCTGCTGTTCTACTATATCCTATCTTTCAGACTTACAATCCTTTATCAAGCAGTTTAAAACTGAGCATTTTCTATTTGAGCAAATTAATTCTTCATTATCATTGAACCCATCATGAGTATCAGGCTGCAGCCTGGGCCGCAATGGTCTTCTCTTCTGAAAACAGCTCCCCACCCCCACCCCACTGCATTTGGCCTAAAGCTCTCTTTTGTATCCCACATTTTGTAGTCTTTTAAGGTTTTGAGCTATGCCCAGTCAGTAATTAGCTGATAACTTTAGTTTGTGCGTGTTATCTAATTCAGTGATCTCCATTTTTGCAAAGTAATATCCGCAAGTGGTGGAAACATATTGTCAGCTGTGAATTAACACAAGCAGGCTTACTAGAAATGTCAAAAAGATCTTTCCTCCATGAATTCTAATTGCATGTATTAATTAGAATAACATGATTGGAATGTGCTTCAAATACATAACACATCAAGAAGCTGAGATGACCTTGGTAAACCACTCAGGTTTCATTCTAACAGTGTGTGATACCATCTCAGTCTCTTGAAGTTTTGCTCCTTTCATAATCTGTTGATTCCAACTTCCTGTATGTTGAGGTATTGACACAATTTGCATAAGTTGGATGGTGAAGTGTCTATACAGTTTGGGGTAGTTGCCATTCTCGGTGTACCTAGTGCAAAAGATCACAGAATTTTAAGCGTAAATTGCATTCAGCACAAATTGAATTTCCGCAATCTTTTGCGCTAGTTTTAAAAACAATGCGCTAGAAGCAGGTCCCACCCACAAAACTGTCGGCACCACACCCCACCCCCCACCCCCCAACCCCCAACCCCCACCCTCTCAGGATGAATTAATCACCATTGGGAGTTTCCGTTAATTGCGCTCGTTTGCAGGCCTTCGAGGAGGCTCCAAAAATTAAGCTGGATCTTTTGGGAGCAAGGACACTAATAGGTACGTTTAAATGCTTTTGAATGTAGTTTTTTTTCCATTTATACTAAGAAACTGACTACTGTACCCCAATATAACTAGCAAATGGTTCTGTATATATTTTTTAATGTAATTATCAGTAATTTAAAATGGGGTTACTCACAGGCGCTGGATTGACACTGTGATTAAAATGCTTATTTTTGTGATAAACCCATTTTCAGCTGTATTAATCAAACTGAGTTACCGTTCTTAAATACATCAATGAATATTTTTTAAAACAAATTTTAAAAAAAGTTGTTTTAAAACACTGCCCAATTGCGCTGGCTCATGGCAGATTTTGCCTTCGACGATATGCAAATGAGCTTGAGCGGCAACTTGAGGAAAAAAAAACACTTCTCAAAACGGTGGGAATTTTGGGCACAATTTGTACCAGATTGCCGATTGCGACCAAAGCAGAAACTTTACTCCTTTATCTATTTTATTCAATTATGTCAGCTGTAATGATGATCAGTGTAATGAGCAGACTTGATTGGTTGACAACTGAAATTACAAAACATTTATGAGAGGTCAGTAAATTACAAATTGTTAGTGGACTGCCCTTGTCCAATAGCTCCAGCATGGCTAATGCGTGCTATGTATTGCCTGACTTCTAATTGACGTTGGACTGTAAGGAGACTAAGTGAAAGAAAGCAACTTTTCTGGCGCTATTTGGCAAAAATGGAGCAGTATTAACAATGGTTTCAGAAGGGTCGTTCTGAAGATTCTCCGCAATAACTGCTACCACCTTGGAATTAACACAAATCAGTTTGGGAAACTTATTTGTATGTATTGGTATAACAAATAATTTAAAATATGCCATCTACCCTCTTGCAATACTTAGTCAATAGCTTGTTTATAGTCAAATAAGTTTAAAGGGCTTGTTTTGATCAAGCAACTTCTTTGGTGATTTTCCTAACTGCAAAATTTCACTTGCTATGGAACATTACATTGGAGTATCTTTAATTGTAAAATTAAGTGTTTTTCCAAGTTACCAGGACTGTTTGCATCCATCAGAAATATCAGGATATGTTTGTGGAGAGCATGGGTGTGATTCTGTGGTCATGTTACAGTGCTGGCGAGACAGCTGTTCTTAAGGCACACTCTGTATCAACGGTGCACAGACCTGACCTTGTGCAGGTTTGTGAGGCCATGTTATTTAAACAATTATCGTCAATTATTAAACTTAAGGGTTGTTGTGCAAATTTAAAGGGATACAGCTGCTAAAAGGTAGTTGGCGTAATGTGGTTAAGGTATGAAATGAGTGCAAGGACACCAGCACATAAAGTGCAGCCGACCACAAAATTGAAACCTACTCGGAAATGGGCACAAGGTCTGCCCATTACTCTCTCAGCACATTGTATTGTAAAATCAGCCCCTGCATATTCACAATACCATTTCCACCATCTTTAAGTAGTAAGTTTTGAGACATAAGACTTTATTATTTTTCATGCTTTTAACCTATGATTTCTGAATAAATCCACATAAGTATTGACAAGCAATGAATCTACATCTTTGGAATCTATAGTTCTGTTATTCATTAACAAGCTGTCTATAATGTTTCAAATGCTCCTTTTTCACTCTTAAGAATACTTTCACTATGTATGGTACTGTGGCAACTTAAAGAAAGAAAGACTTGCATTTATATAGTGTCTTTCACGAACTCGAGATGTCCCAATGCTCTTTACAACCAATGAAATATTTTTTGCAGTGTATTCAATATTGTAATGTAGGCAACGCAGCAGCCAATTTGCACGCAGCAAACTCCCAGAAACAGCAATGTGATAATGGCCAGATAATCTGTTTTAGTGATGTTGATTTTCATGTCATAAGTACATTGTCATGATAAATTTGTGCTTGATCATGCAAGTTATGTAAAAATTAACAAGAATTAAAACTTCTGATGGCAATAACAAACAGTGAGAAATTTCCAAACTTTGTGTTCTGTTCAAAATTTCAATCCATTCTCTTACTGGATTGCATTGGGGCTTACCTGACAATACTACTGACTGCACGACACTTGGGGAAATAGTATTCCCTTGCTTCAACCAAACAGAAATTAAGCTCTCACATGACCATCAGGGTATTTCCTGTTTAAAAAATAATTACTGAGCCAAAAATGTTGTTGCTGAGTTTAATTTAAGATCAGTAAACAATTTTAAATGTGCAGAGTACATATATTAGGAGAACCCGCTGAGGAAATATAAACATTTGAGGAAAATCATGCCAATTCAAAATTCAAAAGGCCGAGGCAATCCTATAAACCGAATCAACAACAGCAATAACCCGGATTTATATAGGGCCTTTAATGTAGAAAAGGTGCTTCACAGTAGTAGCTGACATTGTAAATGGTACCCTCTCCTTAGGTATTGTCCTCCTTTGAAATCTGCCATTATCACCCTCTCGTCAAAAAAAACACCCTTGGCCCCTCTGTCCTTACAAACTATTGCCTCATCTCCAACCTTCTTTTCTCCCAAATCCTTGAATATGTTGCTTCTTCCCAAATTTGTGACCATCTTTCTTGCAACTTCATTTAGAACCTCTCCTATCTGAATTATGTCCCTGCCACAACACTAAAACACCCCTAATTAAACTCACAATTGATGTCCTCTGTGATTGTGACCATAGTGAACTATCCCACTTCATCCTTCTCAATCACTCTGCAGCCTTTGACATGGTCGATTATGCCATCCTTCTCCAACCCCTCATCTCCTTTGCCCAGCTGAGTGGGACTGCCCTTGCCTGGTTTCACTCTTATATATCCAGCCATTACTAGAGCATTTCCTGCAATGGCTACTCTTCCCACACCATTACCTCTGGAGTCCCCCCAAGTATCTAACCTTGGCCCCCTCCTATTTTTTCATTACATGCTGCTCCCTCAATGCATCATCCAAAGATATGATGTCAGATTTTACATGTATGTTGATGACACCAAGTTCTACCTCTCCACCACCTCTCTCAGCCCCTCCACTACTTCTGTTGTCAGACTGCTTTTCCAAATTACACTCCTGGATGAACCACAATTTCCTCCAACTAAACATTGGGAAAACCAAAGCCATTGTCTTTGGCCTCCGCCACAAACTCCACTCCCTAGCCACCAATTACATCCCCCTCCCTGGCTACTGTCTGAGGCTGAACCAGACTGTTCGCAACCTTGGCATCCTATTTGACCCTGAGCTGAGCTTCCGAACCCATATCCACTCCATCACAAATCCCGCTTACTTCCACCTCCATAACATCGCCCGTCTCCTCCCCGCCTCAGCCATCTGCTGCTGAAACCCTCAACCATACTTTTATTCTCTCCTGACTCAACTATACAATGCTCTCCTGCCCCACCTCCTAGCTTTCACCCTCCCTAAACTTGAGCTCATGCAAAACTCTGTTGTTTATATCCTAACCTGCACCAAGTTCCACTCAGGGTCCCATCACCCTGTGCTTGCCGACCTATATTGGCTCCTGGTCCACCAATGCCTCAAATTTAAAATTTTCATTCTTGTGTTCAAATCCTTTCATGGCCTCTCTCTATCTATCTCTGTAATCTTCTCCAACCCTACAACCTTCTGAGAACTCTGCATTCTTCCAACTCTGACCTCATGCATCCCTGACTCTCTTCTCCTCACCTTGGCAGCTGTGCCTTCATCCACCTAGGTCCTAAGCTCTGAAATTCCCTCTCTAAACCTCTCTACCTCTCTCCTCCTTTTAAGACCCTCCTTAAAACATACCTCTTTGACCAAGCTTTTAGTTGCCCTTCATAATAGCTCCTTCTTTGGCTCAGTGTCAATTTTTGTCTAATTTTGTTCATGTGAAGCTGCTTGGGATGTTTGTCTATGTTAAAGATGCTATGTAAATGCAAATTGTTGTTAAAACTGTTTTGTAAAGTCCAAAATTATAACAAGCATCAATATGAAAACTACAGAGCACAGGAAAGCAAAGGAGAGATAGACGACAAACTAAGCAGCAGCTAATACAAATTGTGAATTTGGATCTCTTCAAATCAGTTTTGAATAAAATTATTTTTCCATACTTTTCTCCCAAGAAATGATTGCTTCCCATTTTAAAGACAAGACTACAAGACAAGAGCAGCATGTTATATGTAGCATGTATTGCAGTCACACAGGATGATCTAATCTGACATGCCAGGTGATCTGAAGATTTGAGGAGATTTGGTGAGGGCCTGGCAATTTGAACCTATTGTTTTCAGCTGTGCAGTTATATGAATCATATATTCAGTTTGAGAAATATATCCCAAGTTTATATTGAAAATAGCAGAAGATACATTGTCCTGTCAGATTGCAACTTTTTTTTCCTTTCTACTTTGATTTAAAAATAATTTTATTTTAAATAGCTTGTTGTTAGCTCATTGCATTTTTCCCACTTATATTTAAAATATAAACACAACAAATTCATAAGTTCTTGATTGATTTTCAGTATTGTATGTGATGAGGTGGTTTGCAAATTGGTGGTTTGCTGCTGTGTGCCCGTGAATCTTGATAAATACGTGGCAAATTTCATAAAACTCAAGCTAAGAATTATGGGGGAGAAATTCGGTACCTTAGCGCCTCCCGTTATCGCCTCTGGGGGGTGATAACGGGGCACTAACAACTTACTGACCAGGCGCGGCGGAATGAATGACTCCCGCTAAATTGGCCGAGAGGTTTGCGGTGGTGGTAACACATTGCACCATGATCTCCTGCGCCTGGAGATCGTGACATAATTTTACTGCGCATCGCCCCTGTAGCGCCCCGGACCTGAACTTCGGTTCTGCCCCCTGCAGCATCACCGAACGACAACACCGACATGAGGTGTTGTTTGGGAGGCCAGGCGCTTCAGGGTGGAAGTTGAAGGGGATGTTGGCGTGGTAAGTATAAAAATTGGTCCAATACATTATCGATCAGCCCGGCACGCTGCTGGAGTACATGGGGCTGATCGGGCCGGATCGCAGCTACCGTTGGGAGCAACTGGTCCCAATGCAGAGCCTGCAGCAATGGCCCTTCCCTTTAAGGGAGGGAAGGAGCCTCTGATCTCGGCAGCGCTGCACCACCACCACCCCGCCTGCGACCTTTAGTGCTCCAGGAAGGAAGTGGAGCACTTGATTTAGCACTCCACTTCCTTCTGGGAGCACTCACAGCCAATTTAGGGGAAGCTCAGAATCAGGATTTCAAAAATTAGCGCCCCAAACGAGGCGATACCGAATTTCTCTCCCTATATTTGGATAAAGACTTGTAAAGAATGATATGTTGGACCTCTATCCTTGCTTCAAGTGAATAACATGTTTATAAAAGGTTTTTTTTTGTTTGTCTATGAAGAATAGCAAAGTGTTCGTGGTGTACAGTGAAACACTTTGAATCCATTTTTGATTGGTCTTAAAATTAATGCATAACTGCTTGCCAACTAGGCTTGTTTTTTTAATCATAAACATTTGGGGAATGATTTCTTTTGGTTTTGTTTTAATTAAAGTTAGGATGCCGAGGCTGCATAATGGAACTTGCTTCCACTTTTAGTACCCAGTGTCAGCATCAAAAACTTCCAGGTCAAAATAGGTCAACGTGCTCTCTCTTCTGTGCCCAATCAAACTGTCTGTATTCCAGTCTAAAAAGCACACCTACTCCATCAGTGCATATTTTCCACTTCCCATATCAATTATGCTTGTCGTCTTCCTTAGTGAGATTGCCAATTGAATGGTAACTAGTGTTAATTGATGAACAGTTTCATGCAGTGATTTTATGTCAAGTGGGAACAGTGTCAGAAGTCATTTTACTTAAAACGTCAATAGCCATCTGAGAAAAGTAACTTTCATTCCATTAGTCAGGACTAGATTCAAACTCAGGTCCTGGAGGTGAAAGATACTTGAAAACAACTGCTCCACCTGGGCTTGTGGGTTATTTACAATTCCCTACTAAAGAAATCATTTCAATGATTGGCAATTATGCACGATATTTTGGAGCATTAAAAATGCTCCCATAAATTATTTTTTGTAAAGGGCAAATGTGCACCATTGGCACTGCATGCTATAAGTTTTTGCCATTTTTTTCCATATTTTTCACAAGTGATTATATATTGGCATTTTGTAACTTCAGTTATCCCTCCTGTTTATTGATTTTGAGTGAGCAATGACAATGTTAGCAGATGGTTGAAGCAGCAGCAATATTAGAGATGACTCTGTTGTTCTGCCAGGGTGCTCTGCCCCACCAAATTGGAATATTTGCTGAACAGTGCATCCAATTGTAATACTCTTCTTTAATTACCATCATAATATTGATCTTATTGATTCTCTTCATACCTGATGCTAAATTGCTTCCAACAATTCACTCACCCAATACAACTACTCAGGCCTAGAAATTGGGTTGGTAGCGCCAGCGCTGAGCGCCTAAAGAGACCTAGAATTGGGGCGAAGCCCTATGTTGGGGCGGACGCTATGAAGATATCGCCAACTCAGAAATTGACTATACATTTAGCGCCTGCGCTAACTGTTTGCGCGCGCCCGCGAGCGCAAGCAGCTCATGACGTCATTTCAGTGTGCAACGCCTTTTAGGAGCGCCTGAGCGCATATTGGGTGGCACCCGGAGCCTTAGCGCCCAGCGCTATTAGTGACAATTCGAGGGAGGGCTAACAGGCCCTTCTCGGAGTAGGGCGGTGCTATTTAAAGGGGACAGCTCTAGTGCAGAATCTTCTGCCACTTGGCCTGCTCATTGCTATCACTGCTAGAGAGAGTTGGCGAGCTAATGTGGAGCGGAGTTCTGGGATTTGAGCTTCACAGTACTTGGGACCCTCAATCCTGTCCGAAGCACTTGCAGCACTACACCTAAAAGCCTTTTGACCAACTGGCATCGGAATGGGAGCTTGTTCGGAGGGCGACGGCCTCATCGCCCAACACTGTGAAGGGGCAGAGAGACGGCGGGAGAGAGGGCAGGGATTGGCCAGAAGGA